>NC_072383.2:109518055-109831944 GCF_028885625.2 Pongo pygmaeus | reverse complement strand
TACTTTGAATTAATTAATGAACAAATGAACAGGTGAAAGACTGGCTAACTCTGGGTCCCCAACCCCACCCGTCACCCCCATCAGTCCCCCACCACAAGCATCAGGCAGGAAAACAAGCCTGCTCCTGCGCAGGCGGGACCTGGAGGTGGCTGTCCTTGAGAGAGGATGCCAATCAAATGCCTAATTATCTCATCGGCAAGCCCCGAAAACTAGAGCCACATCCGATCACTTCCTCCTGCCCTTGATTGCTGATTTATATTCCAGAGTTCTCGGAATTTAAAACCTCACGGGCACCAGGAAAACAAAATAGCCCCCACTCTGACAGGTGTCAGGTGAGGGGCTGGGGACCCCTTGTGCCCCTCTTAGGGCTGACACGTCTGGTCCAACTGCGTGAGAGGCCAGAGTGCTTCCCCCGGCAAAATGGGGGTGGGGGAAAGGGATCCCATGAAATGATCATTCACTCATTCATTCGTCAATGAATGTTTACTGAGCAGCTACTACATGCCAGGCTGTTGCTAGGGGCCACAGTGGCGATGACTCACATCACAGAAGCCGAGCGCCTACAGCATGAGGGCACTTTTAACGCCTTGGCCCACTGCATCTTCTGGGAGGTCTGTGTTCCTAATAACTCCTTTTGCAGCTGGGAAAACGAGTCCCTGACAGACCATGTCACTGCCTCAAGGTCACAATCAGGCAAAAGCAGAGCTGGGCTTTGAACTCTGGTCCACTCTTTTCCAAACCACTGCATCCTCTCTGAAGTCTGCCACTTTCAACATCTTTTCTCTAACTCATTTCTTGCAGCAGCCTCTTTTTCAAGGTTGGGAGCATCTGGGGGTGGGAAGAAAGTCTGTGGGAACCTCAGGAAGCTCTGGAAAAATTCTCTGGCATGCAGGGCTGAGAAGGTGCCAGGTAGGGAAGCATTTATTAAGCACCCACTATATGTTGGGTAGGGTTCCGAGAGCCTTGTGCTCTGGGGAAGACTGGGGAGGACTGCCATACAAATGTGCAGGCATAGTCCCAAGAAAAGCACACCTGGAGAGCGCTGCGCCTAAGGGCACGTGGGGCCTGGGGGAAGGCACTAGAGGAGGAGGGAGCCTTGGGCATGCATGGGGCTGGAACCCTCAGGCTGTTGGGGAATGGGTGACCATCTGGATGTATCTTACAGCCTCGTGGGGATTAGGTTGGAAAGTTGTGGGACCAAGGCAAGAAGCAATTGGGAGCCAGAGGGGTTGGCTGAGCAGAGGTGCCACCCCCACCTCCAGGCAGCTGCAGGGAACCTTGCGGGCAGGAGACTGAGCCTAGAGGCTGGCAGAGCAGACACACCATCCCCTGCTACCAGCAGAGGGGAAGGTGGGTGGAGGCATCAGGCAGGAGAGGGCGGTGATGGATTTCAGGGACTGGCAAGGAGCCAATGCCTCCCGGCAACTGGAAGCCCCAGCCAGGGAGGCTGAAGGTGAGACTGAGAGGGGAGGCCCTCAAACAAGGGGCAGCCAGGGTGGTCACAAGCCATTTTAGCCCAGGGGCTACACGGGCTTGTCCCCTGCCTGCTGTTGACTTTGCCGAGTGCCTGACCTCCCCCTGCCCCACCATTGTTTAAATGAGAGCAAGGATGCCTTGAGGGTTTACGGAGAGGCCCAGCAGAAACCAGTAGATGCAATTTCTTCCTAAACAAATGGGAAGCATCACTGCTAATATAAATGCCCCCGCGGAGTCTAGTTTGTAAGCATGACGATGGAAGCATTTATAAAGAGAAAATTTTTGTACGGCTGATAAGGAGGAAGAGAGAATCAGAGGTCGAACTAAATGTTCCTGCCCCCCACACCAATTCTGCTGGAGTTCCTGACTCCTGGGGACACCCCAAATTTGGCTGCATCCTATACGTACATCATGGCTATTCTTGTGGGGTCAGAAGACACTGAGCCAAGTGATGACACCTCCGGGAGGGAGGCCTGGATTGAATGGGGGCTGGCCAGGTAGGGTTACCCGAGAGTCTGCCATGAGGCTGCTGCTTCCCAGATGACCCCACGACAGAAGCCCCCATCCTAGCCTCCCCCCAGCACTCCATACACAGTGTCCAAGTAGCCGTTCCCTGTCCCGGGTGTATATCACATCAAGCTGTATGGGGTCCTGAGATACAGTTCTTGACACTTCCAGAAAGGAAAGAATGGGGGAGGGAGGGAAAGAAAAACACAACCTAAAAAAAAAATCCCTTTTTATCTTTCTACATTTTATTAAAGTGTTTATTATCAACATGAATGTGAAATGCCTATCCAGCTGATTTTAATTACCTGAAGCTGCACCCAAGACCCCCAACTGCCTCCCCTGTAAATAAAGGTATGGCCAGGGACAGCTACACAGGGCAGGTGCAGATCCAGCTGTGGGAGAGTTCAAAGACAGGGCTCGGATCCTTGCTGCGAGAGGGGGTGTCCTCTCCTCTCCCTAAACCATAAAAAGCCATTTCCCAAAACAACACAGGCAAAACCTTTCTCTCCAAATGCTCTCTCCCTCGCAACCTGAGAAGACTTTTATCTCTGTTCACCTCCCCTCCTGATTCTAACAGTACAGTAATGCATGTTCGTCTGTGAAAAACCGAAGAGCAGGGTACCACGCAGCATGCAAACAGAGTGCCGTAGAAAAGAGCCTTCCTGCGGGCTTTTTTCTCTGTGACTGTAGACGGACACACAGACACACGAGACATAAATACACACGGACACATAAATGCACACACAGACACATACATACACACAGACACGCAGAGATCCATACATATAACACACAAATACACAGAAACACACGTACAAACATAGATACAGGGACACCGGGACACAGAGACACATACCACAGACAGACACGTTCACATGGAGACACACACATACACAGATGCACCCAGACGTCTGTGCAGAATTGAGTTCTTACTCTATTGACTAAGAGAAAACCTGAGCATGACAGACCGGCCTGCCCTAGATCAGGGCCTGTGGATCCTTGACCTTCTCTCCGCCTATCTCCTTCCCTTTCTTTCTGCAGAGCCTAAAGAGGCCCAGGATACTGGGCACGCACATTCCCAGCTTAGGTGTGTGGGCTGGGTTCAAATCCAGGTCTTTGGTGCTCTCCAGCCAGGAAATCCTAATGCCTGAGTCTGTTTCCTAATCTGCGCAATGGGGATAATGTTTGTGGGCATCATTTCGGCTAGAGAGATGGGGCTGGATACCACACTGAGCTGCCCAGAGTAGTACTGAAGTGCAGAATGCACAGTCCAGCACCAGGAAGGCCCGAGTTCGAATCCTGCTTGCTGCTCTTGCTAGCTCTAACCCCAGGGCAAGTCAGCGTGCCTCTCCCAGCTTCAGTGTCCTCACTTGTACCACTAGAATAATAGTGATGTTGAACGAATCCCAGCCACGTCTCTTCAATCCCGCCAACGTCCAGAAATAATACCCACTCCCACTGCCGCCTTTGTCCAAGCTGCTACCCTCCCCTGCCTGGATTATTTCCGAGGCCTCCTCCCTTCTCTCTCCGCACCCACCCTTGCCTGCATTTTCCACATGGCGGATGGAGTGAGTCGCTCAAAACGTGAATCATCTCTTCTCTTTCCTTGGCTTGAAACTTGTCCATGATTTTTGCCACAGTCTTAGATTGAAATCAGACTTCTCGCTGGGCCTAGAGGGCCAGGCTCACAGGTTCCTATACCTTAAGGGAGCCCCTCTCTGCCCAACTCTATGCACTCCAGCTACACCTGCTGCTCCTGGGCCTCCAATGAGCCAGCCTCTTTCCCACCTCGGGGCATTTGCATGTGCGGTACCTGCCGCCTGCAATCCCTCCCCATCCCCCCAGTGCTGCCACCTTCTCAGCAGGGCCCTCGCTGGCCCCACTGGCACCCCCGCCTCTAAAGCAGATCCACTTTCTCCTTCCTCCTTTTCCACAGGGCATTCAATATCATTTGCAAAGATAGTTACCTGCATATTTAATATCAGCCTCCTTCCTAGGACTAAAGCTCTGGGAGGGCAGGGACTCTTGTCTGTTTTGTTCACCTCCATAGCTCCAGCATCTAGGCCAGTGCCTGGTCTAAGCCCAATAGACACTTTTTTTGAGACAGGGTCTCACTCTGTCCCCCAGGCTGGAGTGCAGTGGCACAATCTCGGCCCAGTGCAACCTCCGCTTCCCAGGTTCAAGCAATCCTCCCACCTCAGCCTCCCGAGTAGCTAGGATTACAGGTGCTCACCACCACACCCAGCTAATTTTTGTATTACAGTAGAGATGGGGTTTTGCCATGTTAGCCAGGCTGGTCTCAAACTCCTGAACTCAAGTGATCTATCCACCTCGGCCTCCCAAAGTGCTGGGCTTACAGGCATGAGCCACTGCACCCGGCCTTAATAGAAAATTTTTAAATGAATATTCACCTCACCAAGTTTCTCTGCCCACTGAATGACAATAATGAGTATGAAAAGATTTTGATAACTAAAGAATGTTTCACGTAAATAAAAAATTACAATTCTGGAAGAATGGAAATATCTCACTTTAGGGTCCAGGATGGGGAAGGAGAGATCAAGAACAGCAGCAGGAAAGGGGAGAAAGAAGTGAGGGTAGCAGGAAATTATGGATGAATGGGATGAAACCACTGGGTTCCCCCAAACAGGCTTGAGCGGGGGCGCTGCTGTGGGAAAAGTTAGCACATCCTGACGTTTTAGGGCCTGGGAGAATGACCTGAATGTAAACCCATGCACATTTTGGGGCTGTATTATTTCACTGTGTGAACCTCTCCTGTGGCTCCCTGGTGGTGGCAGGTGGATCTGACCTGGCCAAGCCTCACCCATTCTACACCCGCCTTGGATGACCTTAGACTGGCCTGAGCCACAGCCACGCTCCAGCTGGATGAAGCCATTTAAGGACAGGGAAGCTGTCTCTGCTTTCACTCAAGACAGGCCACCGCTGGCATTGAACCCAGTGCTATTTTTTAAGTCACATTTCTGAAGGAGGGTGTTGTTTTCTCCAGGAACCCTCAAGATGCCTACACGCTGCTTGCCAACAAGCCAGTAGCATGTGCGCATTTATTCATTCAACAAACATGTAAGGAGCATCCCCTCTGTGCCAGGCACTGTTCCAGGCACTGGGGATCCAACAGTGGCCACCACAAAGTCCCTGCCTGTGTGATGCTGACAGTCTAACATCTCAGCTTTCACGGATGAGGATGTGGGATTCTGGGCTGACATGGCATTGATCCAGTCCTGGGGGCCAGGCAGAACAGTACCAACAATAAAGATAACAATAACAGAAGCTGATCCTTTCCCACACTGACTAAGTGGTAGGCACTGAGCTAGGGGATTTAGAGGAATTATTCTCTGAGCCTCACAGCAGTCCTTCAAGAGAGATATTAGTACTTCCATTTTGCAGATGAGAAAACTGAGGCTAGGAGGGAATAGGTCAGTTGCCCCAGGTCTCAGGCTTGGGAAGCAACAGGGCTAGGATTTGAACCTGGGTCCTCCTAGCTCCAGAGCCCGTCCACTCTCTTTTAGTGACTCTACAAGATGCCCCAATTTAAATCCCCTCTTCTCTGAGTCACTGAGCACCATCTAGACACAATATTCCTGTACATGCAGCCTCTAGCCCCTGAGCCCCACGCCTATTCCAGCTATCTATGATTAAAAGGTTTGAACTCTGCTCGATCCTCTGAAAGATTCAAGGACCCAGAACATACTGAACGGTGATCCTGAACTTCTAGAACTGCATTGTCCAATACAGTAGCCACTAGCCTCCTGTAGTTATTTAAATTTAGTACCTCTACGTTAATTTAAATGAAATGCAATCACAAATTCAGTTCTTCAGTTGCACAAGCCATAGTCATGTGCTCAGTAACCACAAGGGGTAGTGGCTACCATACAGGATGGTTCAGATATATATCATCTACATGTTCTATGGGACAGTGCTGTTTTAGAACACCTAAGGATGTGCGATTTTGTTGTATGCCCCCCACCTGCCATTCATTTCTTCAAGTTCCAGTGGCTCCCAGAATTCCCAGCCCAAATTCTCATTGAAACCAGGGACCAAAAATGCACCCTCAAATATGAACAAAGACAATACTAAGCCCAGATACTGCTGGTGGGAATGCAACATGGTACAGCCACTTCAGAAAAACAGTTTTGCAGTTTCTTAATAAGTTAGACATAAATTTGTCTTATGACCCAGCAATTCCACTCCTCTACCCAAGAGAATCGAAAACATGTGTTCAAAGATCTGCATGCAAACTTTCACAGCAGCACTATTCACAACAGCCAAAAAGTACAAACAACCCACATGCCCATCAACCAATGAATGGATAAAACGTGGTCTATCCATACAATGGAATATTACTTAGCAATCAAGAGAACAAAATACTCATACACGTTACAACATGGGCAAACCTCGGAAACGTTATACCTAATGTAAGAAGCTGATACAAAGACCACAGATTGTATAATCCCATTTATATGAAATGACCAGAAAAGGCAAATCTATGGACACAGCAAATAGATTCGTGGTTTCCTGGGGCTGGGAGTGGGATCAGACAGTGACTGGAAAAGGACCCAAAAGATCTTTTTTGGGGTGACGGAAATGTTTTAAAACTGGATGTGGTGATGGTTGTACAACTCCATAAATATACTAAATCGATTGTGTTGTACATGTATAATAGGTGAGTTTCATGGCATGTCAATTATATCTCAATAAAGCTTCTGGAAAAAACTCAAAACAAAGAAATGAGGAGGTAGGGGAAGCTAGGCTTAGCAGCCACTCCTCATATTCATAAGGCTCGTGCTGGCTTTGAGAGCCTTGTCTTTGCATTGGTCCATCAAGATTATAACAAACATTATAGACCAGTCCTTAGTGTTGGGCTCTGTGTCCCTAGCTATGGTGATTACCAGTATCCCCATGTCACAGATGGCAGACCCAAGGGCTTGGGGAAGGCGCCTCCCCAGCTCAAGGACAGAGCGTGGAAGAACCAGGGTTCCAATTCGTGTCTGTCAGTCCACAAGATGCTCCATCCAGTTCTCCCAGCGATGTTGGCAGAAGCTTGCAAGAACCAATTTCATTCTGTGCCCTTGAAATCTCACACCGGAGGCTGGTGCCCAGTGATGCCCCGCTGGCTGGGACCCATGGGGTCAGTTTCAGATGATTTCTATTCTAAAGCAATGTTTTGTGTTTCTTTTTTTTTTTTTTTTTTCTCCTAGGGGTTTATAAACTCTGTCTTTTCCATATCAGGTTGAAACTTAGAATATAGGTTGTCAGCCAACATACCAGCATTTTTCTAAAAATAACCCAAATTGGTTAAGCCATTTTTAAGCGATGGAACGAACAGTCAGGGGAGGGAAAAAAAGGTGTGTTGGGCAGGAAAGGGAGGGAGGGATTTTAAAAGTGGTTTCACATGCTCTTTTTTGAACGGCTTCAAACAAAATACAGAAAAGGCCTTGTCTGAATGAGAGGAACGCGGACCAGTGACTGCAGGTGCTGGCTGGCCGCGGGGCTGTTTGTGGCTTCTCTGGTGCACTTTGGGCCTCAGATCTACTGCTTAAGGGATAGGAGTTTGACACCCCTGCATGTGGGTCTCCAGAACATCTCCTGTAGGGGTCGGGAGAGGGAGATGGGAGTTCACAGACAGCAGGACTTTCTTCTGATGGCCTCTGGGTGGTACAGGAGCTGGACGGCTGGGGGTCCCCAGATAGACACAACCAAGGCTGGAGTTTGCTGCCTCGCTTAGGCAAGACCACTCAGGCTCTGGGGCTCCTCACGAACTGGATCTGCTCATTTAATCAGCCTCTCATCTGAAGACACGCTCATTCAAATATGCTTTAAGCACCTGCTGTGTGATGGGCACTGGATACATCAGAGACCGAGGTGACCTGTTCCCAGCTGACCTCCTGGGGCTTACAGGTGAGGGCAGGGGCCCAGGAGGTGATGCCCTGGAATGACTGGGTGGGATGGGGACGTGAAAAAGGAAAGACCAGCGTCCCTGCTACAGGAGGCTGCAATGCTCAGCTCTGGCTGATTGGTGCTGCATGGAACTGTGTGCCCAGCAGGGTCGGGGGTCTAGTTCTCCAGAAAGGCCCCAAATCCAGATTTTTGATGTGAAAATCTCCTGAACTGTAATCACTGGCAACAAGTTCAGACAAAAATTTTAACAATGCAGTTTGTGCCAAACAAAACAGATTTACTGGGGAGTTGGACCCCGGCCTGCCAGTTTGCAAACTCGGGTCTAGCCTGTTAATTACGCAGGATGGAGAGAATAATAACAACGACGGCTTCCATTTATTTTGTGCTTATCACGTGCGCGGCCCTGTGCTATAAGAACCCCAGGAGGCGGGTGCTGTTATTATTCCTGTTTCACTGATGAGCACTGCTGAGGCACAGAGAGGTTAAGTCACTTGCCTAAGGTCACACAGCTGAGGGGGCAGAGCTGGATTCAAGCCAAAGAGTCTGGATCTGGAGATTCGCTTTAGCTGCAAGGCTACTGCAAGCCAGGTGGCCACCAGTGTGATATGTTCATGCTGTACTGTGAGATCAACACCCTGCAGGAATGTGGAGGTCCTTAATGCTGTCCAGCTGAGTCACCCCTGCCTTTTGTAAACCTATCACCCAGCAAGGTTGTAGAGGAGCCCAAGGCTGAGAGTGGCATCCAGAATGTTGGTTTCCTTCACTGTCTGCTCCATTCTGGGACAGACTGTCCCCGTCCCAGCTGGCCCTAGAGGGTCTTCAGGAGAATCTGTACTGTTTCCCAGAGGGGCACCTGTCTGCCCATGCCCTCTGCCCACTGCAGCCGGCTTCCCCCGACCTTGACATCTCATCAGGAGGCAGAGGCCAAGCCCATGGCAGGGCTGCCCACTCCAGCCAGTGAGAGGTCCCCAGGCCCAGCCGGCAGGCCCCGCACCCCCCACACCTCCAGCGCCTTCATTCCTGGATCCCAAACAAGGGGCCTGTTCACAGCAGAACACTCATTACCATTTCCATCCGTCTTTATCCAGCAGATGTGCGGCCGGCGTTACAATTACAATAGCGGGGGAGAAAATAGAAAGAAATTTCGGAATTTGTTCCCCAAAGATATTCAAATTAGTTAATCAAGGGGCTTATTATTGCTTCTTGTCTCCCCCCCAACAGCTATCCATGAGGATAATTGATCAGCTGCTAATAACTGATTACACTTCACAAGTGTTTTCTTATGCCCATTACCAGCGTGTTTAAAGACATTTTGTAAAGTTCTAATTATTTCAAATTGTTTTGCTGTAGAAAACACCTCGGAACAGTCAGCCGCCGGCTGTGCCGGGAATGCTTGTGCCAGGTCAGAGGGTATTTGGAGGGACTGATCAGGGCTATGGGGCGCAGTCAGGCAGGTGGGATTTGGGTAATTCCATGTCTGCCTCTCTCCTAGACTCCTGAGTCGCTCTTCCCTCCCTTGAATCCATTTTCCGCCACCCTGACCACCATCCCTTAAAGACAAGCCGGGTCCAAACGCCTTGGCTCACGCTCCATCCACTCGTTCCTTCACCCAACTCATTCATTTATTCATTGAACACAGCGGCTCTCAAAACTTTTGTGTCTCGGGAACCTTTTAGGTGCTTAAAAATGACAGAGGAACCTAAAGGGCTTCGTCTGGGTAGGTCACAGCAATCGATAGTCATCATATTCAAAATTAAAACTGAGACATGTTTAAAGCACAAAGAGACACAAACACACATGCTATTAGCCATAGGAACAATGATGTCATCACACCTTGGATAGCTTCTGGAAAATTCCACCATGCGTTTGTGAAAGAATATGAGTAAAAAGGGCAAGTAGCAGCTTAGTATTGTTATGAAAGTAATTTGCTCTTGCAAACCCCAAGGAAAAGGTCTCGGACATCCAGGGGTCACTGACCCACACCCTGAGAGCTGCTGACTTAACCAGGACTTTTTGGGTCCTTCTCTGTGTCAGACCCCGGGTGGGCTGCAATGATGAATTGGACAGACAAGTTCTCCTTTCCTAGGGTTCCTGGTGGGGGAAGAGAGCAGCCAGCAGGGGTTATTAGCAGCCTCACCTGATGAAGATCTAGTGACAGCAGGAAAAAGGCGTGAGCTGGAAGGTGGGTTATGTAGTTCTCGGGGAAAAGAAAGGGCTGGAGGAGCCGGGCTGGGTTCAAATCCCCTCAGCCATCAGGGTGCAGTGGCTCACGCCTGTAATCCCAGCACTTTGAGAGGCTGAGGAGGGAGGATCACTTGAGGTCAGGAGTTCGAGACCAGCCTGGCCAACATGGCAAAACCCCATCTCTATTAAAAATACAAAAAAATCAGCTGGGCATGGGTGGTGTGTGCTTGTAGTCCTAGCTACTCAGGAGGCTGAGGCAGAAGAATCACTTGAACCCAGAAGGCAGAGGTTGTAGTAAGCCAAGATCACACCACTGCACTCCAACCTGGGTGACTAAGACTCCATCTCCAAAAATTAAATAAATAAATAAATAAATAAAAATAATCCCCTCAGCCACCTTCTCACTGCAGAACCTGGGGCTTCGCACGCGTGGGCCTCTGTTGCTGGTGGTCACACGGTGTTAGTTAAGACCAAGATAAGGTGCTCAATAAAAAGCCCCCATAATTAAACTGGTATGCAGTAAGTGCTCAATAAATACCCTCCCTTATAAGCATCATGAGAGACCGACTCCTGCTCCCTACAACCTGAAGACCAACCATCCATCCCACTGGCAAGCTCAGAGCACCAGTACCAGTGCCAGGGGTCAGGGAGGTGCCCCGAAGGAGGTGGGGTGACACTGGCCTCTGGGCATGAACAAAGTGGGGGGTCCCCAGGTGGAGAACAGAGGAAAGCACACTCCAGGCAAGAGGAACAGCAGGTCCAAAGGCCTGGAGGTGGGAGAAGGCACAGTGGATATCAGCAGGTAGGAGATGGGAGACGGCAGGTGGACACAGCCTGGGCATGGGCAGACCAGTCATAAGAATAATAGTGGCAGGGCTGGGTGTGGGGGCTCACGCCTGTAATCCCGACACTTTGGGAGGCCAAGGTAGGCAGATCACTCGAGGTCAGGTTCTGCAGCCTGGCCAACATGGTGAAACCCTGTCTCCGCTAAAAATACAAAAATTAGCTGGCGTGGTGGCGTGTGCCTGTAATCCCAGCTACTCCGGAGGCTGAGGCAGGAGAATTACTTGAACGCAGGAGGCAGAGGTTGCAATGAGGTGAGATCATGCTACTGCACTCTAGCCTGAGTGACAGAGCAAGACTCTGTCTCAAAATAAATAAATAAATAATAAAAGAATAAGAACAATAATAGTGGTAGACAGCCACACAATGACCCCTGTGGGCCAGGCACGTTCTTAGCACTTTACCTGTGAAACTTCATTTCACCCCCTCTGCAGCTCTACCAGTTGAGTACCACCATTATCTCCATTTTATACATGGGAAAACTGAGGCTCAGACAGGTTAGCACTTGCCTGGTACATAAGATCTGTGAATGGCGTAGCTGCAGATCCAGCCCCTGCAGAGGGGCTTTGGAGGCTCCAAATTTTGCCCTTCTACTGTTTGTCCTTAAGGGATGCCAGGGGGTGGGGTCCTGCGGGAAGCCAGACAGCAGGACCCTCCTGGCTTGCTGGATCTGCGAGCAGGTCGGCTGTGCTCAGCTGCTGGGTCGGGAGTGAAGGTGGCTGGAGACCAGCATCAAACAGGAGGTGAGTGTGAGGAGGATCCTTGGAGGGTGTCAGTTTCATGGCAGGAGTCAACGCACACAGATTAAAAGCTGGGGCATTCAGCTTTGGGGTAGCAGCAGGCCCAACAGTGAAAGATCTTCACCGATCAAGAACGAAATCACTCTTGCACAAGCTACACATGGAGGCAGATGCCCACCTGCCTCTCTTTTGCCTTTGCTCCTTGCATCTGGGACCAAACACCTTCAGGTGTGTCTCTGTTAAGCCACAAAGCGTCTATTGATCAGCTAAAAATGCCAGGCATCTCTCTGGCTGTCCAGGAAAGATGAACTCATCTCATAGTCAAAAAGCATCAAGAGGTGGGAAAATGCGAAAGGAAGACCATGGTTAAGTGGACGCCCTGGCAGTTTAGATAGTGGGGCCAGGCTAGGTGGAGGAATGTTCATGAATTTGGGGAGATGTCCCCCTGAGAAAGGTCAGGAACAAGAGTGTGGGATGTGTGCATGAATAACTAGCTGAAAGATAATCCCACCAGCAACGTACTGAATCTGGTTAGGACGGGCAAAATGGGAACCTCTGCATCCTACTCCCGAGTCCTGAGCAGTAATTGTTGCATTAAAAAGAACAAGTGCAATAAAAGCGCAAAGGCAAGGCCACAGAGAGAGAGAAGGAATGTACAGTTTATCTGATGTGTGCAGAATCAAGCACTCTTAAAAATTCAATAAGGAAGAGATGATCAAATAGAAAAATGGGCCAGAGACTGAAATCAGTGCCTCATGTAAGAGGAGATCCCAACAGTCAATGAACACATGAAAAGATGCTTAACCTCATCTGTCACCAAGGAAATGAAAATTTAAGCCACAAGGAGATAGTGCTACATACCCACCAGAATGGCTACAAGGGAAGACAGATAATACCAAGTGTTGGCAAGGATGTGGATCAACTGGAACTTCATACAGGGCTGGAGGAGGTATCAGTATCTGGGAAAACTACTTGCAGCGTCTACTAAAGCTAAACATATGCCTCCCCATGCTCCAGCAATGCCACCCCTGGGTACCTACCCCAGAGAAATATGTTCACCAAAATACAGCCCCAGTCTTCAAAGTATGGTCACAGGCCAGCAGCGTCAGCATCGCCCAAGAACTTAAGAGCAATGCAAACACTCAGACCTACTGAATCGGGATCTTGATTTAAACAAGTTCTCTAGGTGATTCATGAGTACATTAATGTTTGAGAAGCGCTGGTCTGGAATGTTCATAGAAGCACTATTCATAATAGCTCCAGACTGGAAACAACCCAAATGCCCATTAACAGGAGAATGGATAAATACATTTGTGATCTATTCACCCAATGGAATACTACGGTGCGGCCACGAGCATGAATGAACTACCACAACAAACAATATTGATAAATCTTACAAATGCAATGTGGAACAAAACCAGCCCAGTGCAAGGGCACACACACACTGTATGATTCCAGTTATGTAAGAAACAGAAACTGGCAAATCAAGCCTGTGCAGTTAGGAGGCAGGAGAATGGTTATGTTGCTGGCAGGGTAGGGTGGATTAGACATGGACTAGAATGGGTACAAGTGATGTTTCTGGGTAGCAGGGAATGTTCTGTTTCTTTTTGAGACTGGGTCTCATTCTGTCACCCAGGCTGGAGTATAGAGGTGCAATCATGGCTCACTGCAGCCTCAACCTCCCAGGCTCAGGAGATCCTCCCACCTCAGCCTCTTGAGTAGCTGGGACCACAGGCGCACACCACCACACTTGGCTAATTTTTTGTAGAGTCGGGGTTTCCCCACGTTGCCCCGGCTGGTCTCAAACTCCTGGGCTCAAGTGATCCACCCGCCTCAGCCTCCCAAAGTATCGGGATTTTGTGAGCCACTGTGCCCGGTCTGTGCACCTTTCTGTGTGAATGTTCTGGGGGTAAAAGGAGGGAGGATCAGCTTTTTTCCTTCTGCCCAAAATACTCCTGAATCTGCCCACATCTTGCTGTCTCTATGCACAAAGCCCATCCTGTCTCGCCTGGACTGGGGCAGGAGACTGCTTGCTGGTCTTCCTGCTGTCCTCTCTTCCAACAACCATGGGTGCGTTCACAAACATCAATCAGATCCTATCACTCCACAGCCTAAAACCTGCCATGACAAGAGGGGTGACTTCCCATTGCTCTTGAGGCTGGGGCACCAAATGCTCCCCAGGGCCAGCAAGCTGAGTGTGACCTGGCCCTGCCTACTTCTCTGCCCCCATGTCCCCCCTCCCCGCTCTCTGGGTTCCAACCACTCTGGTGTTCTTTGGCCAAGCATCTGGCTACCTCAGGACCTTTGCACCTGCGGTTCCTGTGCCTGGACCTCTTTCTCCCTAGATTTTTCCTATAACTGGCTCCTGCTGGCCTTCCCTGGCCATCCTGCTACATGGGACCCCTGTTCTTCCCCTCCCTTGGCTCCCGGTGGCTTCCTTCACGGAGCTCTGCATGCTGCTTTGATAGCACCTTTGCTGGTGTCCAGCAGTCTCTCCTGCCCAACGCTGATGGCAGGGTCCGTGTCTCTCTCGCCATGTCCCAGCCCAGGGCAGCACCTGGCACACAGCACCTGCTCCTCCTCCACACTGCATTGTCCTCTTCCTCCGCCATTTCTCACCTGCTCTTGATTTCTGATGTTGCAGACACTTGTGTTAGTAACCTGTCTATTGACGTAGAAAATCCATTCCACAAAGTACACACAGTAGGTGCTCAATAAACGCTTGTGGAAGGAACAAGGCCAGAAGTGGCCTGGAGAGCCAAATGATGCATTTGCAGAGTGTTCCTGAGCCCCGCTGCCGCTCAGCTGTCATCGATTTCCAGGGCTATGCCACACAGCCTGGCCAGCCCACTGAAGGTTTTCTAAATATGTCCTTGAGGGACGTAAGAAAATGAGATAGGCCAAGTTTAAAAACAGAGTGACTCAGTGCAAGCCTGTGATCGATGGCTCTGGGGTGCAGGATGCCTGGCAGCTGTGCCCACCTGGGGCTCTGTTAGACCTGGCTCTTCAACAGATCTGAGCCAGGACTCCAGGCCCATTCTCAGCCCCATCACCCCTGCCCCCAGCACACACATCTGTGGGCTGAAGCCAGCAGTGAAGAAGCAGACCAGTGGGCCAGTCCATGGTCACCTGGACAGGGGGCCACAGAAACCCCAGGTTGGAGCTCTGCATGGACAGATGCCACTCAGGAGACTGAGTGGCACCTCAGGAGACCCAGCCGGCCTGTTGTGCACAGACAGGCCGACTCCAGGCACCAGTGGCACAGGGGTGCCCAGGGATGGCAGGCCCCAAGGCCAGGGTACCCCAGTCCCCACCCAGGTCTCCAACCTAGGAGCCACATGAGCCACTGAAATGCGTTTAGGTGTGGACATGGGGAGGGGGGACATTGAAGCAGGGCAAGGGGTCAGGAGTAGGGGGAAGGTGGTGGTGGAGAGCTGCAATTTCACACAGAGCAGTGGGGGGCCAGGGGAGGGTCATGGAAGAGGTGACTTTTAGGCAAAGACCTAAAGGAGTGGGGACTCAGGCCACGTGGCTCTCTGAGCAAGAGTCCGTTATGAGGGGCACAGCAGGTGCAAAGGCCCCGATGCTACAGGAGTCACGAGCAAGGGAAGGATGGGTCCTGCCAGAGTCACTGAACCTGCAGGCTGCTGGGTGATACGGAGGCCTGGCACTGCACTGTGAGCAGGGAGCACGAATAACACCACCAAGGGTAGCACAAGTGAACACCTGGATAGCCCCAGCTCTGCACTGGCAAGTTCTAAGCACATTCATACTTAGAGCATAAAAATATACATCATGCTGCCAGGCACAGTGGCTCATGCCCGTAGTCCCAGCACTTCGGGAGGCCAAGGCGGGTGGATCACTTGAGGTCAGGAGTTCGAAGCCAGCCTGCCCAACATGGCAAAACCCTGTCTCTACCAAAAATACAAAAATTAGCCGGGGATGGTGGCACGCGCCTGTAATCCCAGCTACTTGGGAGGCTGGGGCGGGAGAATCACTCGAACCCAGGAGGTGGAGGCTGCAATGACCTGAGACTGCACCACTGCACTCCAGTCTGGTGATGCAGTGAAATTCTGTTTCAAAAAAAAAAAAATACATACATACATCATATCGATTTTAATACCCGCACGTCTCAGCGACCCTCTCAGGTATGCACCATCACCATCTCCACTTCGCAGAGAAGGAAACAGAGGCTCAGAGTGGCAAGGTCATACAAGGTCACACAGCTGGCAGGTGGCGGCGCTGAAGGCGAGCCCAGGGACCCTGCCTCTGTGCAGCTGCGAGCCTCACTCCACAGAGTCGCCCTTCTCTCTCCCAGCAACCATGGGTCCTGGTGGCCGGGTGTGGCCAGAATGTGCTCAGTTCCCTCTTCCCCACCCGACCTCAGGACCTGCGTGTGTGCTCTTCCCGATCCCCTGTTCCCTGCCTAGTTTATGCTTCTGGTCTCAGCTTAACGTCATAGCAACTTAGCCTCCCCACAAGGCCCTCATGCCACTTTCTCAGCACCTGCGTCCCCCATGACAGTGTCCACCCGTGAAGGCAGGGGCCTGGGTGGACCACATTCCTGCCTCCTATTCCCAGCACCTGGCTCAGTACACAGCCGGTCCCCATAAGTGTCACCTAAGCATCCACAGTGACAACTAAGGCAGCCCTTAGATAGCTGATGTAGGGAAGCGAAGGCAGGATGGATGCTGAGAGTGGGAAAGAGGAGAAATGCCAAGAGTGACGAGAGAGGACGTGAAAGCGAAATCTAGTGAGACGGAGACAGAAAGGGGGCGAGGGCAGAACAGAGGGCAGGAGGAGGAAGGGAGGGAGGGAGAGAGTGAGAGTGAAGGAGAGAGGACCAGAAAACAGAGTTTGAAGACAGAGTGAAAGAGAGAAATACAGAAAGAGAGGGGGATGAGAGACAGGCACAGAGACAAACAGAAAGACAGGGAGGGAGGGATGAGGTGTGAGAGAAAGAGAGAGAGAGAGAGAGAGACTGACTACTGCCTAGCAGCTCCTACATTGCAGGCAGCCCCCTTGGACCGTGGAGCTGACACAGGGAGGTACTGTCAAGCCCCAGGCTTGTCCCCCTCGGCCAGGCTGAGCTGGGACTGGGCCTCTTTAGAAGAGCTGTGACTGTAGGGGCTGGGCCTGTTGGGAGGGCTCCATTACTGAGCCTTCCCAGGCTAATGGGCTCAGGGACTGCACTGAGTGTGTGCCGGGGTCCCCTCGGGGCTCAGGGCCAGACCTCTGTCCTCAGCAGCCCACTCAGCCAGAGCTGGACACCCCCACGAAGGGCTCTGGGCCTAGCATAGCCAGAAACAGCACCTCCTTCCAGCCTGCAACTGGTGATAAGAACAGCTAGGAACTGTGGGTGAAGCGCAGGCTGGCTTAGCGGTTTCAGTACACGATTACGCCGACACCTGTCCCTGCTCTGGGTGACCACCATTTTACAGACGGCAAAAGTGAGGCATAGAGAGCTGCCATTGCTTATCGAAGGTCACCCCTCCAGTAAATAACAGAGCCAGTACTTGCTCCCAAATTTGACTCCAAGAATCCAGGTTCTCTTTCCATGATACTCATTTTAAAAACAGTACCATTTTGACACTGCTAAAGTATGATATGCATAGGATAAAAATGGCAACAGCACAGAAGAATTCAACATCAAAGTCTTCTTCCTCCAGAGGTGCCCACCTTTATTCTGTGTCCTTCATAAAGATACTTCACTCATATTCAAGCAAATACAGAAGCCGAATCTTTCTTTCCTTTGTTTTACTCAGAGGATATCCCATACCTTGTTATGCAATGTGCCATTTTCTTTTTTTTTTGAGACGGACTCTCACTCTGTAGCCCAGGCTGGAGTGAAGTGGCGCCATCTTGGTTCACTGCAAGCTCCGCCTCCTGGGTTCGCCCCATTCTCCTCCTGCCTCAGCCTCCTGAGTAGCTGGGACTACAGGTGCCCGCCACCACGCCCGGCTAATTTTTGTATTTTTAGCAGAGACGGGGTTTCACTGTGTTAGCCAGGATGATCTCGATCTCCTGACCTCGTGATCCGCCCGCCTCGGCCTCCCAAAGTGCTGGGATTACAGGCGTGAGCCACTGCGCCCGGCCGCAATGTGCTATTTTCTTTTCTTTTCTTTTGAGACAGGGTCTCACTCTGTTGCCCAGGCTGGAGTGCAGTGGTGTGGTCATAGCTCACCGCAGTCTCAAACTCCTGGGCTCCAGTGATTCTACTACTTCAGCCTCCCAAGTAGCTGGGATTACAGGTGCGTGCCACCTTACCCAGCTAATTTTTCTATTTTTTTGTAGAGAGAAGGTTTGCCATGTTGCCTAGGCTGACAGTGTGCCATTTTCATAGAATTTATTGTCTGCTCCTTTTTATCAGTATATCAAGAGCATCCTTCTGCCTCTTTATGGTTGCAGAATATTTTGTATGGATGAGTCTTATCTATCCAGTCACTTAGGTTACTTCCAATTCCCTACTCATGGACATTCAGGTTACTTCCAATTCCCCACTCATAGACACTTAGTTTACTTCCAGTCCCCACCTGTGGAAACTTAGGTTACTTCCAATCCCCAGCTCATGGATACTTAGGTTTTTTCCAGGCTTTGCTCTTACTATTAATGCCACACCAACACACTGAGATGTACATCTTGGTAGTCACATATGGGTGTATCTGAAGAATAAGTTCTTAGACAAAGAAGGACTGGGTCACACAGCTGCACCTATGTGAATGTCATGGATGTTGCCAGCTTGCCCCTCAAAGGGACCACATTGATGGCTGCTCCCATCAACTCCGCAAGGGACTGCCTCTTTCCTGCAGCCATGCCGAGGATGAGGGTCAGGACGTCGGGGATGTAAAAGGGAAAAGGCAGAGGATATGGACAATTGAAGTGTGTCCAGAAGAGGGTGGCAATAGGTAGCAATGGGTGCCAGCCACCCAAGGAAAAAGTCTCACAGTGACTTCTGGGAGGTCACTTGATACCTCTTTGCCTTGACCTGGAATTCTCCTTGAGCTAAATAAGCTTGTTAGTCACAAATATCTGCAGGGGGTGGTGGGTCTCCCCAAATGCCCTAGGCCAATAATTACTGTCACCAAACAGAACGCGCCAGGCACTGTGTGAACACTGATGTGTATGACCTCATTCTATCTCACAGTCACCTGGACAGGGATGCACTATCATCAGGCCTACCTGCAGGATGGAGAAGTGCAGCCCAGAGAGGTTTAGTCACTTGCCCAAGGTCACACAGAGCTAAGAATGTGATGAGGCTGGGATTCAAACCAAGGTCTGTTGACTTTAGGGTTTGAGCGTTTAACCCCCATGCTATCCTGGCCCAAAGCAGTCTGGCTCCCAGCCAGGTAACCAACGACCTCACCCTGCCTCTGAGACCTCGGCGTTGCTTCTGTCTGTTGCCAGACCCCTCAGACCCTGAGATTTCCTTGCACGGAATTCTCTGGTGATGTTAAACTGGCTCCTCCAACTGAGGGGACTAGAGCCTGGGCACAGCTCTATGCCCATGAAGATGAAGAAGGAGCCACCCCCAGCAGCGTTGGAGGCCCAAATGCCAGGCCTGCCTGAGGGACAGCCTGACCCTGTCATTCTTGGCTATCCCAGAGCCCAGCTGAGTCCCCACTGGATGTTCACATATCATTCATTCATTCATTAATTCATCCAGCCGTTCAACAAATATTCATTGAGTTCTCAACTGGGGTGAATCACATAAACTTCAGAAACTGACCTGAATTTGACTTCCAGCCTCACCCGTTCTTAGCTGTGTGACCTTGGACAAGTTGCTCAAGGCCTCTGAGCCTCAGTTTCTGCATCTCCCAAACAGTTAGAATTATGACCTCTTCCCAAGGTACCCGGGCAGATTGAAGGAGGAAGGTGCATGTTGAATGCTTGGTACAGGATCCGGGGCAGTTGGTGGCGAATAAATGGCTGGTGCTATTCTGATTACTGAACGAGACTGACCCTTTCCCCGTCACGAGGGAGCTACGAGTCCCTTCATTGGCTCCCCTGGAATGTCCTTTTGGGGGCACTTGAACATATCCTGGGCTGGCTCAGGGACCACTGTCCCATGCCCACCTGAACGAAGATGACCACTTGCCTTGGTGATCAACGTGTTACTGAGCTCAGCCAATTTCTGCAGGACCCGCTTGTCTGACCCCAAAGTCAAAGCTGCCTCCTCCTCCTCCTCCATCCCCAACTATGACTGTTCTAAAATTAGCTGGCAGTTGCCAATTCCAAGCGGAGCCAGCTTCTGGGAACTGGGAGGCCTTGGCATTGTCACCTGAGCCGCCTTCTCCATCCAACTGCGTAATGAATTGTCAGTCTCAGCCACCCCACGGATGGTCTCGAGTTTACAGCTGTTCCACCGTCAAGGACGCGGGGGCTAATGGCTCTGAGAAGACGGATCAACTGGAGAACGTCAGGATGATGAATGGATTTGCCCAACGCCAGGATGCTGGCCGCCGGGCTGTATGTAAAAGAGAATGCCTAATTTGTTCATACCTGCAATTACCTGGAGCCCACTCTTCAGGTATGATTTAGCATGGAAGGGGTCCTCTGTTTAGAGGAATTAATTATTTCAAGTGGTGCCAACCTTTGAGCTCTGATCACTATGGATAACCTCCCCGGGGCCCTAGGATGGGGGCATGTCTCTAGTTAGGTCCTGCCCTATGTGGAAGGGAACGGAACACAGACTAAACCCATCACAGGCATTCGGGAGGGCTTCAGAGATTGATTTTTATCCCCTGACCCTGCCCTGAGACATCTTTGCATCAAGTCTTCCCTTTGCACATTTTTAAACAAATGTCCCCCCACCTCCCTGTGCACCTCCCCTCCTCCCAGATTAGGTGTACCCATCGGAGATAATCCGATGAGTCAGTGGGTCCTTGCACCCCCCATGAATTAGAAGGATTTCTCTTGCCAACCAAATATTTCATCCAGCTGTAGATACCATGAGGAAACGGCAAACAAAGAGAGAGATTTAATAACTGGAAATAAGAGTGAGGATGCAGATAGTTTAATTTTTTTTTGTATTGCATCTAATTGCAATCAACAGTAGACATCTGACACAGTGACAGCCTCAGCAAAATTGCTGCTGAGAGAACAGAATCTTTGTCTAAAAATAATCAGACATTCTGTGCACCACTGTTTGTTATAACGGTAATCGATGCTGGAGGCTTTGAATTCCATCAATTTATAGATCTGCGCAGGCCTGCCTGGCGATGGGGCTGGTGCACAGAGGCCCTCGCCGGCTCGGGCAGTGCTGGGGCCTGGTGTGTGATTAAGATAAGCCCCGATTCCTTTCATACATTCCTTATCAGGGTCTAATTCTCCAGCAGGTAGAGATGTTCACAACAGTTAAAGATTAGTGCAGCTTCTCAGACGCCAAATTTGAGGGTATTGATCAATAAATCAAATCAGGCCAATCAATCGCCCAATCAGGAGAGTCTAGCCAGTGCATTATTACCGGCGCCTCCAAGCCAAAGCTTTTCATGGGTTTCATCAAAACAGCCTCACCTTGGCTTCCCGCCAGCTGCTGGCTTGCCTAATAGACTCCACAGCCGAGAGGGGCCTCCTGCCCAGCGGAAGAGCAATAAATTTCTCATCAAACAGCCGATGGAGAAACAAGATGAACATCTGTTTTGCTGCAATGAAACTCCTGTGTTCTTCAGAATGCACAAACCGCCTCTGACAGACCACCCCAAAGGCGGCTTCCCTGGCACGCGGCGGCCCCACGGAATATTCCGCCCGGTTATTTCAATCAGGTAATTTAAGGAGACTTTTGCATTCTTCTCTCTGCAGCTGCCGGAGCTCTGCAAAGACTATTCCGGCGCAGTCGATAATAAATGCCATCCTGGGACCCTGTAGTATGAAGGCAATTTTATGATACCCATTATGTGGCAACGTAACTTCATTAAAAGCTGTTTATTCCCTCTAAGCATTTTAAGCACTTTCCCTTACCCATAAAGGAGGAGCCCAGGAGGTTATTTTTACAGAAAGGGTTCTTGGCCGTATTTCTTCCCTCAATAACTCAGGGGAGCCTCGCCCACTGGCCTTCTTACTTTGAGGAGAGGAGGCAGCCTTGGGTCTGGGGAGGCTGGGGGAGGACTAGGTTTTCCCTGGGACCCAGACATGGTGCCACCTCAGCTGCAGGAGCTGAGAGGTCCAGGAGAAGAGAGGACTGGAGGCCTCAGTCCCACCAGATCCTCAGAGGCCCTTTGTTCCTATCAGACTGGGAGGAAGAAAATTCCAGAATATGAGAGCCAAAGCCAGCGTTTTCCAAACTGGGTGTCCCCTAACCTTTCCTTTTACTTTTCTACGTTGACACGAATCCAAAGAAATTATTTCTCGGCCTGTCGTAAAGGCCCAAATTCTCCTTTGCAGGGACAGCTGGCGGGTGAAGGATCATTTCTTAGCCCAAGATTTGAATGCCACATGTCAAGGGTTCTTCGGTGGAGGTCTGCAGACTCAGGCTGAGAGGAGCAATTCTTAAGGGTCCGTGGAATTGGTTTCCCTCCCTGTAGAGGGATCTGCTCATGTCCTGTGCTGGAGAAGTGGAAGGTGATTCCGCTTCTTGGAAAGCAGGAGAGGGAGGAAGTAGTGAGGGAATGAATGAGACTGCAGAGAGGAACACCTGCAGGCACCAGTCAGAGGTGCGGAGGGTTCCCGAAGACTCCTTTAATTCTGATGAGCTTGTTGTCCGAGGTGAGGAGGGACACAGGGTCAGAAGCCCAGCAGGGTGAAGTCAGGGGAGGGTGGGGTCAGGGGGCCCTATGGGGGCTGGAATTCTGCCAGGGATGCAGTGGAGCACAAAACAGGATCTGCACTAGTGCCATGGCATGATCCAGGGTCAGGGTAAAAATCACAGTCCCAGGGGCTGGGCACGGTGGCTCACGCCTATAATCCCAGCACTTTGGTAAGCCAGGCGGGCAGGTCCCCTGAGGTCAGTAGTTCAAGACCAGCCTGGCCAACAGGGCGAAACTCTGTCTCTACTAAAAATACAAAATGAGCTGGGCATGGTGGCATGGTGGTATGTGCCTGTAGTCCCAGCTACTCGGGAGGCTGAGGCAGGAGAACCACTTGAACCCGAGAGGTAGAGGTTGCAGTGAGGTGAGATCGCACCACTGCACTCCAGCCTGGGGTACAGAGCGAGACTCAAAACAAAAAAAACAAAACAAAACCATGGCCCCTGCTGACCAATCAATCATGTCATACATGAAACTAAAGGAAAGGGCAGGCAAAACAACAACCACCACCACCACCACCACCACCACCAGCACCACCACGGGGATGGCTCAGATCAGCCAGAATGAACTCTGTGCCACATACCATTCTAACCCATTCAGTCCTCTCAACACCACCATGAAGTAGGATCGTTATTAATGCCATTCTGCAGATTTGGAAACTGAGGCCCAAAGAAGTGAAGTTAAACATCCCCAGGTCACACAGCTAGTAAACAGAATTCATCATGAACATTTCTTGGGCGCTTCCCCATCCTGTGCACCTTATATGTGGTCTCCTGATTTATCTTTGTAATACTCCTCCACGGCGGGTGTTGGTATTATGCCCATCTTACAGGTGAAGAAACTAAGGCTCAGAGAGGGGAAGTGATTTAAGCAGGTCAGTCAGGGGCAGGGCTGGGGCTGAAATGCATTCCAAAGTCCTTGACCCTTTTGGGCACTGTTTCCTGGCCTTCCAGGGTCCTGCTTGGCTACCTGTGAGGGGCTCCTCAATGAGGAGGGGAGTCCACGGTCCCCTCTAGGGCTCCCACTATTGCCCTGTCCAGTCTGATCTCTGTGCAGTAGCTCAGGGAACGTCTGAAAGGTAAACTAATCCTTCCAACCCCCCCTTGGCTGCTGCTGGCTCTGAGCAAAAGGCCCTGTGTGGTCCTGCACAGTCTGCTCCCAGGCCTCTCTCAGCCCTGCTTTCCCCTGCGCCGACTGCTGACCCCCTTGCTGTCATTCCCCGTTGCAGAGTCCAGACACACTCCTGGACCTGGCACATGCACACGGTCTTCCAGCTCAGCCCTGGGATACCATGACCACAGGACATCCCTAAGCCCCCATGGCCCCTGTGCTTCCATCTGAGCCCTCATCACAGGCATAAATCATTGGACTTCATTCCAAACGGCCATCCCATAAATGTCCATCTCCCTCATTAAACCCTGACTCGGTCTTGTTCACCTGTGTACCCAGCCCCTGGCATGATGCCAGGCACATAGTAGGTATTTAAGAAATATTCATTGACTGATCAAAGTGGGGACCCCTGCCCTCCCTTCCAGTGTCACACCTGTGACCGTTCCCTTTCCATCCCAGCTGGTCCCTTGCAAATCCAGTCCTAGTTCTCAGCCACATTCTGTGTTTTAAATGGGGGAGG
This sequence comes from Pongo pygmaeus, assembly GCF_028885625.2. Classification (NCBI taxonomy): domain Eukaryota; kingdom Metazoa; phylum Chordata; class Mammalia; order Primates; family Hominidae; genus Pongo; species Pongo pygmaeus. Next base: position 109,807,909 of record NC_072383.2, on the reverse strand, counting down.
GGGAGTGGCTAGACCAGGTCATAAGTCCACCCTTGAGCCAAGGAAGTTGTGGAACAAGGATGAACCCAGTCAGAGGGCTGGACTTATCAACCTGATAGCAAATTATATTCCTGCCAGACCACGGGGCTGTCTGCCCAAAATACAGATATGTACCGGGGTCTCTCATAGAGAGAGGCCACAGTATATTAGATTTATCATACACTCCAGCCAAAATGTGCTGCCGAGATTTCGGGGCAAGATTTATTACACTGGCTGGTTTTTAAAATGAAAGTGAAAAGAGGATATTCTGGCAAAGCTGCGGGCTGTTAATGGGGTGAGAATCACATAAAATAGATCATCTTGGAATCTCTTCTTCTAGACACAGACAGACCTTTGCAGAAAACCCCAGGGTTTCTGGAAAAAAGATGCTCAACCCAGTGTTTTTACACAGAACTACTGGGTGACCTTGGGTGAATTACTCTCATTCTTTGGATGTGTATTTCTTATTGGCAAACAGCAATAAGAACAAACAATGACAGCTATAACTTATTGATTGCTTACTACACACTGGGCATTTTGTATGGGGTGATTCTCTGAATGGTGGCAACAATGCTTTCAGACAGTTATATTTTTATTCCCATTATAGAGATGAGGAAACTGAGGTCCACAGAGGTATCGTCACTAGGACAATCAACAGCAAAACCCGAATGCTAACCCAGGCCTGGGGCCAGCCCTGGTCAGAAACCTTCAATGACCACTGACCTTCTGTTCCGTGAAAAGTTAGCTCTGACTGTTCAGATGAAAGCTACCACAAAAATCATCCTTGGCTGGGCGCGGTGGCTCACGCCTGTAATCCCAGCACTTTGGGAAGTCGAGGCAGGCGGATCACTTGGGCGAGGCTTGGTCAGGAGTTCAAGACCAGCCTGGCCAACACGGTGAAATCCCATCTCTACTAAAAATACAAAAATTAGCCAGGTGTGGTGGCGCACACCTGTAGTCCCAGCTATTCGGGAGGCTGAGGCAGGAGAATTGCTTGAACCTGGAAGGTAGAGGCTGCAGTGAGCCAAGATCATGCCAGTGTACTCCAGCCTGGGTGAAAGAGTGAGACTCTACTCAAAAAAAATCATTCTTGTCTTCAAAATGAAAACTGCAACTAGGAAGCCCCAGCCACCCCTTGGTCCCGGTGGTAACTGTCTTTTGCAGAGATGGCTGCAGGGGGAAAAGTGGGGGCAATTTTATTTGCTTTTACATGATGTTTGCTTTTGGGTTCTCAGGCTCTCAAGCAGGTTTAGCTTGTGCCGAGTAAACGTGGGCCCTGCTCCCAAGTAGGCACGGAAAACATTTTGGATGCATAAGCCACAGGGGTGCTGGCATGCCAGAGGGCACAGAGATGAGACATCCTGAAGGAGCCCAGCATAGGGAAGACCCAAAACTCTAGAACAGTGGTTCTCAAGCAGGGGCGATTTTGTCCTCTGGGGGACATTTGGCTATGTCTAAAGATATATTTGGTAGTCACAACTAGGGGTGTACTACTGGCGTCTAGTGGGTGGAGGCTGGAGATGTTGCTAAACATCTTACAAGGCACAGGACGGCCCTGTGATGAGAAATTTTCCAGTCCAAAATGCCCTTCATGTGCGAGGTTGAGAAAACTGGATCTCAAAGGACCTGCAGGCATTTCCTCCGGTGAACAGAATGGAGGAATTGGGGAATGAATGGGAGAGGAGTTCAGATCTGTGCGGGCCAAGGAAGTCACATATGAACAAGTTTCAGGCCAACAAAGGAAAGCAGCCCTGATGGTCAGGAGCCCTGTCCCCAAAGGTGGCCCAGCATATACTGGTGACCTGATAGATCCTGTGGAGGGAAAATTGAGCCTGGAGTGGGGGTTGGACACAACAACCTTTTTTTTCCCCATCCAAACCTGGCACTGAATAAAGTCCCCAGGACAAGAGCAATGATGTTTGGGGTTCCTTCCAGAATCTCCCATGGATTAATTCATTTAATCCTGCACACAGCTCCATGACACGGGCACTGTGGTTATCCTTATGTAATAGAAGAGGAAACTGAGGCTTCAAGAGGTAAAAGTCACTTGCCTAAGGTTACAAAGATGGCAGGTAGGGAAGTCAGGACTGGAGCCTGAGTCTCCCCAATCCCAAAGCTCATTAGGAAGATATTCCTCACATTGGGCATGGTGGTTCACACCTGTAATCTCAGCACTTTTGGGAGGCCAAGGCATGAGGATTGCTCGAGGCCAGGAGTTCAAGACCAGCCTGGGCAATATAGTGAGACCCTGTTTCTACAAAATTTAAAAAAAAAATTAGGTGTGGTGCACACCTGTGTTCCCAGGTACTCAGGAGGCTGAGGCAGGAGGATCATTTAAGCCCAGGAGTTCGAGGATGCAGTGAGCTATGATGGCATCACTGTATTGCAGCCTGGGCAACAGACTGAAACAACTCTGTCTCTCAAAAAAAAAAAAAAAAAAGAAGAGACTCCTCAAACCCCATCAGTTCTCCCCCCAACCTAGGGAAAAGCACCCACTGCCTTCCCGCCCCTGCCACCTAATGCTTTGATTTAGAGACCGAGGTAGGAGATCTGGACCCAACATTCAAGACCTAAGTTCAACAGTTCAGCCGTCTCTCATGTTAAAGACACAAAAACATGTTCAATAAGCTGCCCAGATCCCCGCTTACTTTTTTTTTTTTTTAAACAAAAACACGGCAACCGGCGGTGAAAAAGACATTGTCTTGAACATACACTTTAATTGATGTCTCCGACCATTCAGTAACATAGATAAAAGAAAACTTGCTTTATTAATAGGCCCTCATGCTAATTAGCACAATTTATTGCCAGGGAGGCAGTCCCTACCTTCTGCAAATGTTATGAGTGTAGACAAAAAAACTTTTGTTGAGAACCCAACGCGATATTGCCGCGTGACCAAGCCTGCCACAAAGAGATGGGAAAAGCACACAGCTTAGAGAGGCCCCTCAAAGGCATGGGGTGCTGCTCTATAAATTTATGATGTCACTTGACCATTTCCCAGTAATCAGAAAGCCCCAAATTTAAATGTCGGCTGGTTTCTGCCCATAAATACGTGTTTCTCACCACTTTGAGGAAGATTCCCTAATGACTATGAAGCTTTGTGGAAAAGTATTAAAAAAAAAAAAAAAAAAAGAAAAAGAAAAGGTGTGGGTGAGGAGGGGGTTGGTAAAAAAAAAACCTTAAATGTTTAGTATTCAATAAATGTGTCAATTTTACATACAGAGGCAAATGGGTCTTTATTGAGGAATTGGTAAATTTCCTCGGAGAAAAGTAAGTGCATTTTAGCCTTCAAGGAGTCCCAGATGAATAGAAATGGAATGTGATTTGTGATAAAACTCAGCTGCTCTATAAAAGACGTTAAATAAATGTTGCTGTTTCACCAGGGATGTACAAAATTGATTGCATTATAGACTGATTCTAAGATGCTGCATCCCTGTACGCCCCCTTTTCTGTGTGTCGGGGGGAGCTGCTTCCAGAGACAATTTAGACTGCATGGTGACTCCTCTTCCTCATGCTGTAGCAGAATTTTCTGGAATTGTAAGATTTCCCCTTTATATTCTGATTTCAGTTGAACCACAGGAAACTGCTGCTATGTGGCCATTTTTGACTTCTTCAAAACTGCAATTTCTTCTCTATCTGCTTAATATTTCCGGTGGCCTGACCATCATCTTGGGGAATGCTGTTGATACCTCCGAAGAGAATTGGGGTTCACGGGTGGCGATGTCCCTGTTCCCTTTGTCTGGTCACCAGAGGGCACCCCAGTCTGTAGAGGGAATCTTGCTTTTCCTTCAGCCTACCTTGGGGAGCTTGGGAGTATCCCATGCCCTTTCTGAACCTCAGTTTTCCCCCTCTGCAAAATGGGCACAACTCCACCTTTCCTGCAGGGTATTTGGAAAACTGGATGTGGTAACCATTGCAGGTAAACTGTCCCGTGCTTTCGGCCAGCTAGTATAAGGTATTGTGTATCCAACCAGGGGCTGCGTGTGACTCACATATGACACACACAGCCCTACCCTCAAAGAACTGCTAACGTCACATCAACATAGGACAACTTCTTCAAGTGAGAAATTAGGGTTCACAGATTGAAGGGTGGAACCAAACTGATCAGGAAAACTTCCTGGAAAGCAGGAGCGTGGACTCATTCAGACACGTCCTGTGCCTCTCCATGCCTGCTATCATCAGCCTGGTCTGGTCACCGCCAATTCCTGCCTGGATGCTTGCAGGGGCCTCCCTGGCTCCATGCAATTCTCTGCCATCTCACTTCCACCCCAGCAGCCAGACAGGGCATTTCAAGATGTAAACTGGATGTTGATACTTCCCTGCTTAAAACCTCCCTGGACTCCCCATCCCATTTCAGATCAAATCTGAACTCTCCAGCCCAGTCTGCAAGGCCTGTGTGGTCAGGGCCCTGCCTGCTTCTCTACAGCATTTCCTCCCACAGTCCTTGTGCTTTGCTCCCACCCTCTGGCCCTTCGTTTGGTTCCTGGAATCTGCCAAGCCCATACCAGCCCCAGGACCTTTGTACATGCAGTTTCCGCTACCTGAATGCCCTCTCCTCCCAATTCTTTGCCCAGTTCAGTGGTTTCCAAAGTCTCTGGCCCAGCAGGATCAGTGTCACCTGGGATCTTGTTAGAAATGCAAATTCTCAGACTGGCTCCAGACCTACTGAATCAGAAACTCTGAGGGTAGAGCCTGGCGATTTTTTTCAAGGTAATTTCAGGTGATTTAAATGCATGCTCAAGTCTGAAAACCAATGGCCTAACTCAGCCCTACCCCTCAGCCAAGTTTCAGCTTAAACATTACTTCCAGGAGACCAACACCCCAACATGAGGCCAGGTTCCTACGGTCATGAGCCCCTGCTGCTGCCTCCTCACCTCTATGAAGCACTGTGGCAACTGTGATGTCATCAGGAACTATTTCAAGTCTGTGTCTCTTCATAGCTAGACTAAAAGCTCCAGGAGGGCAGGTACCCCTGTGCGCCCAGCACCTCATCATGCCTAGAAGACAGTAGATGCCTTGGAACTATATGTTGCATGAGCACATGAATGAATGCTCAAATGAACAAATGAATGAGTTCTGGAAGCATGACAGTGTTCATAAAGAAAGTACCCCCTGGCATCCTATTTTCCACCCACCAGCCCACAGATCAACCCTGTCCCCATCCCCATTTGACTTTCTGAGTATCACCCCGGTCAAGTTAGGAGCCAATCACGGCAACGTATGGGAATGACCATCAAATTAGAACAACAAGAACATCAACCAAAGAACCAGCCAAGAGGAGATTCCCACACAGTGGATGCCCAGCTCAGGGTCTAAGCCTGAACATCCCTCAAGAAGAACAACAAACCTCTCTCTCCCTGACAGCAACTGGCTGTGCAGAGAGCTTCCAGATAAAAACCTGGAGACCAAAAATTTGCAGGCAAGAAGTCTGCCCATCAGCTTGGAAGATTCCAATCCCGCAGTCACCCAAGTCTTCTGGCTGAGAGGCTGAGGCTGCCTCGAACTAAGCCCCAAGTTTATTGGAAGCTTCTCGATGCTGAACGGCAGTTTGCTCAGCTCTTGGAGCTAAAGTTGGAAGGGAAATCATTTCTTTTCCTATAACTCAGAGCAATTATATTCTCTTAGTGCGGACATCTGGCTCACTGCTGATCTCCTTACTTACGTTTTCCAAATGATATCAGTTCTGGGAAGATCAATTATTACTGAAAAGTCGAGAAACGTTCACCGGTTATTTGCATTGATTTGGTTGACAAGACACAGACTCCTTTTAAACTACAGATGTCCATGGAAGGGACAGAGAGGAGAAAAACACAAGAACCCCGGACAGCTCGAGGTTCGGAGCCTCCACCCAGCTGCAGGAACTGCACAGAGTGGAAAGTACTGGCTGGGATGGGGACACTGAACCACCCTCCCGGAGTCCCCCAAACAGAGCCATTTCCATCAAGACAAACAGGTAGCCAGTGTCGGCCAGCGCCACAAGCAGCCACAACGATATAATTTGTTCGTTACTGCATCATCTTTAATCAATAGGATCTGGAGTTTCCACAGCTTGGACAGCCCAAATCTCTCTGGCAGCCAAGAACCAGCGGGTTGTTAAAAGGCCCGATAGTTTTGCCTTGCTAATGGGTGGCTGGTTCCCTCAACCCTGCTGATTTTTTAAATAAACCTAAATTCCAATAATTGTTTAATGTTTATTTTTATTTAGTTCTGGTTCAGATGCTCTGTGTCTCTCTGACAGAAATTGATATCTGGCTCCCGGTGAGCTTTATTAAAAAACAGGCAAACACACATGGACATACACACACAAACACACACACAGAGGCACATGCACACACAAAGGCACATGCCCACACACGCACAGGCATATGCACATGCAGAGACACGCATACACATGCACAGGTGCATGCACACACGTGTGCACACGCACATGTACACGCAGGCACAGGTACACACAGGCATATGCACACACATGCGCACACACACACAGGCACATGCACACACACACACAGGTGCAGGCACATGCATGCACACACACACGTACACAGGCACAAGCACACACAGAGACACGCACACACAGGCATATGCTGCCTGCCCATTGGGAAATGGGTTATTTATCTGGTACAGGTAAGGCCCAGGACCCACATATCTGGATGGGAGAAGACAGAAGGGCCAATTTCCCAAACTCTGCCTTCTCCCTGGCTCCTTCCCCGGGAGGCGAAAAGGGACCCTGCCATTCTTTCACCAGGGAGCCCCGTTCTCAGCTCAGGCACTGGACAAAGGTGACACTGAGCCTCTAATTATGGCCTGCAAACCTCTTCAGCATCACTGTGGCCACAGGCTGGGACGACTCCTCACAGAGGGCACTCTGAGCTTTTCCGTCCCATAGCCCCAGATGTGTCAGGTGGCTGTGCTCCGGAGACCCACTGAGCCACTAGCCATCTGTGTGCACAGGGACATGGGACCGGGGTTTCCCCACAAGCCATGGAAACAAGGAAGCAAGATGTCTCCGGGCTGCTTGCATTGGGTCAGAGAGAGACCCACTCCCACTGGTGCATAAGAAACCCCTCTCGTCTGTCCTTCTGGCTGGTCTCAGAAAAGCCGCAGTGAGTCTGGGTATTAAGGGGAGGTTTTTGGTGCTCTCAGCAGGCTGCACAATGCACTAAGGGGCTCATGCGTTCACTGGCAAAATCACTGCAAACTTATGACCTGCAGATTGGGCTTGCCAGGTCAAGACGTGTGTGAAGGTCAAACTCGAGGCTTTCCTTCCATACTCTGCACCCCGTCCATCAGACTGGGGGTTGCCCAACTTCTCCATCTCCATCACCCCCAAGTGGAATCAGCCACTGACACCTGCTGGGATGACTCCAGGTGTCACCAGCACCTACTCTCTCCTTGGATGCCAACGCCACTCTGGGTCACAGCCCAAGAGGCATCACCAGGGCAACCAGGACACCTTGCTGGACCCTGCCTGGTGCTTCCCCACTCCCCTCCCATTCCCACGAACCTTGACCAGAATTGCCGATGCCAGACATGGGCCCAGTCCATCCCTCCTTAATCTCTCCCGCTTCCCAGGAGACACTCCCATGGCTTCCACATGCTTATTCCCTCCACCTCGGCCTTCCTACCACGCTGGGCCTGAGGTCAGGGACCCAGCCACGGAGAGGAACAACCTGCTATTTTCATCTTTCCAACACACCACACATAAGAGGAAGTGATGTCAAAGTTCCTCTTTCGGTTGGAGAATGGGGAAGATTGGAATCATTGAGAAGTTTCTGCAGCGAGCGGAGAGGATGTTGAAATGAACCCAGGCTTTGTCATCAGAAGAGCTGGGTTTCAGGAGGCAGGGGTTGCAGTGAGCTGAGATCGTGCCACTGCACTCCAGCCTGGGTGACAGAGCGAGACACTGTCTCAAAAAAATAAATAAATAAATAAAATAAAAAAATAAAAAAGAAGAGTTGGGGGTGTGCATCCAGCTTCAGTCACTTCCTAGCTGTGTATCCTGGGCACATCACTCTATCCTGTGATCCCCAGTGGGGGCAGTTTTTTTTGTGTGTTTTTTTTTTTTTTTTTGAGACGGAGCTTTGCTCTTGTTGCCCAGGCTGGAGTGCAATGGCATGACCTTGGCTTACCATAACCTCTGCCCCCCAGGTTCAAGTGATTCTCCTGCCTCAACTTTCCGAGTAGCTGGGATTACAGGCATGTGCCACCACTCCCGGCTAATTTTGCATTTTTAGTAGAGAAGGGGTTTCTCCATATTGGTCAGGCTGGTCTTGAACTCCCGACCTCAGGTGATCTGCCTCCCAAAGTGCTGGGATTACAGGCGTGAGCCACCACGCCTGGCCAGTTATTGTTCTTAATACTCTCATCCTGGGAGACTCAGGACGAATGCTCAGGTGCAATCCCTTACTGCTGCATGGGGGCTGTTACTGTTGGCACCCCAATTCTTGGAGGAAGTTTCCTTAAATTCTTCTCCCTAGTACTTTGCATGGGGCATCCAGTGGCCCTATTTGCACAGGGAATTTGCTTCCATCCACAGCAGCCACACACAATCTCTAGCGGCTCCCTGCTGTCCTCATATGGCCCATAGGTCATTCTCTGCCACCCTCATGCCCTCTGGACCACCCTGGCCTGCCACCAGCCACCCCAGCAGAACTACGTCTCTGTGTGTAATCGACTCTAATAATTGTCCCAATACATACGGCGTGTACTCAGGGTCTGTTATCAGCTAATGAGTAAATAATATTCTGTTCTAAATCCAAAAGCGCTATTAGATACCAGAGGGGGACTAATGGGCGTTTTAAGACCCCTTTAATCACATATTAACGTGATGCGAAGCAGGCTGCGGAGCCCATATGCCAACCGCCCTGCCACTGAGGAGGCTTTTTCCTCTTTAAAAGAACAAAGTCAGGGAAAGAGCCAGCCCTCCATCCTCAGGGCTGGTTAGGCAGCCAGGCCGACCCGCTGGGGGTGGAAGAATGTCCCTGATCCGATTGGCTATCTTTGAATAAAACGAGCATGGTTGTGGCCATCCCTGCTTTTTTGGGACATGGTGGGGAAAGGGGGTTCTGTTCCTACAGACGCCGTGATGAATTACCACCAACTAGGGGAGTTTAAAACAACAGGAATGTCTTCTCTCCCGCTTCTGGAGGCTGGAAGTCTGAAATCAAGGTGTGGGCTGGCAGGGCTGCGCTCACTCTGCAGGCTCCAGGGGAGGGTCCTTCCTCGCCACCTCCAGCTCCTGATGGTCGCGGCCATGCTTGGTGTTGCTGGGCTTGTGGCATCGCTCCCATCCCTGCCTCTGTCATCACATGACTTTCTCCCTGAGTGTCCCTGTCTTCATGTGGCCTTTTGACAAGTACAATCAGTCATTAGATTTAGGGCCCACCCTACTCTAGCATGGCCTCATCTTAACTGATTTCACCTGCAGAGACCCTCTTTCTAAATAAGGTCATACCCTGAGGTTCTAGGTGGACGTGAATTTTGGGGGATGCTATTCAATGCAGGACGGAGGTGAGATGGAGGGGTAGTGATGACAGTGGGGTTGGAGCAGGGGGCTCTGATATGGACCTTCATACTCTGACTATAACATAGAGTTCCTGCCATCTTGCAACCCCCACCCGGCTGAGCATTCCAGAAAAGTTCAAGCACCCGACCCAAATTCCTCCCACTGATCCATCATGTCCTATTAGCAACTTGCGTTTCTTATTAGCTACTTTGTTTTCCCTAATACAATGCAGGAGTCTTCTCCGATTAGTAACTTTCATATCACATTAGTGGAAACAACTATGAATACAATACAATCCCAATATAACACAGTTTGATGGGGAGTCGCTAACACAATGCGACTCTCCCCTGCGATGGCATAGGAATGTTGCTCTGTTGTCAGGCAGAGCTGGGGAACGCGGAAACAATCAGTCCCTAGCATGCTGAGCCACATGGGCCACCCTCGACCGACGGGATGAGTTTCTGGTGTGGTGGGAGGTCCCGCTTGGAAGGAACCAACTTAGTGCGTCTCTCCTTGTTTCCAAACACCCACCCATCAGACCAATAAGGATCATTCCAGCTCTTCTCCAAAACATCCGAGCAGCCCTAGAATCTGCAGGGGACAGGTGACAGGCAGAGAGAAGGGCTCATGACATCTTCTGCAACCCAGATCTCCACAGCTCTACCTTTATCGGTGTGACAGGCAGGGCTGGTGTTGCCCAGGTTAATTCATCAAGGATGTGTGAACACAGCAGAGTTGGGGTGATGTGAGGAGCCGCAAACTGGGTTGCTGTCTGATGAGGCCTCAGGAAATGGGTTGGGGAGGAACGGCGCTGAGACGGTGCACATCTGTCAGGGCAGTTTAGAAAGACTTCACTCCAGCCAGCTGGGCTCTGGACTGGCTTGAGTTAAAATCTTATCATTGCCCTCGCTAGGTGATCTCTCTGTGCCTCATTTTCCTCCTCTGTAAAATGGGGGATAAAACAGGGCCTACCCTGGGCACAGTGGCTCACAACTGCAATCCCAGCACTTTGGGAGGCGGAGGTGGGTGGTTAACTTGAGGTCCGGAGTTCAAGACCAGCCTGGTCAACATGGTGACACCCCCTCCTCTACAAAAATACAAAAATTAGCCGGGCATGGTGGCGTGTACCTGTAATTCCAGCTACTCAGAAGGCTGAGGCATGAGAATCGCTTGAATTCAGGAAGCGGAGGTTGCAGTGAGCTGAGATTATGCCACTGCACTCCAGCCTGGGCATCAGAGCAAGACTCCATCTCAAAAAAGAAAAACAAACAAACAAACAAAAAAACCCAGGGCCAACCTAATAGGATTGTTAGGAGGCTTAAATGAGATAGGAATAGAAAAAACTTAGAGCCTTGCATGGCATCTGACACGTGGTAAATTTGCCTTAAGATGCAGCACAGGCGATGACTGCAAATCCTGAAGTGACTCGGTCCCCTCCACCATGGACGGGGGGTCACCCCTCCTTGCCTTTCAAGTTCACCCACTTGTTGTGAGTGAGCTCTGGGCTAGGCATTACAAAAAAATAAAAAGTTGAGAATGAAACAGGCCCTCCCCATCAAGAAGCCCATGGTTTACTTAGGGGCACAAGCTACAGAACCGAGAGGCAGGGGTCATATCACAAGAGGTTTTCGAGCCAAGTCAAGGAGTGTGAACTTTATCTCGATGGGAATAGGGAACAGTGGAAGAAGCAAAAGCCCCTAAGCTTCAGTGCAGGTGAAGGAACGAAGGCCTGTGGGGACAGGGGACGGTGCTTCCCTTGGTGCCAAACCACCTGTCAGCTCAAGTCCTGGCAGAAAGGCCAAGGGATAGCAAGGGACAGAGACAGACAGGGGCAGGGAGGACAGTGCAGAAGCTGAGACTGTGAGCTTCTTGTGACAGCGCTGGTGCTCTCGCTCTCCCTGCCAGCCTGTCTAGGAGACTGGCAGAGCCCCCGCCCTACCCTGCCACAATCCATTCCAAGCTATCCCAGGCAAGGTTGCCGAATAATTCCCACCGCCTCCAAACGGCACTCCACGTGGCAGCCAGCAGCCTGCTGCCAAGGGGCAAGTGGCCAAGATTCCCTTCCAACAGAGACATCCCCTCGCCAATCAGAATGCGGCCGGCACGCGTCCCAGCAAGTTGGACTGTTGCTGTCCGCCAAGCAGATGACGCCGTCAGGACTTCTTGGTCCTGGGCAGTGTCTGCTACCCCCGCCCAAGCCTCCCAGCAAGGAGGGTCCACACTCGGAGACCAAACACCTGCCCCTTCCACGTTTAGCCTCTGCAGATCCTCCTGATGAAAGCACAGGCTCTAGAGTCAAAATGCGAGGGTTCAAAGCCTGGCCCCTCCATCAAGCAGCTGTGCAAACCAGAGCAAGTCACTTAACTTCTCTGAGCCCTAGGCTGTGTTCACAACATGGGGTTCATACCTCATAGAGTTGTTGGGTGAGTTAAATGAGAATATCTGCAGGAAGTGCTTTTCCAGTGCCTGGCACTTAGTCCATGCTCAATAAATGTTAGTTTGGGTATTACCATCTACAGTATGTTGTCTACTCAGAACTCAGCTAACTGATAATGTCAGCTTTCCAGAATGGAGCTAGGAGCCAGAGGGTTAGAAGAAAAGCCTTCCAAGCAGTTAAAATAAATGTTGCAGGCTGTGCATGGTGGCTCACGCCTGTAATCCCAGTGCTTTGGGAAGCTAAGACAGGAGAATTGCTTGAGGCCAGAAGATCAAGACCAGCCTGGGCAACAATAGTGAGACTTCATCTTTACAAAAAAATGAAAAAAGTTAGTCAGGTGTGATAGTGCACACCTATAGTCCCAGCTACTCAGGAGGCTGAAGCAGGAGGATCACTTGAGCCCAGGAGGTTGAGGCTGCAGTGAGCCGTGATCACACCACTGCACCCCAGCCTGGGTGAAAGAGAGACAGTCCGTCTATAAAAAAAAAAAAAAAAGAGTGACAGTGGACACACTAGTGCAATCATGAAAACCATTTCATATTAGTAATATTAGAGTAACATGCTTAATATAATCGTAATTAGTAATCACCACCACCAAACACTGTGGATAGCAATTTAAATACATCTTGGCATTTCACCAGTAGGATGCTGGTAAATGTTAAACAACCAGCTCTCTGGAGAAAAAGGACAAATTCTGATATTTACCATTTCCATGGTGTACATTTTCCCACCATGGTCAATTTCAAGCCCTGCTGTGATGTCACTCCACGTGGAGCTGGGAGGCGATGCTTATAGCTGGTTCTCACCCACCAGCTCTGGTCACTGCTGCACGAACCCTCTCCACATCCCAATGAGGTCAGTGCTATTTTTACCCCCATTGTGTAGACAAGGACAATGAGGCCCAGATACACATATTTCTTCGCCCAGGGTCATACGGTGAGCAAGTGGCAGCAGCACCAGAATTTGAGTCCAGTTCTGTGTGGATTTTAAAGTTCATGTTCTCTGCACATGGCCCAAATTCCCCGCCATTAGACAATAACACTGACCGTCTTGGTAGAGACAGATGACAGTCTGTGTCCACCCCCCACCCAACCCTTGCAATCTTCTGTGCTTAACTCTGTTTGACAACTTCTGGAGGCCACTGTCTCAATGAGGTCACTCTGGTTTGGCTCTGAAGATGTCCTGCCATGTGGGTCACCATGGCCCTCCATGACCTTCCTACTTCTCTTTTCTCAGGGGGCAGAAAGATGCATCTCTTCCCTACCCAGACAGCTAAACACCAAATGTTTTCCTAATAAAATGGCACATAGGATCATAGCCTCCACCCCATCCTTACCTGCATAAATAGCCCCTAGTCCCTTATGACACAGAGGCCCTGCTGACAGCATCTACAAAGTAGCTTAAGAAAAAAAGGGAATCCATTGCTCATATAACTGAACAGTGGAGTGGTGGCTTCAGGTATGGCTGGATCCAGCAGTTCAAATGCTATTCGCAGGGTTTGATTTCTGTCTCTTGGCTCTGCTTCCTTCTGATCTGTCCTCCTCCTCTCCCACCATGGCTGGCCCTAAAACTTTAATTTTCACATGAGTCACCTGGAGATCTTGTTAAAGTACAGATTCTGCTACAGGGGGTACAGGCAGGGACAAGTCTCTGCATTTCTAATAAGCAATTCAGTTCTACTGTGGACCACACTGTTAGCAGTGAGGATGTGAATCCCCAACATTCACATCCCCAAATTGCTCATGGGACCCCAACATTCCTCTGTGCCTCAAGTTTCCATAAACTCCCAAAGCAATTCTTGCGTGACTTCTAACTATGAACACCTTGGGGGGCTGATCCAATTTGTGTGGATTCCTCATGCTCACTTTCTGTTATTGTCTTTTGCTTGTTCTTTTTTTTCATTTTTTTGAGATGGTGTCTCACTCTGTTGCCCAGGCTGGAGGGCAATGGCACAATCTTTGCTCACTGCAACCTCCACCTCCCAGATTCAAGTGATTCTCCTGCCTCAGCCTCCCAAGTAGCTGGGATTACAAGCACGTGCCACGACGCCCAGCTAATTTTTGTATTTTTAGTAGAGACAGGGTTTCACCATGTTGGCCAGGCTGGTCTCAAACTCCTGAACTCAAGTAATCCACCCGCCTCAGCCTCCCAAAGTGCTGGGATTACAGGCATGAGCCACCACGTCCGGCCCCTGTTCTAACTCCTACTCAACAAACATCAAGTGTCCACTCGATACCAGGCCTGGGAGGGTGCTGGGAATATGGGAAGACCCAATCTCTGCCTCAAGGAGCTGACAATTCCCTTCATTTTGCAGGAAAACCCCCAGAGAGTCTGTGAGTTCAGTTTCCAGGTAGTATTATAATAACAGCATATGCTTAGACAGTACTTCCTACATGCCAGGGACTGTTCTAAGTGCTATAGAGATATTAATCCATTTAATCTTTTTAACTCACCCTATGCCCTAGGTCCAATGATTAGCCCCATTTGACAGATGAAGGGATTAAGGTTCATGGAGACAAAGTCACCTGCTCAAGGTTATACAACCTTGAAAAGAAAAGAGAAATGATTTAAAACTCCTAGAGGAAAAGTAGGTGTGGGGCATGGTTCTATGTTGGGGACTAAGGAATCCCCCTGGGTAACTTGACCCCTGGCAGGCATGGGTGGGCGTGAGTCAGCAGAAATAAGTGGGCAAGTGACTCCTCCTGGCTGGATTCAGGGGGATGAAGAAGGAGAAGAGTCCTGTATTATTTGGCACTCTTCAAGTTGTAAGCAGCAGCAGCCTAACGCAAAGTGGCTTAAGCATAAAAAGGAAACTGTTGCTTATATATCCAAACAGTGCCGAGGTAGTTTCAGGTATGGCTGGATCCAGCAGTTCAAACAACCTTGGCAGGGTTTGATCTCTTTCTGTTGGATCTGACCCCCTGTGAGCTGTCCTTTTTCTCTCCTACCATGGCTGGCTTCCTCCAGGAATGGAGGGACAATGGCTGCTGACAGCCCTAGGGTTACACCCTCCCACAGGTAAAAACACTTTTCCCCCCCAGGCTCATATATAAGTCACAGAGAAGTTTTACTGGAGCACTACCACATCTATTCATTGAGGTACTGTCCACCGTTGCTCTTCAGTTACAACGGTAGGGTTGAGTCATTGCAACAGAGACCACGAGGCCTGTAAAGCACAAAATATTTGCAGAAAAACCTGTTTTAGACAGCAATGCCATCAATAATACTTAACTAACACCCACCGAGTAAGTACTATATGCCAGATATAGTTCTAAGTATTTGTTTGCCTCTTACAACAATTCTGTGAGGTGGGGAAACTGAGGCATGAAGAGGTTAGGAGTGGTCAAGCTCACGGTCAGGCAGCCAGTTGGCAGCAGAGCTGGGATTCGAATTCAGCAGCCTGACCTCAAATTCTTTTTTTTTTTACCCTTTTTTTTTTTGAGACAGAGTCTTGCTCTGTCACCCAGGCTGGAGTGCAGTGGTGGGATCTCGGCTCACTGCAAGCTCAGCCTCCCAGGTTCAAGCGATTCTCCTGCCTCAGCCTCCCGAGCAGCTGGGATTACAGGCACCTGTCATCATGCCTGGCTAGTTTTTGTATTTTTATTAGAGATGGGGTTTCACCATGTTGGCCAGGCTGGTATCAAACTCCTGACCTCAGGGGATCTGCCCGCCTTGGCCTCCCAAAGTGCTGGGATTACAGGCGTGAGCCACCACACCCGGCCCTTACCCGAAATTCTATGCTCTTCATCTCTCTGCTAATCAAGCAAGGGTCTTCTGGAAGCTTCAGTAGGTAGGTGTCTAAATTAGGGTGTGAGTTTCCAATTATGGGTTCAAGAAACATACATGTACTTGCTAAAACAAGTAGTCAATCACCCACAGAGCTTCCTCTGCTTGTGAGCTGTTCAGCACTGTCCCATCATCGCTGTGATGGAGAGAGCTGTCCCAGTGAGCCATTGGGTTCTTCCTGGACAGGGTGGCTCAAGCCCCCAAAGTGGGCCAAGGCCGCACATCCCAGCAGTGGGGCTTCAGTACAGCTCCAATCCAACATGGGCTTTAGCCCACCCACCAGGGCTCCATGCACAGGCTCCAGTGATAGGCCTGCTTCTCTTGCAACAGGATCTCACCAGCTCTGGTCCCAGAGCTCTGAGAAGCCCACAGCTCCAAGGACGAAGCCCCACCTCCCACCTGTGGCAGTCACTGGAATACTTTGGGCTGGGGTAAGGGAACAGAGACCTTCATTTCCAGTGGAGGAAGGCAGGGGCTGGTGGCCAGGGGCAGGTCTCACCTCTGAAAGAGAGTTCAGGGCTTCACACCAGGCCCGGTAATGCCGCTTACTAACGGTGTGACTCTAAGCAAAGCATTTTCTCTCTCTGGGCCTCAGCTTTCCCCCTCTGTAAAATGGGCATAACAGTAACACCCCTGCTGAAGGGTAGATGTGACTTTAAGAAATGACATCCTGGCCAGGTGCGGTGGCTCACGCCTGTAATCCCAGTACTTTGGGAGGCCAAGGCAGGAGGATCGCTTGAGCCCAGGAGTTCGAGACCACCTTGGGCAACATAGGGATACCCTGTCTCTACAAAAAAATACAAAAATCAGCTGGGTACGTTGGCGCATGCCTGTAGTCCCAGCTACTTGGGAGGCTGAAGTGGGAGGACTGCTCGAGCCTGGAAGGTTGAGGCTGCAGTGAGCTGTGATCGTGCCACTGCACTCCAGCCTGGGTGACAGAGTGAGACCCTGTCTCAAGAAAACAAAAAAAGAAAAGAAATGGCATCTAGCAACACTCAGCATAAAGTGTGAGAGCTGAGAATGGGTTTTGCGGTTGCATTGCCCTGTTTCAGTCCTGTCTACACTATACTGCTGTGCAACTACTATTTTGCTGAACCTCAGTTTCCTCATCTGTACAATGGGAATAATTTCCTCTTGGGGATAAAATGGGAATAGCTTTCTTCTTGGGGTTGTTGTGAGGATTAACTGAGCCAATAGGTAGTCAGGGCGGACACACAGTAAAATCCTCAACATTAGCTGTTAGAATTACCATCAACCAAGGCACGCAAGAGAGTGTTTCAGTAACAAAGTGTGTCCTTATTTTCTGAGATAAGCGTGACATGAACCAGACTCTGGGAAGTTGGTCCCAGCCCCCAGGGAAGTGACCCAGTGTTCTTGGGCCTCAATGCTGGGGGAACCAACCTCACGATCCCCCAGCCCTATGGAGCCCTGCTGCTATGGTTCTGGTTCATTTTGGGCTGAGTCCCCAGAGGGTGCATCCCTTTAGTGGGTGTCGCCCATTAGAGCCCACGGGCTGTGCTGAGACAGCTGATGGGGATAAAGTGGCCACGCTTAAGTACCCTTCCAGTGATCCAGGGCTCTGGCTTGGAATCCAGGGCGGCCAGGCAAGGGCTGGCCCTTTGAGCCAAGGAGACACCGTCTGACCCATCTGTGGTCGAGCCCAAGGCTCATCTCCAGCCCCCAGGACTCTGAGCTCCACAACCCACTCACTGCAGACCTGATATCCCCTCTGGGAGACCATGGGCATCTCAGGGTTCAAACCCGTGGTCAAAAGGGAACTCTGCACTCTCACGTCCCATCTGCTCCCACTATTCCTCCCAGCATCTTCCCCATGGCAGGAAGTGGCACGGAGTCCACCCAGCTGTTCAGGCCAGGAGCCCGGGAGGCATCTTCATTCATTCCATCCCGACACATTACATCATCACCTCAAGCCCCATCAGCCCCACTCCTAAGGCCAAGTCCAAGCCATCTTCTGTCACCAAGCCTCCTCCTCCAGGCCACCCGCCTGCCCCCCACGATGCTGTTCCAGAGGAATCCCCTGAAAATGCCACTGGACTGCATCTCTCCTCTGCATAGCCCTCCATTGGCTCCCTGGACATGGAGACAAAAACCCAGGCCCCTTCGTGTGGCCAAGGAGACCTCCACAGCCAAGTGCCACCCTGCTCCCTGCTCGCATCTCGCGCCCCCTCCGTGCCGGGTCACGCGAGTTCTTGGACCAGGAGGGGCCCTCCCCTGACACACCACATGTGTGCACATGCAGACACACAGGCACAGAGATGAGGGCTCAGACACACTCACACACACCCTGCACTACACACACGTCCCGAATACGCCCAGATGCCTGCACACACATGCTTGCCCATACACACGCAGGCCAGACACACCTATCTCTGACTGGTCTGATTCCTCAGCCTTGGGGGGTCCATTTAATAGCCCTCCAAACCATGGCATGCTGTTTCTTTGCAGAACCACAATTTGTAATTCTTCTATCACAACTTGTTGACATGCTTAGCAAATGTCCCCCCAGCCCCGTCCTATGCTGCCTGTCCCAGGAGACATTCTTTGTTCATTGCTGTATTCCCAGCGCCCAGCACCCAGTAGGAGCTCAATGAATATTGAAGGAAAGAAGGAATCATCCCCTAACTCCTTTTGCTTTTTTTGTAGTTGTTGTTTTGTTTTGTTTTGTTTTTAAGACAGAGTCTCACTTTGTCGCCCAGGCTGGAGTGCAGTGGTACAATCTCGGCTCACTGAAACCTCTGCCTCCCGGGTTCAAGTGATTCTCCTGCCTCAGCCTCCAGAGAAGCTGAGATTACAGGTGCGCACCATCCTGCCTGGCTAATTTTTGTATTTTTAGTAGAGATGGGGTTTCACCATGTTGGCCAGGCTGGTCTCAAACTCCTGACCTCAGGTGATCCACCCGCCTCGGCCTCCCAAAGTGCTGGGATTACAGGCGTGACCCACTGCGCCTGGCCTCCTTTTCTGTTTTTAAACAGGGCTGCACTTGCATGCTTGCCTATGGTCAAAATGTCCTGAGAAAACAAATAAGAAGTATGTGAATAGCCAGAAGGGGGCTGGAAGTTCAGGAGACTCATTGTTTATTCTGAAATCACTTTTAATGTCTTAATTTTTAAAAATTACAGATCAGTTGCTTATGAAATAATGCATCTTTAAAAAATTAATATTTTTAAACGAGCTACCCAAAATGTTCTCAAACTGGTCCAGCTTCAGAACCCTTGGGAAGTATTTCTAAAATCCTTGCAGGTGGCCGGGCTCAGTAGCTCATGCCTGTAATTCCAGCACTTTGGGAGGCCAAGGCAGGAGCATTGCTTGGGGTCTGGAGGTCAAGACCAGTCTGGGTAACATAGTGAGACCCCCCGCCTCTAGAAAAAAAAAAAAAACAGCTAGGCATGGTGGTGCACACCTGTAATCTCAGCTACCTTTGAAGGTTGAGGTAGGCGGGATGACTTAAGCCCAGGTGGTCGGGGCTGCAGTGAGCTACGATCACGCCACCGCACTCCAGCCTGGGTAACAGAGCAAGACCCTGTCTCCAACAACAACAACAACAACAACAACAACAACAACAAAATCCTGGCAGGAGAAGCTGGGTTGGGCTCTCAGGTGGGTACTATCAACACCTGTCTGAGTGGGATGAGGGATCGGAACACCAGCTGGGCTTGAGAAATGGGGGTCCACGCAGCCCCTTCCCAGGCCTGAGGGACAGCACCTTGCTCCCATTTCCTGTGCGCCTCTGTGTTCACGACCAGCCTGTCTGTCCATGAAGGAAATAAGTTTTTCTGTGGCTGAGTGTTGTTCCCAAGGCCACACTGCTGCTGTTACATCCAAGAGTACATGGGCAGAGACTGGCTCACGATTTGACAGTTTTTTTCTAGACTCTTCCCAGGAAGGGAAGCTGGACTGACTGGGCCAAAAATCACAGACTGCCCTCATATCTTTTTTTTTCCTTTAAGTAGAAAGTTATAATTACATTTATAGCCCTATTCAATATAATAATCTCACAAAATTTCCCTTCTTCTAAAGGATTTTTTGTTTTAAAACATGTAAAACATGCAGGGTCCCCAGGCTGCCATCACCCATCTTCATGCAGATGCTCCCGGCTTTCAAAACAGCTGTTCCTCCCCAGAGTCCCATTCCCTTCCCCAGCCCAGGCTGTCTTTGCACTGCCCACTCACACAATGGCATACTTTCTCCAAGTGTCTGATCGTGGCTGAGCTTTTTTTTTTTTTTTTTTTACAAAAATTAATATATATTTTTTTTTTGGTAGAGACTGGGTCTCACTTTGTTGCCCAGGCTGACCTCGAACTCCTGGCTTCAAGAGATCCTCCCACTTCAGCCTCCCAAAGTGCTAGGGTTATAGGCGTGAGCCACCGCGCTTGAGCTCATTCTTCTTAAAGATGGGGATTGACAGAAAACAACAACAAAAAATCAAAGGTGCTTCCAGTAGGTCATTTGCTATTTGCTCCCCATCCCCCACCCATCCTTACCAGGTCCTTCCTGTTTGTAAGGTGAAGAAAAGAGGGGGAAGGAGACTGTCCTTGATCCTCTGTTTTCACCTGACATAATTGAAAACTGTTTTTCTATTATCTGTTCCATCGTTGGCTGCCTGCCTTGCCTCTTTTCTTTGAACCTTCCTGATTGCGTCTCTGTGGAATCACATTGGTCCTTTGCACATCTCTCCAGGGATTTGGTTTAATTTTTACATCTTCTGAGGGTCCCAGTTGCTTTACTGATTCCTGAACAATTTCAGGAGACAACATGGCATTCACGTGGTCTCACGGATGTTGTGCTAATCCATGTCTTTGCTTAATGTCTGCAGGAATGGCCAGTGAACATTCCTCTTCAAATACATCTCCTGGAATATCTGTAGCTGTTGCTAAAGCCATAAACTACTATCCCTAAGCGATCCTTCATCTTCCCCACTCCCTCTCATCAACCTAAGAATGACTTATGAGGCAGAGATAACAAATATGTAGCATGTGCGTGCTCACTGCCACCTCCCATGTCCATGGCACACATTACTAATGGATCACCAACTCCTATGCTGCAATCCGAACCATCGATGAATTTGGTCAACTGGACTTTTCAAGTAAAGCCCAAATCAAATAAATTCTTATCCATCACCCATCCTCACCTGCAATAACCTTGAACCTGGTCTTTTGGCATCTCTTCCTTCCTCCTTTCCATTGATTCTCTATATGCAACCCAGAGTGATTTTTTTTTTAAAGCTATAATCTTTGAAACATAAACCAGATCCTAGCACTTCCCCATAGAAAATCCTCCCATAGCTTCTCAATGCATTCAGAATAAGATGCCAACTCTATCTTGTGCTTGAGTTTTGCATGAGCTGGTCTTTTAGTATCTATTACCAGCCTCTCCCGACTAGTGCCTGGCACATAGTAAGTGCTCTAAAATGTTTATAGATTGAATGAGGCTCTCTTTTGCTGATCTAGAATGCAGTCTAAGAATCCTTGTCAACGCAGAGCTCCAGGAAGCTGCCAGTGAATTCTCAGGGTTAGCATACAAAATGCAGCCTCCCTCAAAGTCTGTTCTGATACTGGGTGATTCTACCCATCTCTGACTATTTGGAAATGAAGCAGTGTGCAAAAAAATCAGTGTAGCCTCCTTGATCAGCTTATTTTCTTTCATAATATGTACAGTGTTTTACTCGTTTTTTGTTTCTGTTTTTTTTTTTTTTTTTTGAGAGAAGTTTTGCTCTTATTGCCCAGGCTGGAGTGCAATGGCACGATCTCAGCTCACTGCAGTCTCCGTCTCCTGGATTCAAGCAATTATCCTGCCTCAGCTTCCCAAGTAGCTGGGATTACAGGCATGCACCACCACACCCAGCTAATTTTGTATCTTTAGTAGAGATGGGGTCTCACCATGTTGGTCAGGCTGGTCTCGAACTCCTGATCTCAAGTGATCCACCTGCCTCAGCCTCCCAAAGTGCTGGGATTACAGGCGTGAGCCACCACACTCGGCTTCCTTTACTTTTTGTAGTGGAAAATGGTTTGCTGAGGTTGTGCTTTGGGCTCGCCAGGGCTGATGAATGGGGTTCCTCGGCTTTGGGCATCTGGTGGCAGGGACCTTCAGGAGTCTTTCCCATGTTTGGACCAGTGCATCAGTGAGGCTGTCACTGCAGAGAAAGACGCTAGGGGTCAGGTGATGGACTGCTGCTTCTTTAGAGCATCACCTTCATGACTGGCTGAGTCACCAGGATGGCTGAAAAACAGGTTCCAGAAAGTCAAACATTCTGGAAAGCCCAGAAGTCCCAAGTACTGGAGGAACCACTTGGAGAAAGAGAAAATATTCCGAAATAAGGAGTTTAGAATGGGGGTAGTCTCTGAACCTGCTAACTGGTTTCTTGGGAAACAGGGATGAGGGCAGGAAGAAAACGGGAACATCTTAGAGCAAAAGGGGAACATTCCTGGTGCTTCCATCAGGTTTCTTGGGAAGCAGGGATGAGGGCAGGAGGGAAAGGATACAGAGCAAGGGAAGAGTAATTAGTGCTATTAATTACATCTCAACCACAGCCTACGTTTCTGCCCCGGGATTAAAGAAACATTCATTTGGAACGACTATTAAAGTCTTAAACTCAATGCTTCACAAATCAGGGCGGTGGAATGAAAATTCTTTCTCTGCAGGGACCAGGAGGCAGAAAGCAAGAATTTTCTAACCAGGTTGCTGCAGTCCAGCTGGAAAAGCCAGGGCTTGTGAGCGGGTTTGCTTGTTATTATTGTTGGCTGGTTTTTATTTATTTATTTATTTTTTAATTTTTAAGCTGTTTCAGGCAGGGATGTGTTCCAAATGTACAATCTAACGTGCTATAAAAGTCACTAATGTGATTATACTTTTATATCATATTAGAGAAAATGAATACTAATTCAATACCAAACGCTAATTCGGTAGAACCACAAAATGCTGAGAGGTTGCAAAACACTTGCCAGGCTGAACTTTCCGGCTGGTGCCCGAGAGCGTGTGGTGGCGTTTTCAGGAGTTGGTGTGTGCGGTTTAGTGAATCGGGCGGTCGGAGCTGTCGGGGTCTGCCATTCCCTCTGCAGTGGACAGAGGCTAGGGTAGTTTCTCTGGGAACATATGGGAGAAACCTTATCACCCTAGGAGAAGCTTTCCAATGCTCAGAGGAATTTTCCCAATGAAAATTTTGCAAAATTTTGCAATTTTCATTGGGAGTGCAAGTCTGTTTGGATTTTTAAACTAAGCATGTTGTTCGATGGCATCAGCAATGGGACAAGCTGCTTGTAAATCCAAGTAAAGCTTTTCAAAGAAAGAGCACTAAGAATCATGGCCCAGGAAGTAATATTAATGGCCAACATTTGCTGAACATTTACTATGAGACAAGCACTGCTTTAAACTCTTTTTTTTCCATTCATTCATTCAACCCTCAAGACTACTGTATGAACTAGAGACCCTTTTTTACTCATTTGACAGATGAGGAAAATGGAGGCTCAGAGAGGTGAAGTGACTTGCTCAAGGTCACACAGCCAGTAAGGAACAGAGCTGGGATGCCAGGCCAGATTGTCAGCTCCAGAGCTGCATCTTTAATCACTCAACTTAATTGAAGTCAGGCCCACTGACAATTATGTCTTACCTGTATTACTGCGTGTTAACCTGGAGGCAATCCTTAAGGTAGATATGTTCTTTTTTTTTTTTTTTTTTTTTTTTTTTTTTTTTTTTATTTTCTTTTTTTTTTTTTTTTAATTTATGAAGTATTTATTGATCGTTCTTGGGTGTTTCTCGGAGAGGGGGATATGGGAGGGTCATAGGATAATAGTGGAGAGAAGGTCAGGAGATAAACACATGAACAAAGGTCTCTGGTTTTCCTAGGCAGAGGTCCCTGCGGCCTTCTGCAGTGTTTGTGCCCCTGGGTACTTGAGATTAGGGAGTGGTGATGACTCTTAAAGGGCATGCTGCCTTCAAGCATCTGCTTAACAAAGCACATCTTGCACCGCCCTTAATCCATTTAACTCTAAGTTGACACAGCATATGTTTCAGAGAGCATGGGGCTGGGGGAAAGGCCATAGATCAACAGCACCCCAAGGCAGAAGAATTTCTCCTAGTCAGAACAAAATGGAGTCTCCTATGCCCACCCCATTCTACACAGACACAGCAACAATCTGATCTCTCCTTCCTTTCCCCACACTTCCTCCCCTTCTCTTCAACAAAACCGCCATCGTCCTCATGGCCCGCTCCCGATGGTCACTGTCTCTTTGGAGCTGTTGGGTACACCTCCCAGACAGGGCAGCCAGGCAGAGGCGCTCCTCACGTCCCAGACAGGGCGGCCGGGCAGAGGCGCTCCTCGCTTCCCAGACGGGGCCGCCCGGGCAGAGGCGCTCCTCGCTTCCCAGACGGGGCTGCCCGGGCAGAGGTGCTCCTCACTTCCCAGACGGGGCCGCCCGGGCAGAGGCGCTCCTCACTTCCTCCCAGACCGGGTGGCAGCCGGGCAGAGGTGCTCCTCACCTCCCAGACGGGGCGGCCGGGCAGAGGCGCTCCTCACCTCCCAGAGGGGGCGGCCGGGCAGAGGCGCTCCTCACTTCCCAGACGGTGTGGCGGCTGGGCAGAGGCGCTCCTCACTTCCCAGATGGGGCAGCCAGGCAGAGGCGCTCCCCACTTCCTCCCAGACGGGGTGGCGGCCAGGCAGAGGCGCTCCTCACTTCCCAGAGGGGGCGGCCGGGCAGAGGTGCTCCTCACTTCCTCCCAGACGGGGTGGCAGCCGGGCAGAGGCGCTCCTCACCTCCCAGACGGGGCGGCCGGGCAGAGGCGCTCCTCATCTCCCAGACGGGGCGGCCAGGCAGAGGCACTCCTCATCTCCCAGACGGGGCGGCCGGGCAGAGGTGCTCCTCATCTCCCAGACGGGGCAGCCGGGCAGAGGTGCTCCACACTTCCTCCCAGACGGGGTGACGGCCGGGCAGAGGCACTCCTCACCTCCCAGACGGGGCGGCCGGGCAGAGGCGCTCCTCACCTCCCAGACGGAGTGGTCAGGCAGAGGCGCTCCTCACTTCCCATATGGGGTGGCGGCCGGGCAGAGGCGCTCCTCACTTCCCAGATGGGGCAGCCGGGCAGAGGCGCTCCTCACTTCCTCCCAGACGGGGTGGCGGCCAGGCAGAGGCGCTCCTCACTTCCCAGACGGGGCGGCCGGGCAGAGGTGCTCCTCACTTCCTCCCAGACGGGGTGGCGGCCGGGCAGAGGTGCTCCTCACCTCCCAG
This sequence comes from Pongo pygmaeus, assembly GCF_028885625.2. Lineage (NCBI taxonomy): Eukaryota > Metazoa > Chordata > Mammalia > Primates > Hominidae > Pongo > Pongo pygmaeus. The sequence goes on along the minus strand of NC_072383.2, from coordinate 109,782,927 downwards.
ACGGGGCGGCCAGGCAGAGGCGCTCCTCCCTTCCCAGACGGAGTGGCCAGGCAGAGGCGCTCCTCACCTCCCAGAGTGGGCGGCCGGGCAGAGGCGCTCCTCACTTCCCAGAGTGGGCGGCCGGGCAGAGGCGCTCCTCACTTCCCAGAGTGGGCGGCCGGGCAGAGGCGCTCCTCACTTCCTCCCAGACGGGGTGGCGGCCAGGCAGAGGCGCTCCTCACCTCCCAGACGGGGCGGCCGGGCAGAGGCACTCCTCACCTCCCAGAGTGGGCGGCCGGGCAGAGGCGCTCCTCACTTCCCATAGGGGGTGGCAGCCGGGCAGAGGCGCTCCTCACTTCCCAGATGGGGCAGCTGGGCAGAGATGCTCCTCACTTCCTCCCAGATGGGGTGGCGGCCAGGCAGAGGCGCTCCTCACCTCCCTGACGGGGCGGCCGGGCAGAGGCACTCCTCACCTCCCAGAGTGGGCGGCCGGGCAGAGGCGCTCCTCACTTCCCAGAGTGGGCGGCCGGGCAGAGGCGCTCATCACTTCCCATAGGGGGTGGCAGCCGGGCAGAGGCGCTCCTCACTTCCCAGATGGGGCAGCTGGGCAGAGGTGCTCCTCACTTCCTCCCAGACGGGGTGGTGGCCAGGCAGAGGCGCTCCTCACCTCCCAGGCGGGGCGGCCGGGCAGAGGCGCTCCTCACCTCCCAGGCGGGGCGGCCGGGCAGAGGCGCTCCTCACCTCCCAGAAGGGGTGGCTGGGCAGAGGCGCTCCTCACTTCCCACATGGGGTGGCAGCCGGGCAGAGGCGCTCCTCACTTCCCAGACGGGGTGGCGGCCAGGCAGAGGCGCTCCTCACTTCCCAGATGGGGCAACCGGGCAGAGGCGCTCCTCACTTCCTCCCAGACGGGGTGGAGGCCAGGCAGAGGCGCTCCTCACTTCCCAGACGGGGCGGCCGGGCAGAGGCGCTCCTCACTTCCTCCCAGACGGGGTGGCGGCCGGGCAGAGGCGCTCCTCACCTCCCAGACGGGGCGGCCGGGCAGAGGTGCTCCTCATCTCCCAGACGGGGCAGCCGGGCAGAGGCGCTCCTCACTTCCTCCCAGACGGGGTGGCAGCCGGGCAGAGGCGCTCCTCACCTCCCAGACGATGGGCGGCCGGGCAGAGGCGCTCCTCACTTCCCAGATAGGGCGGCCGGGCAGAGGGGCTCCTCATATCCCAGACGATGGGCGGCCAGGCAGAGACGCTCCTCACTTCCTAGACGGGGTGGCGGCGGGGCAGAGGCTGTAATCTTAGCACTTTAAGAGGCCAAGGCAGGAGGCTGGTAGGTGGAGGTTGCAGCGAGCCGAGATCACACCACTGCACTCCAGCCTGAGCACCATTGAGCGTTGAGTTAGCGAGACTCCGTCTGCAATCCCAGCACCTCGGGAGGCTGAGGCGGGCAGATCACTAGAGGCCAGGAGCTGGAGACCAGCCCGGTCAACACGGCGAAACTCCGTCTCCACCAAAAATACAAAAACCATTCAGGCGTGGCGGCGCGCGCCTGCAATCCCAGGCACTCGGCAGGCCGAGGCAGGAGAATCACAGGAGCCCGAGGCAGGGAGGTTGCAGCGAGCCGAGATCACGGCAGTACAGTCCAGCTTCGATAACAGAGGGAGACCGAAAAAAGGGGAGAGGGAGAGGGAGAGGGAGAGGGAGAGGGAGAGGGAGAGGGAGAGGGAGAGGGAGAGGGAGAGGGAGAGGGAGAGGGAGAGGGAGAGGGAGAGGGAGAGGGAGAGGGAGAGGGAGAGGGAGAGGGAGAGGGAGAGGGAGAGGGAGAGGGAGAGGGAGAGGGAGAGGGAGAGGGAGAGGGAGAGGGAGAGGGAGAGGGAGAGGGAGAGGGAGAGGGAGAGGGAGAGGGAGAGGGAGAGGGAGAGGGAGAGGGAGAGGGAGAGGGAGAGGGAGAGGGAGAGGGAGAGGGAGAGGGAGAGGGAGAGGGAGAGGGAGAGGGAGAGGGAGAGGGAGAGGGAGAGGGAGAGGGAGAGGGAGAGGGAGAGGGAGAGGGAGAGGGAGAGGGAGAGGGAGAGGGAGAGGGAGAGGGAGAGGGAGAGGGAGAGGGAGAGGGAGAGGGAGAGGGAGAGGGAGAGGGAAGAGGCTTCTAAGAGTAGTTAATTATTCTTTCTAATCCCTCCCAGAGTTCACGGGTGGCATGCCCGATATGTTCTTATTCCCATAATACAGATGAACAAATTGAGATTTGGAAGTATTGCCTGACTTGCCCTATAGCACCTACCACAGCAGCAGTGACAGAGCCAGGACTCACAACCACTGTGCTACACAACTGCCCAAGTGCCCCAAAGCAAGGCTGTCATCCCCAAAGGAAGGTCCTCGCATCTCTGCCCTCCCTAAACAGATGTCCAACATCCCCACCCATTCTGGCTTCCCTGCTTTTTCATGGAGACTTTTGTCCTACCACTTCTGACCTGGAAGTCCACAGAAGAACAATTCAGGTCAGTTTCTGGAACAGTCCTTCCCTGGAGTCTCTCTTGCAAGACCCTTGCCTCTCTGATTCCCGCACAGCTCCATCTCCCAGGCACGATGTCCCATTTTATTATCAAACATCAACTGCATCTCCCCGTCTTGGCCAGACACATCCAGAAATGCAGGGCCAGAATTATGACGTGCCGACTCGCCTTCATAAATAATATTTTGCAATTTCCTTGTCTGGTGGCATAGATAAATTATTCTTCCACGTCAAGGTTACGATGATCAAAAAGGTGGCCTGGCTGGCCTTCCTCGAGAGTGAGGAGGAAAAGAAGGCTCTGATTACATCGTGGCACCAGGCTGAGGGAGGAACCCCATGGCCTGGGCTCCTGCCTGGTGGACTGCAGGACAATCAGATTGCCGCAAACATGTGAACTTGGATCTGAAGTCTCGCTCCAGGAGGGATGCACACGTCAGGCACATCTGACTTTTGCATCATTCACGGGACTTAACAGAAAGTACATTCCAGTGACACTACATGTGGTGCTGTTTTCTTGTCCCCTTCACCGAGAGCCCCAGCGAGCCTGCTGCAATCACACAGGCTGGCTTTCTCTGTGGGGTGCTAAGAGCTGAAGTGTGTCGCCACAAATCCATATGGGTGAAGTCCTAACCTCCAGAACTCAGGATGTGACCTTATTTGGTGACAGGGTCTTTTAACGAGGTAAAAAAGCTAAGATGAGATCATTAGTGTGGTCCTCGATCCAATATCATTGGTGTCTTTGTAAAAAGGGGGAACTTAGGGCCCAGAAACACAGAAGAAATGAACGTGAAGATGGTCATCTACAAGCCAAGGAGAGAGGCTTTAGAAGAAACCGCCGCTGCCGACCAACATCTTGATTTTGGACTGCTGGTCTCCAGAATCATGAGAAAACAAATCCTTGTTGTGTAAGCTACCCAGGTGTGGCACTTGGTCATGGCAGACCTAGCAAACGAATACACTGAGATATATTCCTGGGGTGAGGCCATCAGTAGTTAAGTGATGCCAATTTGTGTTCTTACCTATATATTTGCTTATGGTCTGTCTCCAATAGAATAGAGGCTCCAAGAGGGCAGGTATAGTTATGTACCACATAACGACATTTTGGTTAATGATGGATGGATATACAATGGTGGTTCCATTGTATAAGACTCTAGTACCATATTTTCATTGTACCTTTTCTATGTTTAGGGATGCTTAGATACTCAAATCCTTACCACAAGTTACAAGTGCCTAGAGTGTTCAGTGCAGTCGCATGCTGTTCGGGTTTGTGGCCTAGGAGTAACAGTCCAGGTGTGTAGCAGGCTCTACTGTCTAGGTTTGTGTAAGAACACTCCATGATGTTCAACAGCAATGAAACTGACTAACAACGCATTTCTCAGAATGTATCCCGGTTGTCAAGTGATGCATGACTGTAAATCTGTCTTGGTCGCCACTATATTCACAGCACCTAGAACAGTGCCTGGCTCGTCATAATACGCTTGTTGAATGAATAACTAAGTGAATAAATGAATGAATGCCAGGAAGAATGCCACACATTCAGTAGGCGCCCAACAGCTTTCATACATCGCGGTTCGGAAGGATGGAAGCCAGAGATGCCTCTAAAACTAGAATCCAGGGGCCTTCCCCAGTGAGAATATCCCTGAACCTCGGGTTGCTTTCGGGATTCAGAGAAGAAAAAGCCAAAAAGAAAGGTTTGCTCCAGCTGTAACCACCCCATCTCCACCACCGTTTTGCGGGGTTCCTGACCAGCAGAAATCACACCTCACCTTTCCTGCATCTCCCATTTACAAGCCCAAAGCCACACTGTCCCTTCTCTCTTTGGTTCTGTTTCCCAGAAGGTGCCTTCTTTATGTTTCTGGAGATGCAGCAAGTGGCCTCACAGGCCCCATCTAGAGCGGCTTGTCCCCAGTCCCTGACTGCCAGATGGGAAGCTAACACCTCCTTCCTCTGTCCCCCACGCACGTCCAAGGCTCCCGCAGCACCGCACCCCTGCCTGCCAAGGCATTGCGAGTTCTATCGCCTCTAACATGCGTGTATTTTTCAGGCCCCGAGAGCAAATGGTTTTTGCTTTCACAGCAGAATCAGGCCCAATAACAGACATTGCAAACAGGTGGCCCTCAGGCAGAATATGCACACAGTCATATTTAGTTTGGCCTGCGTCGTGTATATGTTTTAATTTTTCTTTAAAAATGGGTGATTTTGCATAGAAACCCCAAGGCCCAGCCTCTCATGTGAAATTTAAAACTCTGCCAACACAAGGCCAATGGTGGCGCTTGCTGGAGCTGTGGGGCTACTGTCCCCTTTAGATGGGCCATAGGCGCTCCAGTTTGCCCTGAGAGCTGAGGTCCCAGGGTCTGGTCACCTCGCCCAGGTCTACTACCTGCACCACCAGCCAGGGCTGTGAGGTCTTGAGCCTTTCTATTTATTTATTTATTTATTTATTTATTTATTTATTTATTTATTTTGAGACAGAGTCTTGCTCTGTCGCCCAGGATGGAGTGCAGAAGCATGATCTCGGCTCATTGCAACCTCCACCTCTCGGGTTCAAGTGATTCTTCTGCCTCAGCCTCCTGAGGTAGCTGGAACTACAGGCGTGTGCTACCATGCCTAGCTAATTTTTGTATTTTTGTAAAGACGGGGTTTCCCCATGTTGGCTAGGCTGGTCTCGAACTCCTGACCTCAGGTGACCTGCCCGCCTCAGTCTCCCAAAGTGCTGGGGTTACAGGCATGAGCCATCACACCGGCCTTGAGCCTTTCTTAAACCTTTGCTTCAGAGCATGTGAGGCTTCTATCAAAATCAATGACTGATGCGATCCAGGCCAATCTCCTGGGTCACTGACGGCCTTGGTGCACAGTAGGTCCTCAGTAAATACTCGAATGACTAAACAAACAGCATCAGGAATCCCAATCATCAGTAGTCGCTTGGAAACAGAGATGCCCGAGCCATCAGACTGTGATGGCCGGAGCGAGCCTGGCCAGCCCTCAGGAGCCTCCCAGGCAGCACAGAGATCTCCCTGCCTTCCTAGGGGAGGCCAATTAACACCAGATCCCTCTTTGGCTGTCCCTCAGCATTGAGAGCCGGTGACAGACACAGTCCACCGCCCCTAAGTCTCGGCAAGATGGAGCCAAGCGTCAGTCGTCTTCCTCTGCCGTCTGCCCCTCCACGCATTCAGTAGGTGCCCAATTCTCGCTGCCCTCCCAAATCCAGACGAAACTGCGAATTCTCCCTGTCAGTGCTGTATATCACTTTGAGATATATACCATATTAGCAGAAAGAACTGAATTATATTGCATTCATGATGCAATTAAACACTTCACTAGGAATCAATGTAAAACTGATGAGGCCTGAAAGTAGTGCATATGGCTTAGAACATTATAAAACATTACCTTCACTCAAATCCTTTTCAGTAGCAATTTAAATCTTCTTACAGTTACTGCTGCCAATGGTAAACCATCTACTGATTCATAACAGCGCATGGTAACGAATGAATTTTTTTAAAAATTTATTCAACTACTAAATTACCCATGAAACCGGAATAGCTGACAGGAATAATCTGAATTATTATTAGCTCTGCAAGTATTCTGCATTAGCCAATTTAAAACCACGGTTCTCAGGCAGGAACCAGTTAGTACAGCCGGAGTGTTAAATGACTGCTATAGTTCTTCATTTTACTGCTGCTTACATTTAAAGGTCAAGAGATAAAAATTCCATATGACTCCAAACATAGGAAGGGTGTTTATCTTTTTCTAGGAATCAGGTCAGTTGTAAACTTTAAAACGTTTGAGATGCAACTGTACAAACTCAAAGACCTTTGGAATTGTTGGGAATCAGGAGGCTGGGGGCGGTTTCCTTCCCCCTCCCACCATTGCTGCAAAATAATAACAAAATAAAACATGACATGACCTCTCGTCTTTGTGGTCCAGGAACTTGCTCCCTGAAAGATGCCAATTTCTAATTTTCCTCCCCGGCCTCCACACACCCCACCGCTCCCACCCCCTGAGGCTTTTCCCAGCTCTTGGGCAGCTCTGGAAGGATCCTGAAGCTACAGAAAGAGGAAGCCACAGAAATAGGCGCTGGTTGCTCATGAAGAGGTGATTTGGTCCAGCCGTCTGCCTCCTCCCCGGGGCAGAAGCAAGATGAAGCTTTCAGGCTCCTTACTCCCTTCCCTAACTGCCTTCCTGTCCACACCCACTCATCTGTTGTTGTGTTTCCCCCACTCCAAAAGCCCAAGGGGGAAAAACCAAAGCGAGAGAAATAAAGAACGAGCTTTCTCCAGGAGCCCCATGTTATCCACGCACAGCTGAACAAGGATCGTAAAACACCAGACTTGTTTCTTTGCGTGGCTTTGGCAAGAGGGGCATGTGTGTTTGGAGCTCTGTGGAAGGACAAGCTAGGCAAGTTGAAGGCATGATTCTTTCTTTTTCCCGCCCCTTTTTTGGGGGGAGGAGGAAGGTTAAAAAAATTTTTTTAACCCACCAAGTTAATATATGCTCATTCTAAAACATTCAAATGATGGAGAAAAACACAAAGAGAAAGCTGACAGCCCTGTCTTGCCACTTTGCATTTAGCTGTCGACAAATAGTAATGAAGCAAGCACCTACTATGTGCCAGGGCGCTGGGAATGCAGCAGTGGACAAACCTTTGGAACACTCTGGTCTGCATCCTTTCAGGTTTTTCTCTATGTGTCAGCTGACATGTACATTTTCTCAAAATGATCATGTACTACTCTTGGCTTTATTCACCCAACAAAGTCACTGTCCAGATGTCCCGGACATCTTTAACTAAAAGGCTACAATTCCACTGTGTGTGCAGACTGTGCACTTACCCAGACCTGAGCAGGACCTTTTTGTAGCAAAATAAACCAATTTCCAAATGAAAAACTGTTCAGGCTACAAGTAAGGGTGTGCCTAGCCTAGGCCAAAATGGAAATTTAAAATGTCTTGGCGTTTTAAAGGAGAGAGGGTGTGAAGAGATGGTGCACTCCAGTGAAAAAATAACTTTCAACAGGTAAAGAAAGCATTTGTACTCCACCCCTGCCCCCAAATGACCTCTTTTGCACAAGCTGATTGATTTCTATGGATTGGTGTGGCTTTAAAACACGAGTGACTGTCCGATATCCTCTGTACTGCCAGGAAGCCCCCGTTAAAGCAGGGGTTTTCAACCAGGGGTGATTTTGCCCCCCAGGGGACATTTTTGGTCATTTCACTTTGGGATTGTGGGGGGCGGTGTGCTACTGGCATCTAGTGGGGAGAGGCAGGGATGCCACTGAACACCCCACAATATACAGGCAACCCCCCACAAGACTATCCAGCCCAAATGTCAAAAGTGTCAAAGTTGAAAACCCTGCCTCAGTCATTCTAGGATGGTCTAGGGTAGGGGTGTCCAATCTTTTGGCTTCCCTGGGCCATATTGGAAGAAGAATTGTCTTGGGCCACACATAAAATACACTAACAATAGCCGATAAGCTTAAAAAACCCACAAAATTCATGGTGTTTTAAGAAAGTTTACGAGTTTGTGTTGGGTCACATTCAAAGCTGTCCTAGGCCACGGGTTGGACAAGCTTAGCTAGGATGCTATGGTTGAAGATTGGGTCTTAGACACAGACACCCTGTGGGTAAGGCCCAGTTTGGCCACTTGCTGCTGGCTGTGTGACTTCGGAGAAATGATTTAGCTTCTCTGAACCGCAATACTATTAAGTTTGTGTAGGTAAGTGTCCTTACCTACTACTTCTTTTTTTTCCACCCTTAGAGGCAGGGTCTCGCTCTGTCACCCAGGCTGGAGTGCAGTGGTGCAATCATAGCTCACTGCAGCCTCAAACTCCTGGGGTCAAGCAATCCTCCTCCCTCAGCCTCCTGAGTAGCCGAGACTACAGGTATGCACCATCATACCTGGCTAATTTTTAAAATTTTTTTAGAGAAGGGGTCTCAATGTATTGCCAAGGCTGGTCTCGAACTCATGGGCTCAAGCAATCATCTGGCCTCAGCCTCCCAGAGTGCTGGGATTTACAGATGTGAGCCACCAGGCCCAGCCCCTTACCTACTTCTTAATAGTATCTACTTCTTCAGGATTATCGGAGGGATTACAGGAGATACTTTGTGGCACATATGCACTGCAGCATTACTTAGTGGTGGCAGTAACATAGTATTAATAGTAGTAGCAGCAGTAGCTGTAGTAATAATGAAAGCAGTACTTTTTATTGTAAAATATACATAACATAAAATTTACAATTTTAACCATATTTAAATGTACAGTTCTGTGGCATTAAATACATTCACATAATTGTGCAACATCACCACTATCCAGAACTTTTTCACCTTCCCAAATTGAAATCCTGTACCCATCAAACACAAACTCTCCATTCTTTCCCGCCACCCGCCCCAGACACCCACCATTCTACTTTCTGTCTCTGTGGATTTGACTACTCTAGGGACCTCCTCTAAGTGGAATCATACAGTATTTGTTCCTTTGGGTCTGGTTTCCTTCACTTAGTATGATGTCTTCAAGGTTCATCCATGTTGTGGCCTGGTCAGAATTTCCTTCCTGTTTAAGGCTGTATAGTATTCCACTGTATGGATGGACCACATTTTATTTATCTGTTTACCCACTGACAGCAACCTGGGTTACTTACACCCTTTGGCTCTTGTGAAAAATGCTGCTGTGAGCATGGCTGAGTCCCTGCTTTCCACTTTTTAGGGTGTGTAGCAAGAAGCGAAACCACTGGATCAAACGGTCATTCTAGTTTTAAGTTTTTGAGAAATTGTCATACTGTCTCCCATAGTGGCTGCAGCATTGTATTGCAAGCAGTATTTCTAGAGCTGGGCCAATGACTGGGTGCCTGGGTGGGAAACCTCCTTGACAAGTCAGCCCCTGTGTCTGGGAGCCTGGGCACCCTGGAGGACTCGTTTGCTGAGACCTGCTGGACACATTGCCTTCCTGGGCATGCCTACCTGGGCTTTTGCTACCTTTGCTGTGGCATCATAGAGATCTGCTCCTGGCCACCTCCCTCGCCCTCTCCCTCCTCTGCCAGGTGACCTCATGACAGCCTTGCAGGTGCCCAGCTCTGAGCAGGCTTGCCGTACATTTTCATCCTGTCTCCTCTCAATGCCAGGCTCTGTTATCACACTCTGCTCCGTGCGATCAAGCAATCTGGGGGCCCCCAACCTACGAGAGCTGGATCCTGGGAGCCCAGAGCACGAGAGGGTGGGAACCATGAACTTGAAAAAGGCTCTTAATCCCAGCTTGGAACTGTGCCAGGGGAAGGGGGCCCCTTGGGCAGGGACTAGGGAAAAGACAGGGGCACAGTGGGAGCCTGGCGGGCAGCGGGGACAAATGTGGTGAGAGTTGACCATGGGGACATAAATCCTAGGTTATTTTGTATTGCTCTGAGTGGGCCACCTGGCTGGGGGAGCAAGATTAATGCTAGGACCTCTTCTCCCCTCCCCAAACACTGCTAGGACTAGGAATCAGATAGAACTGGTTCAAATTCCAGCTTTGTTAGCATCTACCAAAATAGTTCTGAAAATAATTCTCCACAGTTCATCTCATCTAAATCTCATGTTGGAGATTAGAGAATGCATGCTTTCATTCATTCACTCATTCATTATTTATTTTGAGACAGAGTCTCGCTCTGTCACCCAGGCTGGAGTGCAATGGCATGATCTCGGCTCACTGGAACCACCGCCTCCTGGGTTCAAGCAATTCTCCTGCCTTAGCCTCCCGATTATCTGGGATTACAGGCGCACGACACCATGCCCAGCTAATTTTTTGTATTTTTAGTAGAGACAGGGTTTCACCATGTTGGCCAGGTTGGTCTCGAACTCCTGACCTTAAGTGATCTGCCCACCTTAGCCTCCCAAGGTGCTTGGATTACAGGTGTCAGCCACCGCACCTGGCCCCAGAGCTATTATTATGCCCGTTTTACAGAAGGAGAAACTGAGCCCCAGGAGCTAAAGCAACTCTATCAAGGTCACACAGAATTATTAGTGGGGAAGCTGAGATTTAAACCTACGGGGTCTGACTCTGGGGCCAAAACTCTAATGATCATGCTAGACCACGCTGGAATTTAACTTCTGACACCCACACGTTAGTCTCCTTGGATCAAATGCACATGTTACTAACCCTCTCTCGCTTTGCTTGCTCTTCTGTAAAATGTGATAATAACAGAATCTACCTGTGGCAAGCGCTACAGATTGGCCACCCACAAGCTATCCCAACCCCTTTCCCCACTGTCATCTGTTCTCATTTCCTGGGGCTGCCATGCAGAAGTATCACAGACTGGGTGGGGACACAGCCAAACCATATCACACACGGTATAACACCAACTATACAACATACTGAAAAAGTCAAAACTATGGAGGCAGTAAAATGATCAGTGGGTACCAGGAACACTGGGGGAAAGAGGGATAAGTAGGTGGAATACAAGAGGATTTTTAGGGCAGGAAAACTCTTCTGCATGATACTACAATGGTGGAGCCACATCATCATACATTTGTCCAAACCCATAGGATGTACACCACCAAGAGTGAAGCCTAATGTCAACTGTGGACTCTGGGTGATAATGAGGTGTCAGTGTGTGTTCATCAGTTATAACAAATGTCCCACTTGGGTGGGTGTGTTGCTGGTGGTAGAGAATGTGCTGTGTAGGGGCGAGGCATATATGGAAATTCTCTATATGCTCTGCTCAATTTTGCTGTGAACTTAAAACTTCTCTAAATACAAAGTTTGTTTAAAAATAAATAGCCGGGGCCGGGCGTGGTGGCTCACGCCTGTAATCCCAGCACTTTGGGAGGCCGAGGTGGGTGGATCACAAGGTCAGGAGTTCCAGACCAGCCTGGCCAATATGGTGAAACTCCGTGTCTACTAAAAATACAAAAAAAAAAAAAAAAAAAAAAAGCTGGGTGTGGTGTTGCATGGCTGTAATCCCAGCTACTCAGGAGGCTGAGGCAGGAGAACTGCTTGAACCTGGGAGGCAGAGACTGCAGTGAGCCGAGATCACGCCACTGCACTCCAGCCTGGGTGACAGAGTGAGATGGAGTCTCAAAATAAATAAATAAATAGCCGAGCATGGTGGCTCTAGCCTGTAATCCTGGCACTTTGGGAGGCTGAGGCAGGAGGAAGACTTGAGGCTAGGAATTCAAGACCAGCCTGGGCAACAGATAGGGAGACTCCCATCTCTATAGTAAAAAAATTAGCTGGGCACGGTGGCGTATACCTGTATTCCCAGCTGCTTGGGAGGCTGAGGTGGGAGGATTGCTTGAGCCCATGAGTTTGAGGCTACAGTGAGCTATGATCATGCCACTGTACTCCAGTCATTCGCCTGGATGGCAGAGTGAGACCCTGTTTCAATGAATGAATGAATGACGCTTAAGGCACTGGTTAGCTGGGTTTCCAGTTACTTGCAGCTGAATACATTCCTTATAGGAGTGAACCTCAGAAGGTGCTGGGGCCATGGGTTCACCCGGCGTGGATAGAGGGGGCTTGGACAGAGTAAAGAAATCCTGCATGTTAACACATGAAAGCCAAGCCATGTCTGGACAAGCATTATATGAGATCACAGATTCTATGCAGGCCCTTCTGTCCTTGTGCCCTGACAGCTCGAGGAAACAGGGTTGCAGGGATCAGAAAGATCAATGCTTATGGCTCAGAAGACTTCTTGGGAAAGCAGAAACTCAGCCTGGAGGCTAGGAGGTGAGATGAAAGAAGATGGAGGCCAAGCTGCCTCCAGGGTGCTCCCCAAGTTCCCAGCAGAAGCCTCTGCCCTGCCTATCCCAGGTGGAAGACAGTGGGACAGGAAAAAGGTATGACCAGAGAGCCCACCCCCAGCTCACTCACAGCCTGACCCAGTGACAAGAGAAAGAGCTATTGCCCGGCCCACAGTCTTCCATCCTCAGGCCTCCGGGTAAAGATCCTTGGATAGGCACCCCCACCCTGGCCCCCAATTTCACCCTCAACTGCTGCCTTCAACAAAGGGGATTTAAGCATAGCTCAACCCACCAACAGCAGTGGTAAGTTAAAGGCATTCATTCATTCATCTTTAAGCATTCAGGAATTTCAAGCTGGATGCTTGGGCTCCAGAGCTGAGCACGAGGGAGATGTGACACAGAGGTGCCCTCAGTGATGCACAGGAGAGGAAATATGCATGTCCCCCCTGTGATATGTGCTTCTGCAGAGTGGAGCCCAAGGAGAAGCCCCCCACAAACCCAGTGTGGGGATCTGGGGTCAGGGGGGGAGGCTCTCCAGAAGAGGTGACATTTGAGTTGCGAGTTAATCAGCTAAAAAGCTGGGAAAAGGCAGCCTAGTGACAGGGAAGATCATGGATAAAGGCCAGGCAGAGGCCAAAAGAGACGTTCCGAACAGGAGGAAAAGCAGGGTTTTACTGATGGCTCTGGAAAAGGCAGGGTGGGTGTCTGGGGGTCCTGAAAGGTTGAGATGGGCCAATGAAGCTGCTCAGTTAAGCCTCTCATGCCCAATGGGAAACCAGTGAGTCAGTAATTGAGTACTACTTAAGCACCTTCTGTGTCCCAAACACAGTTCTGGGCATCACTAGTGAGACAGGAGGAGATGGAGATATTAAAGGCCCAGGCCTGGCCTTTAAAGACCTCATGATCTAATAGGGGGGATCATACAGCAGTACAGACACCAGGCAGTGGTGGGTCCACTGCCTGTCACGCAGGTCTGAGCAATGTCAGAATTTGGAGAAGGCCCGGCTGGTCAGGGAGGGCTTCTTGGAGGCATCAGCCACTTCAGAGCAGAGGCTTGAATGCCGAGTCAGTTTGGATAAAGAGACTTTGCTAGTGATGTCAAGCAGGCACCAAGGAAACACAAAGAGGTTTTGGGCAACAACTCCCAAGAGGAATCCTGGGAGGTGCTGACAGAGAGGGAAACTGAGTCCCCAGAGCTTCCAAGAAAAAACCCCCACACACACCCCAGGTGGCCCATGCCAGGCATGCAGGGAAGCCGGGTGGTGGACAGGTGCTTAGCACAGGATGCACATTGATGGAGAAGGCATCAGGCGGCGAGGCCTCCAGAAAAAGAAGTGAGCTCCAACTTGGAAAGTCGGCATTGTCTCTTTAAGTGAACATAGCACTGTATCATCCTTTCTCTCTCTATTTTGGGTTTTATTAGCAAAGCAGTACAATGTTTATACTAGTGGGTATTACATTTGCCAGAACAATTACAGTATGACAAATGGTACATCAATGTAATCCATCAACCTTGCCAAGACAGGAATCCTTTACTCGGGACTGCCATTAATTCTGCACTCCCGTCTCTGGGGTCCTGGGCCTGTGTAGCCATGACAACATGGACGACGCCTGGTGCGAATGCCAGGGCTCTGTGAAAAATGGGCACCTCCTTGATGCGCTGGAATTTAACCTCCGACACCCGCATATTAGTCTACTCGGAGGCAGAAATTAGAGTTTGGAGCTGGAAACACCCAAGGCACTTGTGGGAGAAGGGCATTTTTTGCTCCTTCATCCAGTGCAGCTCCTTGGAAGCTGGAAGGGATTTGCACCAAGGAGTCATGTGGCCCTCCTGTTGCTGGTTGCTGGATACCAGCCCCGAAGCCAGGAGCAAATTCAGACAGGATATGTCAAGTCTCAGTAGCAATAGCAGCTCTTGAGGAAAGGGGACAGGAGACTTCATGGCACAAAGTGCAAAGACAGTGGGCATTTGTAGAGACAGAAGGGAGAAGTCCTTTTTTGATAGATACAGAAGGCCTCAGAGATTCCAAAAAAAGCGAACACCTTCTAGGCACTCGGAGAAAAGGCGATCTAATACACAAGGATCTCAGATCTCTTCTGATTGGGCAATGCCAGCCCCCCGTGACTGGCACATCATTTCTTGACCCTGGGGTCTCCCTGCCTCCCCCAACTGCAGCTCCCCACAGCAGCAAAATCCCAGCGGTTACACATGCCCTCCAATGAGACTGCAGTCATTGGCTAGAAATTCACCAGGAGTTTCAGGGTTCCTCGATTCATCCCAACCAGCAAATTACAAGCCGAGAGCGGCTTTATAAAATATGAAACGGCTGCTGTCAGTTTTTCCATCAGTTCTACATATTTTGCTGTTAACAAAAGGAACCGATAAGCACTTCTCATAAGGAAAAACAAGAATAAAATCAAAGGCCCCTAATGGAGACAATCTCCAAAGTGCAACAACACAAGCCCATTTCTGTTTTGTTTTTTTTTTTTCCTTCCCTGACAAATCAATCTGGCCATGGTCCAAGGATACAGGCAGACAGACGGAGCTACCTCACCTGTTTTATTAAGCCATTACCAGAATCATTTTATTCCCATTTATAATGTTCAATACATGGTCTGAAGACTTTTCTAATATAGTAATTAGATGGAACACTAGATAGATGGATTAAATTGGGACGATCTTTTATGCCACTGTACGTTGCCTCACAATATTCTGCCTGGTTTCTGAGATACCAAAATGTGAGGATGTGGATATATAAATACATCCCTTTTATTTTGAATTGGAGGGGCCATACTTTGCATGTGGCTCATGTCAGCATGATCCTTCCCATTTGGAAATCTAATGGAAATTTACAAATTTCCATGATAAATCTTGCTAGGAAAGGCATCCTATATTCCATTCACCTGCCCCCAGGCAATAGTTTTCCTTTTTTTTTGAGATGGAGTCTCACTCTGTCACCCAGGCTGGAGTGCAGTGGCGTGGTCTTGGCTCACTGCAACCTCCACGTCCAGGGTTCAGGCGATTCTCCTGCCTCAGCCTCCTGAGTAGCTGGGGTTACAGGCACACACCACCACACCCTGCTAATTTTTGTATTTTTAGTACAGACAGGGTTTCGCATGTTGGCCAGGCTGGTCTCGAACTCCTGGCCTCAAGTGATCCGCCTGCCTCAGCCTCCCAAATTGCTGGGATTATAGGCGTGAGCCACTGCCCAGCCTAGTTTTCCAAACATCACCATCAATGTCATGGTCACCATAGCAAATATTTACTGGGTGCCTATTAGGTACCATGCATGGAACGAAGACCTTGACATTCACTGGGGGTCACATGACTTGGGAGCTCAAGAGCATCTAGGCTTTGAAACTGCCCAGAGTTGGGTTTATGTCCTGGCTCTACTTACTTGCTGTGTGACCTGGGGGAAAAGTCACTGCCTCTCTGAGTCTCCATTTTCCCCTCCTGTAACACAGGGATAATATTAGTACTTATCTAATGGGGCTGTTCTTAGATGCTTAGATACTTAGATGAGGCTTAGCATGGGGCCAGATAAAGAGTGGGTGCTCAATAAATGTCAATCATTTTTATTTTCATCTTGTTTAGTCCGAGGAGTTAGCACTGTGCCCATTTTACAGGTGGGGAAACTGAGGTTTGGAGACAGGAAATACTTTATCCAGGTTACCAAACAAGTACAGGCACAGGTCTCTTAACCGCCACGAAAGATTGTCTCCTTTGAAGAGCAAAAGGAAGAACACCTCTACCAAGAAGAATGTGTGTGTGTGTGTGTGTGTGTGTGTGTGTGTGTGTGTGTTGACCTAAGCCCCTGAGTCCCTAATTTGTACCTAAGATGAGGATTTAAACTACAGTCTTAATTCAAAGGGCCTGAGAAATCACTGAGATTGTTATTTTTCCGGCACTGCATTGAGATAAATGCTTTCCAGTCCCTCAGAGGAGGCTCTTCTAAGGCAGTGGGCATTTCTGGCTTTATCTGATTCATCTTCATCTCAAAGTTTGGTGGTCCACATAGAACATCTCCCTCCACGTCCCATCTCCTCTCAATCTTCAGAGCGACACTAAAAAATGAGACCAGAGAAACCTATCCTGCAGGCGTCACCTGAGGCTCTCTGCTCACTTCTCAGGCATCGTCCCCAGGTGGGAACACTGAGCCAAGGAAATAAAACTGAAATATCATCAAGAGAAATGATGCCACTTTAGAGAGGGGAAAACTGAAGCTCAGAGAGGTAGTGTAACCTGCCAAAGGTAACACAGCTTTCGAGGTCATGTTAGGGACCTCTACCACCCTGGAGTCACAACTGGAGTGTGACAAGGGCTGTGCATTCCTCCACCCCCATTCTGATTTTGCCTGTTCCCCTAGCTTCGGACCACGGCAGCCTGCCTGTGCAGGGGCTATATTTAGCTGCTGCTTTTTTCCAGTTTCGCGTGTAAATGGAGAACATCTAGTGGATGAAACCTATTAATACAAAAGAGGAGGACGCACCCAGCCACGAAGCTGGAAGCTGAGTGCTTTGGAAGACCTGCCTTCACCATGGCCGGGAAAATAATATTATCTTCTGTACTAATATTCCTAGATCAAGAGGGGGTGCTCAATTTGATAGGTGGTGCTGTGACTCACAAAAAGAATAAAACTCTGAAAATCTCTTCGCTGCTAGCTCAATCTATGATATTGATGAAAAAGTGAGAGTTGCCTTCAATTGTCAATTGTCCCCCATCAATGGCCCCAGGACCTGCTGTTCTCGCTCCTCTGCCTGGGAAATTAAGTCCCTGTATGGCCTTGCAGGGGTCCTCAGAAAGTTGTTAAATGGGTTTCCAGCTCACCCCAAGTCTTTTGCTATTTTTGCAAGCAGCACTGACCTGGAAGGTTTCAACACTGAAAAAATGTCTTTAAGGAACACAGTGAGGGACAGGGAGTGGAGCCAGCAGAGGGAAGAAAAAGAACAGAGAAGTTACTGGAAATGCCAAATACTGACATTTACACTGTAGGGCAGGTCCCACGACTGCCTCACTGCTCCTCCTAACTACCCCCATTTATATCCCCATTTCACAGACCAGGCGATGGGGGCTCAGAGAGGGGAAGTGACTTACCCAAGGTCACACGGCTAGTTCAGGGCTGAGTTTGGATTAGCACCTGGGTTTGTCCGATTTTAACATCTGGACCTGTAAGTCCAAGTGGCTCTCGGGCAGAGTGAAGGTGGGTCCACCACCTTTGACACAGTAGGCAGTTCTTTGGGGAAAATTGTTCTGAACACTTATCTTATTTATCATGACCTTGGGAAGCTCAGCCCCATGGAAGGAATGGATGAACTGTATGCAGTGCATACAACTATTCCTTTGTTCATCCACTTTGTATAGCAGATTTTTGTCAATCAGGTGTTCACGATACAAAGGCCTTCCAAGGAAGAACGGCAGCTGGCTGTGGCTGAGATGATGCTCGATCAGATAAAGCCAGAAATGCCCGCTGCCTTAGAAGAGCCTCCTCTGAGGGGTTGGAAAGTATTTGTCCCAACGCAGTGCTGGAAAAATAACGATCTCAGTGACCATAACGTCGACCACCATTGTTTCTGAACATAGGCCCGTTGCTCAAACCTTTGCCACAAATGCCATCTGTGGTTCGTCCACTCTCTGCAGCTCATCCCAGGCCAGGGAGGCAGAAAATGTCCCCATCACATACCCCTCTCCTTTCTCTCCCAAACCCTATCCATTCTCCTCCTACTGAGCACCTGTGGACCACTCGGGCCAGCAGGATCTTTCTCTCATCTCCAAAGAGAGCCTCCAGTTACATGAAATCTTCTGGTTTACAAGAAGGAATGTCAAATCCATCATGTCCCTTGGTCCTCGTAGACCATCCCAAAGAGTGAGGGCTATCTTATCCTCCTGTCCCCCACGAAGTCCCTGAGGCTCAGGGAGTTTAACAACCTGCTGGAGGTCATGTGGCCATCAAAGACGGGCCTGTAGTCCAGATGGGATTCTGTCTTGGGTCGGGTTCTCTGGGGGCTGAGATGGGGATCTGGGGGCTAGTGACTTACTGGGGGAGGGGGATATGCCCTCAAGAGGAAGCTGGCAGGAGTAAGGGAAGCAGGTGGGGGCAGGAGAGGAGCTGGGTGGAAATGTGGGCTCAGCGAGAGTCCAGTGTCGCCCCTGGGAGCTGTGTGGGGTGAATGGTACCATAGTGCAGTCCCAACTTGAAGGAAGAGGGCCAGGCTTTTACTCTTCCCCTGAATCAAGTCACTCAGGGGCTGTGGGCTGCCCCTAGGGTGGGATGGGATGGAACATCTTGCAATATCCTGGAGAACAGAACAGTCAAGTCACAGTGGGGATGGGTGCTGCCTGGCAAAGGCGTCTGGGTGGGCCACCAACAATGTCCCCTGGAGATTCTATGGCTCTCCTTCCTAGCATTCAATCAAGAAGGGTGGCAGGGATGGGGGATTCCTTGCCTAAGCAGAAGCCAAATGGTAGCAGTCCATGGAGGAGGGAACCCTGGGGGCTGTCATGAGGAAACTGAGGCTCAGAAAGGTCAAGCAGCCTGATGGAGGCCACACAGCATTTCCTGCCACTTACCATGGAGCCGCGACCCTCTGGAATAATGAAGGACTGACAGGCAGCCTCTCTGCTGTTCTCCCCTCTCCTCCACCCCTACCCCTCTCCTCTCTCCCCACCCCCACGTGGCTGCACCTCCCCCTGCTGGCTCCCCAGCGCCCGGGTGCTGGATGAGAACAGTGACACCTTGTCAAACAGGCTTTTGATAAATGCAAATCTCTCTTAATTTGAATTTAATTATCAATGAAGTGAGCGACTCCCAGATCGCTTCTCCCCATCAGAAACTGGCAGATACATCTGTGCGTGGAGCGAGACTGGCATCTGCTGGTCCTCATGCCAAGCCCCTCCCCTCAGCCAGCCTGGCAGTGGCGGATCCTCTGTGGGAGGGGTAAAGGGGATGGCAGTAGGGGTTCCTACAGCTGGAGCCCCCACCTTTTCAGCAGTTCAGGCTAGAGCCGTCACATGGCCTACCCATATGGTCTCTTTCCAGATGCCCAGAGAGGTTAAGACACTTGCCCAAAGCCAGACAGCAGGGCTGGACTCAGATGACCTGATTCTGTCATGACCAGAGCTTGTTCCACTGTTCTGCCATCAATGTCAGGGCAGGGAAGTGGTGGTCCAGTGCTTCATTCCTGCCCCATGCTCACCCCTAAGCAAATTCTGGGTGGGCTGTGCATGGTGGCTGGTTCACGTCTATAATCCCAATGCTTTGGGAGGCCAAGGTAAGAGGATCACTTGGGGCCAGAAGTTCGAGGCCAGCTTGGGCAACATAGTGAGACCCAATCTCTATGAAAAAATTTAAAAATTAGCTGGGTATGGTGGCATGCACCTGGAGTTGCAACTACTCTGGAGGCTGAGGTGGGAGAACCACCTGAGCCTGGGGAGGTCGAGACTGTAGTGAACTGTGATTGGGCCACTGCACTTGTGCCTGGGTGACAGAGCAAGACCCTGTCTCAAAAACAAATTAAGTAAATAAATAAAGTTTATAAAAATCCCATCATTCAGAAATAACCTCTAGTAATGCTCTACCATTTTCCCCTTCAGAATTTACCTTTCCCCAAAGTGTCTGATTTCAATTCTATTTAACAACAACAACAACAACAACATCAGCAGAAGAGAGGTGACAGCACTAAGACCAACTTGGTCAATACTTCTCTGGCCTCTGTCCCTTTACAGTGGACTTTAAAGTGTCCCTTTACAGTGGATTTTGGATGGGAGTGGTGGCTCATGCCTGTAATCCCAGCACTTTGGGAGGCCCAGGCAGGGGGATCACTTTGAGCTCAGTAGTTTGAGACCAGCTTAGCCAAGATGGCCATCTCTACAAAAAAAAAAAAAAAAAAAAATTAGCCAGGTGTGGTGGCTCGTGCCTGTGGGCCCACCTACTCAGGAGGCTGAGGCTGGAGGATTGTTTGAGCCTGGGAAGCAGAGGTTGCAATGAACCAAGATCATGCCACTGCACTCCAGCCTGGGCAACAGAGCGAGACCCTGTCTCAAAAAAAAAAAAAAAGCCATAAAATATGAACAGCGGATTCTTAGACCAAATCTTGGCACATACACCCTCCCCTGCCTCAGCCACCTGAGACTGTTTAGTGAGACCCTGTAAGTTCCTGCACTGATTTCAAAGGCATTGACCTTTCCAGTCCTGGAAGGCAAGAACTCCTGACAAACAAATGGCTGGGTCTTAGAGCCAGGCTCCCAGAGATCAAAACCTTGGCTGGCCACTTACTTGCTGGGTGACCTCGGGCAAATCTCTCTGAGCCTTCCACATCTACCTGTATAATGGGTTAATAACTGTAGCAACCACCAGGGGACGCTATACCAATTAAAAGAGATGAAGGGCAAAGGGCTCTCAGCACAGTGCCCAACCAAGAGCTGAGGGCTTCATGGATGTGCCTGTCATTTTATTTCTTGACACAAAACCTCCTGGCTCTGCTGCACCTGCAATTTTTCCAGAGGCTGCTCATATGCAGCTGGGGTCTCCCTATCAAGAGGCCTTGCCCCTATCGGGTCCGGCGAGGTCAATGCCGCAGCCCCCTCTGGCCCCAAAGCAGAGCCCCCACCTGGCTTTATCCTCCCTCTTCTCTCCCAGGCACCGCCATCTCAGGAAAGGGCAGCTCCATCCTCCCATAGCTCAGGCCAAATTGTGGACTCCGCTCTCTCTCTCACTTCCCACATGCAAGTCTTGTTGGCTCCATCTTTAAGTTCTAATGAGAATTGCGTCACTTCTCACCCCTCCATTCCCTCCATCCTCATCGTGTGCAGGAACACGTGATGTTCCTGCAGCCTCCTCATGGGGTCCCGGCTCCAATCCACACCTCTTAGGCCTATTCCCCACGTGGCCGCCGGAGTCAATGACCTCACCACTCTACTCCAAACCTTCGAGGCTCCCAGCCCACTCAGAGCAAAGGCTGAAGTCCTCACCCAGGCCCCACACCCACTGCCCCCTCACTCCTCCTTCAGTCAACCAGACACTAATTGTAGGAGTGCATATTAATATCTGGATGCACACAATTCAGTGGCACTTATTAGTACATTCACAATATTGTACAACCATTGCCTCTATCTAGTTTCAGAACATTTCATCACCCCAAGACCCAGCAAGCATCCGTTTCTCATTCCCCTTTCCCCAGCCCCTGGAAAGCACTAATCTGCTTTCTGTCTCTATGGATTTGCCTGTTCTGGACATTTTGTATAAATGGAATCCTACACTACACGGTCTTTTGTGTCTGGCCTCTTTTAATCAGCATTGTGTTTGGGGCTCATCCTTGTTGCAGCCTGTGTCAGAGATGCATTCTTTTTCATGGCTGAATAATTTTCCATTGTATGGACAGACCACATTGTGTTTATCCATTCATGAGCTGATGGACATGCGTGTTGGTTCTACCTTTTGGCTAGTGTGAATAGTGCTGCTGTGAACATCTGTGTATATGTTTTGGTTGGAGCACCTGTTTTCAATTTTTTTGGGTATATTCCTGGGAGCAGAATTGCTGGGTCACATGGTTAAGTCTATGTTTAACTTACTGAGAAACCATCAAACTGCTTCCCACAGCAGCTGCACCATTTTGCATTTTGCATTGGTGGTTCACTCAGCTAGGAATGCCCGTTCCCCTGATATCCTCATGGCTGCCTTATTCAAATCCTCAAAGGTGCGAATGTCACTGTCTCAGTGGAACTCTTATTTAAAACTGCATGAGCTCTACCTATCCCACACCCCACCTCCCCTGCACCTCATTCTTTCTTCTCTTTTTTTTTCTCCATAGCACTTATCACTGTGGACGGACCACACACATACCTTTCTACTATTTACAGTCTTTCTCTCTAAAATAGAGCTCCAAATGGACCTTTTCTGTCTCGCCATTGAAACTCCAGGGCCTGGCACACAGCAGGTGCTCAATCAACAGTCCCCAGAGCAGTCTTTCTAGTATACAATTGAACCCCAGCCACTGCTCTGCTCAAAGCCCTGAATGGCTTCTGTGGCCCTCAAGGGAAAATCCCTTGCCCTACTCTCCAGACATGTCCCTGTCATGTCCCCACATGTACCGTGTGTTTAGATCACACTGAACTAGCTGTAGGAACCCAAGCACACATGGTCCTTCTGCCTGGAGTTCCCTTTCCCACCCAGTTTTTCTGGTAAACCCTCTTTTATCCTTCACAACACAGCTCAAGTGTCACCTCCTCCAGGGAGTCTTCCTTGACCTCTCCAGGCAAAATTCAGTTGGTCTCCCTGGGCATCTCCTTCCCACCTATATCAGCTTACATTGCTCTAGGTACATATTTGGTTTGACTACACCAGCAGCAGAAACACACACACACACACACACACACACACACACACACACACACACAGAGAGAGAGAGAGAGAGATATTGAGAGAGAGATCTTATTGGTTCTGTTTCTCTGGAAAACCCTGACTAATACAGATTTTGGCACCAGGAGTGGTTAGAGAGGAACAGAATTTTAAGGATGAGTTTTCAGACATGGTTTTGGGATTTCTGGGGTTGGCTCTCTAATTCAATTAGATATAAAGATGCTAATGACTCTATTTCCAGTAGTAAAGAGAACACTGATAGTCCATGGTGTTTATTCCCTAATAGAGATATGCAAACTATCTCCAATAGATATTCCAAATCAACCACTGATAAGGAGCACGCACATGGGTGACAATGTCTATAATACTTTCTTTTTTAAGGTCCACTTGATATGCCAGATACTTTGAAACATTTTTGGCAAACTAGGAATACAATGACATTGGCTGGTTGCTCCTAATGTCTCTGGACACAATGGGGAAAGAAAAGGATGAGTTTAGAGATCTAAGTTACCAGCTCAAGTGCCACATAAATGGCCTGAAAGCTTCCATGCATGCCCTGAGGGAGACTCTAATCTCCTGTAGCTGCAGGGCTGAGATTGCTGAAAATCAGGCCCAGAATCTCTTTCTGTGACTGGCTGAATTACAATGCAAGTTGAACTCCTAGCCTTGTAGGGTGTCTACTGCTAAAGTGAGGGCATTGATTGTGATGGAATGGAACCCTGAAAGTTAGGATGGGGACAGGTGGGAAGACCCTGGTGAAGCTGGGCACACTGAGCCCCTAAACTCTGAGTCTTCCTTGCCAGTGGAAGAAGTCTCCCCACCACCAGCTGGAGTGGCCTCTCCACCTCCTACTGAGGGAATTAACCCCACATTGCCTGGGGAAACTGTTACAGCCTCCCCTGAGGTAGCTGCCATGCAAGACAATCCTAAGTCTCCTGAAGACCCCCGCCCCCAACCATGTCTTTGCTTCTAGACTTGTAACTAGACTGAATTCCCAGCAGGCCCCTAAAGGGGAGGTGATACGGTTTGGCTGTGCCCCCACCCAAATCTCAACTTGAATTTTATCTCTCAGAATTCCCACGTGTTGTGGGAGGGACCCAAAGGGAGGTAACTGAATCATGGGGGCCAGTCTTTCCTGTGCTATTCTCATGATAGTCAGTAAGTCTCATGAGATCTGACGGGTTTATCAGGGGTTTCCGTTTTTGCTTCTTCCTCATTTTTTCTCTTGCTACTGCCATGTAAGAAGTGCCTTTTGCCTCCTGCCATGAATCTGAGGCCACCCTCAGCCATGTGGAACTGTAAGTCCAATAAAACCTATTTTTGTTCCCAGTTTTAGGTATGTCTTTATCAGCAGCGTGAAGATGAACTAATACAGTAAATTGGTACCGGTAGAGTGGGGTGTTGCTGAAAAGACACCTGAAAATGTGGAAGCAACTTTAGAACTGGGTAACAGGCAGAGGTTGGAACAGTTTAGAGGGCTAAGAAGACAGGAAAATGTGGAAATGTTTGGAACCTCCTAGAGACTTGTTGGATGGCTTTGACAAAAATGCTGACAGTGATATGAACAATAAGGTCGAGGCTGAGGTGGTCTCAGATGGAGATGAGGATCCTGTGGGGACCTGAAGCAAAGGCGTGTTATGTTTTAGTAAAGAGACTGGCAGCATTTTGCCCCTGCCCTAGAGATTTTTGGAACTTTGAACTTGAGAGAGATGATTTAGGGTATCTGGCAGAAGAAATTTCTAAGCAGCAAAGCATTCAAAACGTGCTTTGGGTGCTGTTAAAATCATTCCATCTTAAAAGGGAAACAGGCCAGGCATAGTGGCTCATGCCTGTAATCCCAGCACTTTGGGAGGCCGAGGCAGGTGGATCACCTGAGGTCAGAAGTTTGAGACCAGCCTAGCCAATGTGGTGAAACCCCATCTCTACCAAAAAAATAGAAAAATTAGCTGGGCGTGCTGTTGGATGCCTGTAATCCCAGCTACTTGGGAGGCTGAGACAGGAGAACTGCTTGAAGCTCGGAGGTGGAGGTTGCGGTTAGTTGAGATTGCACCATTGCACTCCAGCCTGGGCAACAGAGTGAGACTCTGTCTCAAAAAAAATAAGGAAACAGAGCATAAAAATTCAGAAAATTTGCAGCCTGATGATGTAGTAGAAAAGAAAAGCCCATTTTCTGGGGAGAAATTCAAGCCAGCTGCAGATATTTGCATAAGTAGCAAGGAGCCTAATGTTAATCCCCAAGACCATGGGGAAAACGTCTTCAGGCCATGTCAGAGACCTTCACAGCAGCCCCTCCCATCACAGACCCAGAGGTCCAGGAGGAAAAAGTGGTTTCATGGGCTGAGTCCAGGGTCCGCATGCTGTGTGCAGCCTAAGGACTTGGTGCCCTGTGTCCCAGCTGCTCCAGCCATGGCTGAAAGGGGCCAGTGTACAGCTCAGGCCATGGCTTCAGAGGGCAGAAGCCCCAAGCTTTGGCAGCTTCCACATGGTGTTGAGCCTGCGGGCACACAGAAGTCAAGAATTGAGGTTTAGGAACTTCCATCGAGATTTCAGAAGATGTATGGAAATGCCTGGATGCCCAGGCGAAAGTCTGCTGCAGGGGCGGGGCCCTCATGGAGAACATCTGCTAGGGCAGCACAAAAGGGAAATGTGGGGTGGGAGCCCCCTGACAGAGTCCCTATTGGGGCACAGCCTAGTGGAGCTGTGAGAAGAGGGCCACTGTCCTCCAGACCCTAGAATGGTAGATCCACTGACAGCTTGCGCTGTGAGCCTGGAAAAGCTGCAGACACTCAACGCCAGCCCGTGGGAGTGTCTGAGAGGGAGGCTGTACCCTGCAAAGCCACAGGGGTGGAGCTGCCCAAGACCACGGGAAGCCAGCTTTTGCATCAACATGACCTGGATATGAGACCTGGAGTCAAAGGAGATCATTCTGGAGCTTTAAAATTTGACTGCCCCACTGGATTTCGGACTTGCATGGGCCCTGTAACCCCTTTGTTTTGGCCAATTTCTCTCATTTGGAACAGCTATATTTACCTAATACCTGTGCCCCCATTGTATCTAGGAAGTAACTAGCTTGCTTTTTATTTTATAGGCTCGTAGGTGGAAGGGACTTGCCTTGTCTCAGATCAGACTTTGGACTGTGGACTTTTGGGTTAATTCTCAAAGAGTTAAGACTTTGGGGGACTGTTGGGAAGGCATGATTGGTTTTGAAATGAGAGGACATGAGATTTGGAAGGGCCAGGGGTGGAATGATATGGTTTGGCTGTGCCCCAACCCAAATCTCAACTTGAATGTATCTCCCAGAATTCCCAAGTGTTGTGGGAGGGACCCAGGGGGAGATAATTGAATCACGGGGGCTGGTCTTTCCCATGCTATTCTGGTGATTGTGAATACGTCTCATGAGATCCGATGGGTTTCTCAGGGGTTTCTACTTTTGCTTCTTCCTCATTTTTTTCTCCTGCCACCACCATGTAAGAAGTGCCTTTTGCCTCCTGCCATGATTCTGAGGCCACCCCAGCCATGTGGAACTGTAAGTCCAATTAAACTTCTTTTTCTTCCCAGTCTCAAATATGTCTTTATCAGCAGTGTGAAAACGAACTAATACACGAGGCACAAAAAAAGTGACCCATGAGGTGTGCTACACTCCAAAAGAACAACTTGAGTTTTCTAATTCACAAGATAGAAATCTGGGGAACATGCACGGCAATGGGTGTGGGATAATGGTGGAAGGAACATAAAATTGAATCAGGCTAAATTTATGGATATAGGCACACTAAGCAGATTCTGCATTTAGTGTTGCAGCCTGGGAGTTAGAAAGGGTTCTAACCATTTGTTGGGTTGGTTGGCTGAAACATGGACCAAAAGGTGGCTCACAGTGAGGGAGATGGAGATGCCAAAACTGCCTTGGTTTAATCTAAAAGGAAGAGATTCAAGGACCTAAAAGGAAGAGATTCAAGACTGGGACAGTAGAGTGGATTTGTTATTTAAGACCTATGCACCCACACTGGGAAGGACCAGAAGACATGATTATCAACCAATACTGTGAGAAATAAATTTGTTGGGGGAGGCCCATCATCCTTGAAGAGCTCTGAGACTATTTTTCTCTGTAAGCCAATCCTTACCATGTGAACTGAGGTCACTGAATTTGGAAACCTAAATACAAAGGGTATAACTGGATCCGAGTGGGAGGGGCCAAGTGGGGACACTCACTGTAACAGACAGCAGCATCAAAGCAGCAGTCAGAATAGTGTAATCACACAGACCTATGACATTAATTAATTGGTAATGGTGTTCCTAGAAGTGGAGGGGAAACCTACTAAATTCTTACTTGATCTGTATGAGCAGTAAAGTTCTAGATCAAGCGATCAAAAGTTTAACCTGAATCATAAAAACAGAGTGTCACAGCCCCTCAATCAATTCACAGACTGGAGCCAATTTATAGACCCAGAACCCTTTGAATGAAGGGGAGGCCAGGTCCCCTTAAGGGAGGACCTTGGTATACTGCCAAAAGTTTATACTATTAATTTTTCTCCCAGCCTCCCACAAAGGAACCTGCAGCCTTTTACCAGAGTGACTGTGCACTGAGGAAAAGGAAGTAATCAGAACATTCAGTCACTACTGGACAGTGGCTCAGAACTGACATTGATTCCAGGAGACCCAAAATGTCATTGTAGCCCTCCAGTCAGAGTAGGGGCTTACAGAAGTCAGGTGATCAATAGAGTTTTAGCTCAGGTTCATCTCAGTGGGGCTGAGTGGGGTCCCAAATGCATTCTATGGTAATTTCCCAGTTCCGGAATGCATAATTGAAATAGACATACCCAGCAGGCGGCATAGTCCCCACACTGGATCCCTGACCTGTGGAGTGAGTGCTATTATGGTGGGAAAGGCCAAGTGAAGGCCACAAGAACTGCCTCTATGTAGGAAATTAGTAAACTAAAAGTAATCCTGCATTCCTAGAGGGCTGGCAGAGATTAGTGTCACTATAAAGGACTAGAAAGATCAGGGGTGATGACTGCCACCACATCCCCACTCAACTTGCCGATCTGGCCTACGTAGAAGATAGATGGACCTCAGAGAATGGCAGTGGATCACTGTAAGATTAACCAGGTGGTGGCTCCAATTGCAGCTGCTGTACCACATCCAATTGCAGATGTGGTTTCATTGCCTGAATCTCCTGGGACCTGGTATGCAGCTATTGATCTGGCAAAGGCCTTGTTCTCCAACCCTTTCCATAAGGCCCACTGGAAGCACTGTGCTTTCAGCTGGCAAGGCCAGCAACACACCTTCACTGTCCTAGCTCAGGTACAGCAACTCTCTGGCTCTACATCATCATCTGGTTTGCAAGGACCTTGATCACCTTTCCCTTCCACAAGATTTCACCCTAGCCCATGACACTGATGATACTATGCTTATTGGACCTTGTGAGCAAGAAGTCCCAATGATCCTAGACTTATTGGTAAGACATTTGCATGCTAGAAGGTGGAAAATAAATCTAACAAAAATTCAGCAGCCTTCCACTTCAGTGAAATATCTAGGGCTCCACAGTGTGGAGGCATGTGGAGATAGCCCTTTAAAGGGAAGAAGTTGCATCTAGTTAGTCCTGCAACCAAAAAAGAGACAAAATGCCTAGTGGGCTACTTTGGATTTGGGAGCCAACATATTTCTCATTTGCGTGTGTTAATTCCACCCATGTGTGGAGTGACCTGAAAAGTTGCCAGTTTGGAGTGGGACCCAGAACAGGAGAAGGCTCTGCAACAGGTCTAGGCTGCTGTGAAAGCTGCTTTGTTGCTTGGGCCATATGACCCAGCAGATGCCTTGGTGCCCGAGGTGTCAGTGGCAGATAAGGATGCTGTCTGGAGTCTTCGACAGGCCTCTGTCTGGATAAATCACAGTGCAAGCCCTTAGGATTCTAGAGCAAGTCCCTATATCATTTGTAGATAACTGCTCTCTTTTTGAGAAACAGCTCTTGGTTTGCTACTGGGCCTTAGTGGAGATTGAATGCTTGACCATGGGCCCCCAAATGACCCTGTGCTCTGAGCTACCCGTCATTAACTGGGTGTTATCTGACCCTCCAAGCCATAAAGGTGGGTATGCACAGCAGCACTCCATCATCAAATGGTGTGGTATACATGTGATTGGGCCCAAGCAGGCCCTGAAGGCACCCATAAGTTACATGAAGAAGTGGCCCAAATGCCCATGGTCCCCATTCCTGCTGCACTGCCTTCTCTCTCCCAGCCTGCACCTATGGCCTCATGGGGAATTCCCTATGATAAACTGACAGAATTGACCCGGACCTGGTTTACAGATGGTTCTCCAGGATATGTAGTCACCACTGGCAAGCAGACAGCTCCTTCCTGGGACATCCCTGAAGGACTGCGGTGAAGGGAAACCTTCCCAGTGGACAGAACCTCAAGCAGTGCCCCTAGTTGTTTACTTGGCTTAGAAGGAGAAATGGCCAGTCCTGCAATTCTATAGCAATTGATGGGCTGGGGTTAATGGTTTGGTTGGATGGTCAGGGACTTGGAAGGAACATAATTGGAAAATTGGTGACAAGAAAATTTGAGGAAGAGGCCTGTGATCCAGGAATCAAGAGGTGGAAGTGGGAGTGGTACCACTCACTATTACCCACTGATACGGTTTGGCTCTGTGTCCCCACCCAAATCTCACCTTGAACTGTAATAATCCCCATGTGTCAACGGCAGGGCCAGGTGGAGATAACTGAATCATGGGGGTAGTTTCCCCCATACTGTGATAGTGAATAAGTCTCACAAGACCTGATGGTTTTATAAATGGGAGTTTCCCTGCATACGCTCTCTTTCCTGCCACCATGTAAGACATGCATTTGCTCCCCCTTCGCCTTCTGCCATGATTGTGAGGCCTCCCCCGCCATGTGCAACTGTGAGTCCATTAAACTTCTTTCCTTTATAAATTACCCAGTCTCAGGTATGTCTCTTAGCAGCGTGAGAACAGACTAATACACCTGTAAAGAGCCACTAGTGAAATATTTGCTTCTTGTTCCTGTGGCCTTATGCTTTGCTGGTCTAGAGGTCTTAGTTCCAGAGAAAAGACTGTTTCTACTAGGAGATACAATTATTCCACTGAAAAGGAAGTTAAGACTGTTAGCTGGCCACTTTGGGATTCTCATGCCTCTGAACAACAGGCTAAGAAGGGAGTTACTGTGCTGGATGATGTGATGACCCTATCAGAGGGACACTGGACAACTAGGCCGCAATGGGGGTAAGAAAGAATGCCTGGAATATAGGAGATCCCTTAGTTTTACCATGCCCTGTGACTAACTAAGGTCAATGGAAAACTACAACCCAGTCCAGGCAGGACTGCTAATGGCCCAGACCCTTCAGGAAGAAAGTTGGGTCACTTGCCCAGGTAAAGAACCATGACCAGTTGAGTTGTTTGCCGAAGGCCAAGGGAATATGGAATGGGAACCCTAAAGTGGAAGAAAGTAGTTATAAATACCAGCTATGACCACATGATCAGTTACAGAACTGAGGACTGTAATTTTCATGAGTATTTCTTCCTTATTTGTGTGTGTATAAAGATATATATTAAACAATTATCTTTGTTTTCTTTCTTCTCATTCCCTTATTAGGTAACATAAGATGTATTGACTTTATATTACGGTACTTGAATATTGTTAATTTTACGTCATAGTATTTAAGCTATAGGGTATCAAGGAAAAGAGTAACATCACTGAAGACCTTTACTTCCTCTTCCAAGGAAGGAGTTAGTGCATTTTTGGTTGTACACAGGATAGTTGTATCACGTTAGGTGGGATTATGACCTTGTTATTATCTTTACTTGGAGATTAAACATGGTTTAAGGAGATGTATATGGGTGCCAAGTTGACAAGGGGTGGACTTGTGACGGTTAATTTTATGTGTCAGCTTGACTGGGTCATGGGGTAGCCAGATATTTAGCCAAACATTATTCTGGGGGTGTCTGTGAGGGGGCCTCCAGATGAGATGAACATTTGAGTCAGAAGACTGAGTAAAGCAGGCAGCCATTCCTAATGTGAGTGGGCCTCTTCCAATCAGCTGATAGCCTGAACAGAACAAAAAAGCTGACCCTCCCTTGGGTAAGAGCAAGTTCCTGCCTGTCTACTTGAGCCAGGACAGCAGTCTTTTCCTGCCTTAGGACTGGAACTGAAACACTGACTCTTTCTGGTTCTTGAGCCTGCTGGCCTTCAGAGTGGAATTATGCCATCAGCTCTCCTGGGTCTCCAGCTTGCTGACTCAGATCTTGGGACTTCTGCCTGTAATCCTAGCACTTTGGGAGGCCAAGGTGGGTGGATCATTACTTGAGGTCAGGAGTTTGAGACCAGCCTGGCCAACATGGTGAAACCCTGTCTCTACTGAAAATATAAAAATTAGCCAGGCATGGTAGCACATGCCTGTAATCTCAGCTACTAGGGAGGCTGAGGCAGGAGAATCGCTTGAACCTGAGAGGCAGAGGTTGCAGTGAGCCAAGATCATGTCCCTGCACTCCAGCTTGAGCAACAGAGCGAGACTCCATCTTAAAAAAAAAAAAAAAAAAAGATCTTGGGACTTCTCAGCCTCCATGATCACATGAGCCAATTCCTTATAATAAATCCCCCCCACCACGCCACCACCCCACATACAAAAAAACACAATACATCGTGTTGAATCTGTTTTTCTGGAGAACCCTAATATAGTTCATAACCCGGTGGCCCATTTGGCCTTTGCAGATGTGTTTCGTTTCTG
The DNA here is from genome assembly GCF_028885625.2 of Pongo pygmaeus. Classification (NCBI taxonomy): domain Eukaryota; kingdom Metazoa; phylum Chordata; class Mammalia; order Primates; family Hominidae; genus Pongo; species Pongo pygmaeus. Next base: position 109,751,657 of record NC_072383.2, on the reverse strand, counting down.
CTTTTTCTTAAATATCAGATATTTAACATAAAGATCTAAATTTTCATTTTCTCTGAAAAAAATAGGAAGATCTGACCACACTGTGCTTGCATTCCTGTCTGGAAATCCTCAGAGCCATTTGTTTGGGTGCCCATTCTCTAATTAGCCTCAGTCTCCACCACTCCCTAAAGCCTCACATCTGCTCTGCTTCCCTCATTATCCTATCCATGGGGAATCTGCAGCAGCACTATTTGCAACAGCCAAAAAGAAAAAACAAGCCACATTCACAGCAACAAATGAATGGATACATAAAATGTGATATATATAGGCAATGGAATGTTACGCAGCCATAAAAAGGAATAAGTACTGATCCATGTGCCAACACGGATGAACCTTGAAAACATGATACTGAGTGAAAGACGCCAGACATAAAAGGCTACGTGGTGGAGGATTTTGTTTATATGAAATACCCAGGCCAGGCGCGGTGGCACATGCCTGCAATCCCGGCACTTTGGAAGGCCGAGGAGGGCAGATCACCTGAGCCCAAGAGTTCAAGACCAGCCTGGTCAACATGGCAAAACCTTGTCTCTACTAAAAATACAAAATTAGCCTGGTATGGTGGCACGTGCCCATAGTCCCAGCTACTCAGGTGGCTGAGGCAGGAGAATTGCTTGAACCCGGGCGGCGGAGGTTGCAGTGAGCCAAGATAACACCACCGTACTCCAGCCTGGGCGACAGAGGGGAGACTCTGTCTCCAAAAAAAAAAAAAAGAAATTTCCAGAATAGGTAAATCCATAGAGAGGGAATGTAAACTGGTGGCTCCTAGGGGCTGAGAGAATGGGGAATTGCTGCTGTTAGGGCTCAGAAAATGGTACCCCAAAATGAAGGCCTCAAAAGCAGCGTCAGAAGCAAAGGCTCTTCTCTGGCCTTCTCCTGCCCTCCTGTCTCTGGTCCGTCATTCTCTCAGACTGGCCATAGAAACTAGAATCCTCTTCCCCAAGGTGAGTTATTAGAAATCAGAACCCTTTCCTAAGCAAATTAACATAGGAACCGAAGACTAAATACCGCATGTTCTCACCTGTATGTGGGAGCTAAACATCAGGTACTCATGGACATCAAAATAGCAACAATAGACAGTGGGGACCCCTGGAAGGGGAAGGGAAGGAGGGGAGCAAGGGTCAAAAAACCAACTGTTGGGTACTACACTCATTACCTGGGTGATGGGATTTGTACCTGAAACCTCAGCATCAGGCAAGATAAGCAGTAACAAGCCTGCACATGCACCCCCTGAATCTAAAAGTTGAAAAAGAAAAAGAAAAAAAGAAATCAGAACTCCTTTTTCCCCAAACCAGCCATAAAACCTAAAAATATTACTTGAACTTCCCACTACCTTTCTATATAAAAACTGGCCATAAAGAAATGATCTGACCTGCCTTGTTTGATTGTAGGTCATAAGAGCCCCAATCCAGAAAGGGTCCTGCCTCACACAGAGAAGGCAGGCAGGCTCACGGAGGCCAAGAAGAATCCAGACAGATAGGCCTTACTGGGCTTCCCAACTCAGTGTCTGAGCATTTCATCATATCTTTTTGTTCAATCCTATTTCTACATGGCTGTCCACACTTGATTGAACTTAAGCGTAAAAATGAATAGTTTTCCCTGTATCTTTGGGTCTTCATTCTGAAGACTTACTCCCATGTCAGTAAAACTATGATCAAATAAATTTGTATGCCTTTTCTCCTATGAATTTGCCTTTCATCCACCGATTTTCAAGGAACCTTCAGAGGGTGAAGGGGAAGTTTCCCTTACCCCCTACACTGCTCAGGGGTATGCGGTTTCCTTTTGGGGGAATAAAAATGTTTGGGACCTAGATAGTGGTGATGGTGGCACAACACTGTGAATGTACTAAATCCACTGAATTTTTCACTCTGAAATGGTTAATTTTATGTTATGTGACTTTCACTGCAACTAGGAAAAAATGTTGACTAGAGCCAGAAGACCCGGGTTCAAATCCCAGTTCTGACTTTTGCTAGCTGTGTTTTACCCCTCTGAGCCTGTTTCCTTATCGATACAAGGGGACCAAAAGGAGCATCACCCTCTGTGGGTTTGATTAAGTTTGTCTGGGCGTGGTGGCTCACGCCTGTAATCCCAGCACTTTGGGAGGCCGAGGCAGGGGGATTGCTTGAGCTCAGGAGTTTGAAATTAGCCTGGGCAACATAGTGAAACCCCGTCTCTACCAAAAATACTAAAATAAGCTAGGTGTAGGGGTATGTACCTATAGTCTCAGTTACTCAGGAGGTGGAGGTAGGAGGATCGCTTGAGCCTGAAAGGTGGAAGTTGCTGTGATCCATGATCGTGCCACCACACTCCAGCCTGGGCAATACAGTGAGACCCCGTTTCAAAAAAAAATATTAAGTGAGCTAATGTATAGAAAGTGCATGTGATCCAACACATACAAAGTGCCTGGTAATGGCTGGGCGTGGTGGCTCATGCCTGTAATCCCAGCACTTTGGGAGGCAGAGATTGGTGGATTGCTTGAGACCAGGAGTTTGAGACCAGCCTGGCCAACATGGCAAAACCCTGTATCTACTAAAAATATAAAAAATTAGCTGGGTGTGGTGGTGCGCATCTGTAATCTCAGCTATTTGGGAGGCTGAGGCAAGAAAATCACTTGAGCCTGGGAGGCGGAGGTTGCAGTGAGCCAAGATGGCACCACTGCACTTCAGCCTGGGTGACAGAGAGAGACCCTGTCTCAAAAAAATAAAGAAAGAAACTATATGCTGGGTAAATATTAGCTATTTCTGTTATCACTTTGAGGTTTATTGAGTTTTCTGAGTCCCTTCAGGACTGGGTCAGCCAGAGACACGGAAGGCTCTTGGGGCCCAGCAGGCCTGGCCAGGACTCCCAGACCTTGTGGCTGCATCGGACATCCAAGGAGGCGATCAAACATTTCCTGCCCATTAAATTACAGCAGGAGTTATCCATCCAGGAAGAAATAAAAACCGTAAATATCAAAGCCGATGCATAACCTTCCTGGGCTTCTGTTGCAACTTCCTTTCTTTAATAATTATTGTTTAAAAGAAGCAGCCTGTGACAGAGCGGGGTGGGTCAGTCCCCTGCCCCATTTGAAGTTCACTGCATGCACTGACTTGTGTCCCCATATCAAATATCTGCAGCCACGAGGAACTAGCCAGTGGCTGTTTGCTCTCTGGACATTATTTATTGCTCATGCAAATTGGCAGGATCTCCCCTGGTGCATAACTTTTTTCCCTGACTTGTTTCTTTCCAGAAGATCCCAGACTAGGGGGCCAGCCTCGCAGACGCCAACAGAACAATCTTCTTTCAACAGCATTAATTATCTGTATGGCTTTCCATAACAACAAAAGAAAAAATCTTGACCCTACTGCCTGCCAATATTTAAGGCACTCGGAGAGGGAAATCTTTTTATCTTTGCATCTCCCAGAGCAGTTTGGTTTGATGAAACATCCTTCCCCTCCCCCGTCCCGTTTTATATTCCGAACTTTCTGGCCTGATTAATTCCTCCATCTCCATAAAGGGCTGTGTATACTCTTGAGTGTTGACTTGATTTTCTTCTATAAAAACATCCTTGCAAGAAATTAAAACAGCTTAGCCCATCCTTACTCTAGAAACTACTTGTAAAGAGTCTTATTCCTCAGTAATGAAAGGTGGGGTGGGGGAAATTAAAAGATCTGTCGTGGAGGACGGGTGGGGGAGAGAATGTAGAAAATGGAATATGAGTTGAGAAGATTTCTTTAAATTAAAGTTGAGGATTAAAGGCATCAGGCTTTCAAGAGTTCTCGTGAAAGGCTTTTTGGCAGTCCCAGGTGGACGGGCCATAATCTTCTTTTTAAATGGCTATATTTAGACCACAGAGCAGTCAGTCAGTCGAACCAGAAACTTCCAGCAGAGGACTGCATGAGGGATGGAGGATGGTGTTTTGATATGAGCTGTGGAAATGGAATTTAACCTCCTAGAAGTGATTTGTTTTTGAGAACTCATAGCACCTGGAAATAGCACATGTATTTTAGGTCTCAGTGGAAGGGGCTCTTGAACAGTTACCTAAGAATTTGGAAAGGCAAGACCTTACCCCAAATGCCCCTGCATTCAAGAACTATCGGATTCATACCTATAATGACACCTCCCATGAAAGTATCTGGGGCCTGTAACTTATACAGTCATTTTTCAATGGGGGAAAAATTATCTTAAAACCCTGTTTTTCTTAAAAGTTCAATTACTGGGTAAAGTACTATTTATAGAAAATACGTTTATTGGCCGGGCGTAGTGGCTCACACTTGTAATCCCAGCACTTTGGGAGGCAGAGGTGGGCGGATCCCTTGAGGCCAGGAGTTCGAGACCAGCCTGGCCAACATGATGAAACCCCACCTCTACTAGCTGGGTGTGGTGGCACACACCTGTAGTCCCAGCTACTCGGGAGGCTGAGGCATGAGAATCACGTGAACCCATGAGGCGGAGGTTGCAGTGAGCCAAGATTGTGCCATAGCCCTCCAGCTTGGGCGATAGAGCAAGAATCCGTCTCAAAAAAAAAAAAAAAGAAAGAAAAGAAAACAAAAAGAAAGAAAAAATACATTTATTTCAGAATCTGCCTCCCAGTTTAAGTTCCATGCTCATGTTTAATGCATCTAAAATTTGACCGAGTTCGCCACTCCTCTGGTTGAGGGCAATTGGGTGACATAGAAAGGTTATTGGAGCGAGGACTATATTATTAATGCATATTAAATCAATATGGTAAAGAATGATTCACCCCCTCAAAAATAAGATATCGAGTTAGTTGTGGGTTGTTTTCTTTTTTTGTGTGGTAACAACTTTAACACAATTTGCTTATGTCTGAAATAAACTACCAGCGTTGATGCAGCCCAAGCGTAGAACCCTTAGAAGTCTGGCGGGCGACAGGCAGGAATCTGGAAATAGCCATTCAGTAGAAACAGGAATACCTTGGGCTTCTGAGACAGCAGGACCCCCCACCCTGCCGGGCTGGTTTCAGTGTGGCTTGGTTTTTGTTCATTACTGGAGGCACAAGTAAGTATTCTAAAATCAAAAGTGACAACAACCCAACTTGCAAGGCAACATAATCCTCTCTGAGGAAGCACAAACACGTTTCCTGCATTTATCTCAAATTGCAAATCAAAGTGGACCCCGACATATTTTCTCTAAGCTAATCTCCAGCAGCCTGGTAACTTTGAAGGGGTTTAAACTAGACCAGTTGGTTTTTGTTGCCTTTTTTTTTTTTTTCCTGTGGTCACTCCCTTCCTTATTCAGCAGGTCTCCAGAGAGAAGGTGTCAAAGGAGTTGAGGACAAAGGGCATCCTTTATAACCCTGGGCGGCTAGATTTTCCTACACCTGTGAGATTCTACCAGGCTTCCCAATATGTCAGTCTACTCAACAGCCCAACAACTCCCAGGAGTGGGGCCTGGGAGCCAACACGGTTCAGAAGGTTCTCAGGAATTCTGATGTCCACTGCAGATGCTAAAGCCCGGCTATTTGTGGTTTTAAGGGGAAGGAGACGTGATTTGACCCACAATATAGTTCTAAGTAATAGCCGGTGGTCCCCCTAGAAGTCTTATAAATCACATCTAAGTGCACCAGCTCATCATTCATTCATTCTTCCATTTATCCAACCCAAGTTTATCGAACACCTACTATGTGTTGTACCCTGGGCACAACACCAGGGCATAGCAATGATATAGAGGATAATGAAGAGAGCTGCTGTCCTCATAGAATTTAGAGAAACACAACCAAAAGAGTGACTTCAATATCATGATGGAGCGAGGCCATAGGGATGTGGGGATTCTCCATGCTATTCCCTTTTGCAATTCTCCATATTAAAAAAAATTTTTTTTTTTGAGATGGAGTCTCCCTCTGTTGCCCAGGCTGGAGTGCAGTGCCACGATCTTGACTCACTGCAAACTCCACCTCCCAGGTGCAAAATATTTTCCTGCCTCAGCCTCCTGAGTAGCTGGGATTACAGGAGCGTGCCACCATGACTGGCTAATTTTTGTATTTTTAATAGAGACAGGGTTTCGCCATGTTGGCCAGGCTGGTCTTGAACTCCTTGGCCCCCAAAGTGTTGGGATTACAGGCGCGAGCCACTGTGCCCAGTCCATAATGTTTTTTAACAATAGTAAACGTTATTTATTTTTTCAGTGTATTCATGCACCATTTTTTTGTAGTTACATGAGACCCAAAGGTCGGGCACTAGACCGAGAGAACAAGACTCACGGGATCCTCCCCTTGAAAGAACTTCCAGTCCATCAACGCTCGAGTCAACGTTTTTGCCTATCAGATGAGTAAGCACAGTTAAAACTGCTTCAAGAATCTGGGGGGCTAGAGGGACACTCCACAGACCCAACTAATTTGTTGGCTCAGTGGGAACATTCAAGGTAATTATGTACATAGATTTTTCTATTTTTTTTTAATAAAGAAAAAAAAATTTTTTTGTAAAGATGGGGTCTATGTTGCCCAGGCTGGTCTCAAATTCCTGGACTCAAGCGATCCACCCACCTCAGCCTACCAAAGTGTTGGGATTACAGGTATGAGCCACCGTGCCTGGCCAATGTGCATAGATTTTAAGAACAATCTCTGGGCAGGCTACCCTGTAAGGGACACCATAGATGGGGACTGGCATGCACCTTGCACATGCACATGCACCTTCCTTTACAGATTGTCTACGGCTACTTTTACATGGCCATGGCAGAGGTTGAGTAGCTGCAACAGAGACCCTATGGCCCACAATGTAAAAAGTATTTACCATCTGGCCCTCTAGAGAAAAGGTTTGCCCTCCGCTGCAGTTCCTTCCAGATTATTGTTGGGAAAACTGAGCAAGTTTCCCGTGAATTAAATCACCCATCTTGCAATCTGATAGGAGCCCAGATTAGGAGATGGGTGATTTAACTCATGACAAACTTTCTCAATTTTCCTAACATGTTTTCTTCTTCAATAACCCATGTTTTTTGCACACTGAGTTTGCTTGGAGTTGTACTTCTCTACGTTGGTTGGAAAGCTTAAAAAAAATCCCAAAAGCCAGACACACCCCAGACCAATTAAATCAGAATCTCTGGTGGTGTGTCCCGTAAAAAAAATCTGTATATCTGTATTTTTTTAAAGCTCTCTCAGGTGATTTTAATGGGCAGCCAAGGGTCTAACCACTGTCTTAGGGGGAGGAATATCAGTCTAGCATGTTTGCAAGGATGAATGTGGACTATTGTCCCAATGCAGCAGCCTCATGGAAGCTAGTCTGGCCCTGGGACCAGTTGGATCCATTGGGAGGGCCAGGTGGTCCTGGATTGAAGCTGATGGTGGAGGCAAATGGTACAGCTTGATGGTGGAGGCAGGTGGCCTTGTGCAGTGGTATGCTGGTAAATGGTTAACAATGGATCTACAGGGGAAGAAAAGCCCTGACTGATAATGCTTGCCAATTTCTGGGGTATAAATATTCCCATCATGGCCAATTTCAATCTACCAACTGGACATCACTGAGCACACAGCTAGGGAGAGATGTACAGGGGCACTCTATCATGCTTTAACATGTTGTATTTCCACCATACACATTTGGTGGATGTAAATAACCTTAAAGAGCATATAACAGTAAAATGCAGTAAAATAATTAGGAAGTGATGAATTTTGAGTATCTGGTTTGAAATATAATTACACTCTAGTAAGTTTACATAACTTACTTTTGAATATCTGTGTTTAGCAAGTTGTTTGCAAAAGTCTTGAAAACATTTGGCTCTAGTGAGCTGGTATAAACTAGCACTAGCACAGAATTCATATCAGAGGCCAAGAGTTGGGAGTCAACTGCACAGGAAAGAGTTGGGGAAGGATGTCTGGTCATCACCAACAGAAACTGCAAAGGGAGGTTTCCCAGCCTTTACCTGGGAAATATGATAAGGTAAAGGAACTAGGGCTTGCTGCTTCCTGGCTGTGTGACCTTGGGCATGTTGGTTTGCTTCTCTGAGCCTGAGGTTTCTCATCAAGAAAATGGGGTTATTATAATATGGGTTCTGTAGCCAAGCTTGGCCTGCATTCAAATACCTGGGGCCAAGTGCTCTACTGCTTCCTTAGCTGTGTGATCTTGGGCAAGTAACTTCACCTCTTGGAATCTCAGTCCTCTCATCTGTGAAATGGAAATACTCAGAGTATCTACCTGATAGGATTGTTGTGGGGTTAAAAGTGCTCTGTAGGTAAACAGTACATGGCATGTGGTAAATAGTCAATAACCATTAGCTCTTAGTGTCATCTTGGAGGTCTGTTGTAGGGTCAGAGGAACTCCTTGTTGTTTACTGAGTGCTTATGGTCATCATTCATGCTGTTTTGTCAAATATTTCTGGATTTCTCTCTCCCATGCACAAGGTAAGATTGTGTGTCTTGGCTTCTTGTGGTTCAAGAAGTTGCTAGTTTTGGCCAATGAGTAAGTGATGTGTCACTTCCAGAGTGGAGCATTTTACCGTAGGCACAAGACCCTTAGAGGTCTCCATACTTCTAGCATGGTGAATGGCACATCAGAGCTGGTGGCTGCACCATCAGCCTGGGTCCCTAAAGAGACACTGATGAGCCAAGTCCACTGCCCATATATGATGGACATGCAGCCAATGAATGGGTCATGCGAGTGTGAACGTTGCTTTGTTAAGTTTAGCCACTGAAATTTGGGGGTCTTTTGTTACTGCAGCATAATGTAGCCTGTACTTACTGATACATTGCTCAATGAGTGGAATTCATGACTACTATTAGCAATATCACCATATTCTCCAAAACCACAAACATTCATCTAAAAACTCTTACCCTCTTTTCAACCTAGATCATATGCCTCTAAGAGGAAAACATCAATATGAATTCATTGGCAAGGTGTAAGGAATGGAGCACAGTATTAGCTGTCTAATGATTTATATTTGAATCTCCCACTTGCCAGCTCTGCAACCTCAGGCCAGTCACAGTCCATGGTATGAAAATAATAAGGATGAACGTATGTGCCCTTGCTTTACCAGAATGTTCTCCAACTAAAACGAGATAGTGCACCATAGAAACATAAGCTATTATTGTTGGAGGAAATTATAATCTCTGGTTGTGATAAAGTTAGATTTTTTTCCCCATTGCTCTTCAGGAAAGCCCTGAAGGAATTCCAATTGAGTTTCTGTTTTGTTTATATTAACCAGCTCCAGATCCAATTCAGAGTAAACTATCTCTGGTCTCTTCCAAGAGTCGAGTCCTCCACAGAACTCTCCATTCTTGGGCTTCTTCTCTCTCTCAACTTGCTCTGAATCACCAACGTTCTGTAATATGCCTCGGGAACTTGTCCCAACAATCACACTCCTTCTCAGAAAGTTCTTCCTAAAGTCTTCCATAGAAATGCTCACCCTGGGGATTTAATTAATGCCGGGGCCTATATATTGACTTGGGATCAAAATGTAGAATGAAATCTATAAGTCCAAGTAACATCCACAAACCAATTAGTTAACAACACAATGCTTCTAAACTGCCGAAAGGGGGGAAAAAAGAGACTCTTAATTGCATCACTTTGTCCTCACCACTTCTCAATATTCTGCAGGCCTTGGCATTTCCTAATTATAAGCACAGCCTAATTCAATCAAGATTCCACCACTGGTTTTTCTAATGCTCTGACTGAGCTGTGAAAGCAACATCTTTCTTTCCCCCAGATAAATTAAACCTCTGTATTATAATCATTACCTAAAAATTCTCTGTAGATGTATAATTTCATTTTTAAAAATCATAATTACACACACCTACCTGTCAAATGAATAGGAGTTCTCAACATATAATGCATGTCAGCAGGAACTAAGCCTTAGGCAGAAGGCCAAGAAAGGGTGAGGGATTAGGGCTTGGGTTCTCCATCAGCAAACAGAGACCAAGGTATTCATCAAACTGTGAATGACAACAGCCAGTGTTCTCAGATCTATGTCAAAGAATAGGAGGGGATTCATTGATTCATTCATTCATTTATAAATCTTCATTGACAACTTACTGTGTGCTAGTGTGTGAACAAGGCAGACCTGATCTCTGCCTGTATGGAACTTATGGTCTAGTGGGGGAGACAAACGCAAAACAGATACTCACACTAATAATTATTAATACCACTGTGATTAGTTCCAAGAAGAAAGAGAGGGGGCACCAGAGGGTATAACAGGAGCTGGATCATCTAGTCAGGAGATAACAAAGACCTCCTTGAGAAGATGACACTTAAACTGGCACCTGATAGAGGAGTAAGAGTAAGCAGGGGAAGAGCATGGGGTAGAAAATGGAGATATACCATGTTCATAGATTGGAAGATTCAATATTACTAAGAAATTTTATTCAGCACTTTGGAAGGCTGAGGTGGGCAGATGACGAGGTCAGGAGATTGAGACCATCCTGGCTAACATGGTGAAACCCCATCTCTACTAAAAACACAAAAAATTAGCCAGGCGTGGTGGCAGGCACCTATAGTCCCAGCTACTCCAGGGGCTGAGGAAGGAGAATGGCGTGAACCCGGGAGGTGCAGCTTGCAGAGAGCCAAGATCGCACCACTGCACTCTAGCCTGGGCGACAGAACGAGACTCCATCTCAAAAAAAAAAAAAAAAAAGAAATTTTATTATCTCCAAATTGATCTACAGATTCAATGCAATGTCAATCAAAATACCAGCAGGTTTGCTTGTTTGTTTCTTGTAGAAATTGAAAAGCCAATTCTAAAATTTACATAAAATTAAAAGGACACAGAATATCCAAAGAAACTTTGAAACAGAAGAATGAAGTTGGAAGACTTAATCTATCCAATTTCAGAACTTACTGTGAAGATATAGTAATCAATAAAGTGCGGTAATGCTATAAGGATAGACATACTGATCAATGAAAAAGAATAAAATGCCCAGAAATAGATCCACACGTACATGCTCATTTGCTTTCTGAATAAAGGAATCAAAACAATGGAAAGTGATAAATAAAATTTTTCCAGCAAATGATGCTAGAACAAATGGATATCCATAAAGAAAAAAGAAAATGACCCTCAAACCCTTATCTCACATCATACACAAACATTAATTTGAGACAGATCACAAACCCAAACATAAATGCTAAAACAACAGCACTTCTAAAAGAAACATAGGAGAATATCTTTGGAGCTAAGCAAAGATTTCTTACAGCAGATATGAGAGAAGGTGTATTCCAGACAGAGGGCACAGCTTAGGAAAAGGCCCTGGAGAAGGAAAGAGGTTGATTTTCTTGAGAAACTGAAAGAAGGCCAGTATGGCTGGAGTGTGGCAGAGTTAGAGACATTCATGGCTGCAGCATCTTTACCTGCACTTTCAGAGAATGAAAACACAAGCCACACATTGGGAGAAAATATTTCCAAATCACCTATCTAACAGAGAACTGATCCCCAGAAAATATAAAGAATCCTCAAAATTCAACAAGAAGAAAACAACCCAACTAAACAATGGGCAAAATATATGAAGAGAAGCATCACTAAAACAGACATGTGGATAGCAAATAAGCAATGAAAAGATGCTCAACATCATTAATCATTAGGGAAATGCAAATGAAAACCACAATGAGATACTGCTATGCCCCTATTAGAATGTATAAAACTGAAAAAGAAAAAAATTGATAATATCAAATGGTGGTGAGCTTGCAGAGCAACCGAAACTCTCATATGTTACTGGTAGAAATGCAAAATGGTACAGCCACTTTAGAAAAAATTTGGCAATCTCTTAAAAAGTTAAACCTACACTTATCAAATGACCCAGGAATCCCATTCCTAGGTATGTATCCTAGAGAGATAAAAGCTATGGTCAAACAAGAACCTATATGCAAATGTTTAGCAGCTTTATTTGAAACTGCTAGAAACTGCAAATGACTTGAACATCTTTCACCAGGTGAATGAATAAACAAACTGTGCTATGACCACACAATGGAACACTTTTCAGTAATAAAAAGGAACACACTAAAGATACATGCAACAATGTGGATGAATCTCAAATGTGTTATGCTAAATTAAAGAAGCGAGGCCAGGCACGGCGGCTCACGCCTGTAATCCCAGCACTTTGGGAAGCTGAGGTAGGTGGATCACTTGAGGTCAGGGGTTCGAGACCAGTCTGGCCAACATGGTTTGAAACCCCATCTCTAATAAAAATACAAAAATTGGCTGGGTGTGGTGGCACATGCCCATAGTCCCAGCTACTCAGGAGGCTGAGGCAGGAGAATCACTTAAACCTGGGAGGTGGAGGTTGCAGTGAGCTGAGATCATGCCACTGCACTCCAGCCTGGGCGACAGAGTGAGACTCTGTCTCAAAAAATAAAAATAAAAAATAAATTAATTAAAGAAGTTAGATTCAAAAGATCACATATTGCATCATCCCATTTACATGACATTTGGAAAAAGGCAAAGCGATGTGGTCAGAGAACAGTTGTCTGTTCTCTGTAGGGGGTGGGGGAAGGGTTGGATGTAAAGGAGCAGCAACAAGGAAATTTCGGGGGGTGATGGAACTGTTCCATATTCTGATTGTGGTCAAAGCTCATGGAATATACACAAAAACAAAAAAATTACAGTATGAAAATTAAAAGTCCACCAGTCATCTCATCCCTGCTTAGACACTTTGCCAGGCTTGCCACCATCTACTGGAGAGAATCACAAGTTCTGAGTCAGATGGTCAAGGCCTGATGCACTTTCCTAGGCTCCTCCCCAGCTGGTCCTCTCTACCCCTCCCGGCTCCCCTCCACCACTCCTACTTTATTAACTTCGGGGCTCCAGGCCTCAGGGTCTTTGTTCATGCTGTTCCCTCTGCCTGGGATGCCCTTACTTTCCTCCCTCCCTGGCGAGCTCCTATGCTTTCCTCCAAATATGGCTCAAATCAAATCAAATATGGCTCAAATCCTCCAAATATGTCTATTCTCAGATAGGCGTCACTTTCTGTCCAAAGTGCCAAGCACTGAGGCTCAGTCTGCAGAGATGCTGAACCCAGCCGGGGTGAACACAGTGGTGCTGTCCAATGACCCAGTACTTAGGAAAATGCTGGCCAAGTTATGCCTCAGATCAAGGTGTCCACATTCCAAAAGGGTTATAATATAAAACGCAGGAGAAGCAAGGGACATTTGTCCAGCTGAAAAACATGAACTTCCTTAATAAGCCTTATTTTAACCTAAAAGAACTCGATGAGCTGGAAACTCTCAGGAGATGGAAGTCAGGACAGAGTACAGCTACTTAAGAGAAGCCAGATCCTCAAGTCCTGCTGTGGGCTTCCCAGGCCCTCCCCGTTAGGTCCCCAAAGCACACGGTTTGTCCAAAAGTTACCCCCACGTCCCCCTGTGTCACACCTCCATGATGAAGCAATTCCTTCCCCACGCCCAGACAGATTAAGGAAACAGCAAAAGCCCCAGAACACCGCTTAAGAGAGATTTCTTAGGCCGTAGCTCTGCAAGTCAGAAATAAAAAGCGGGGTTTCAGCATCGCGCAATTAATGCAGCAAACATTGATTTCTGTACTGTAAGAAGCTGGTTCATTAATTCCAGATGCTCCCACCAGTCAAACCCAGGTTCGGCTTCTTTGCAATATGAGGCAAATGAGAATACTGAATTTTAAAATTCCTTTCTGCAGCAACCTTTATTACCAAACAGAGCATAAAACCCACCCACCCAGACTGCTTAATTCTTCCTAAATAATTAACAGCACCTGCTCACCTTCCCGTTGACATGGGCAAAACTCACTGAGCCACTCCACCCTTCTTGTGAGAGGAGAGACCAATTGGCCACAGACCTCGATCCCTCACCCAAGTCCTGAGCAACCACTTTCTTTGCTTAGCAGAATATCCCGCCCAGAATCAGGACTTCTTTACTGGATTAGATTTTTCTCCAAATCACCTTTGGGAGGTAAAGACCCCACAGGGACTTCCTGAGAAACATGTCTGTGGGTTCTTTGAGGGAAAAAGAAAGGAGAAGCCCCATGGGAGAACCGTTTCCCCTTGCAAGAGGCTTCTGCAAGTTGAAAGCTTTCATTTTTTTTTTTAAAGGCAAATTTGCCTTTAGGGGACTTGCTGCCGTTAGCAAGACTCAAACTCTGTAATTCAAGTCCAGAAAGGCCCAGCAATTGGCCAACTGTACTGTTGGGTTTTCTTGTTATTTGACAGAGCCTTACTACTCAGAGTGTGGTGTGCTTTTAGGCAGCGTCAGCATAACCTGGAATGCAGAAGTTCAAGTCCCCCCGGGCCTATTAAATTCCCGGGAATGGGGAATCTCTCCAGGAGATTCTTATGCATGCTAAAGTTTGAGGACTATCAGTTGAGATCACTGCCAAAGGATTCTATTAAAGTAGAAGTTTGACATCTGATGGCTGCCATTTTGCTTTGATGGACATCTTCAACTGGACTCCAACTGAATGTGGGCCTTGGAGATTGGGGAGACCCAGCCTTGTTTACTAAATGAAAAAGAAGTTGTGGGGAGGAGTAAAAGTGAATAAATGACTCCCACTAGATCATTAGCGTTGGATAGGGTTGGGAAAGAGATGAGGCATCTGAGATCCAAGTTCAAAGCCATTGTCTTTTTTTTTTTTTTTTTTTTTTTTTTTTGAGACACAGTCTCATTCTGTCACCCAGACTGGAGTGCAGTGACGCAATCTCAGCTCACTGGAACCTCCACCTCCTGGGTTCAAGCGATTCTCCTGCCTCAGCCTCCGGAGCAGCTGGGATTACAGGCGCACACCACCACGCCCAGATAATTTTTGTATTTTTAGTAGAGATGGGGTTTCACCATGTTGGCCACGGTGGTCTCAAACTCCTGACCTCAGGTGATCCGCCCACCTCGGCCTCCCAAAGTGTTGGGATTACACGCGTCAGCCACTATGCCTGGCCAAAAGCCATTGTCTTGAACTAATGATGTTTCTCTGGCAAAAGGCACCAGTAGGCCTCACCCTTCCCCTCCCCTGCACCCCATCCTCTGCCCCACTTTCCCAATTCATAAGAACAGTTTCTTTATCCAAGAGGGACTTGGGGATGAAACACTCAGTCCTTTGAATGTGTGGGTTCCCCCTTCACGCCTCCCCAGCCTTCTCAGTTATCTTGGTGAACACAACGAAGATTTCATGCACCAAATACCATCCAGCTCCAATTGTCATTTCAGGATTCGCACTGTTTTAATGAATGCCAAAATTGTTTTTTCACTTGATAGAGCCTGACAAGACCAACAATCACAGATTAGAGAGAAACTTCTTGCTTTTCAACAAAGGTTAATAAATAGTGACAGCATTAAGTCTATTCTGATTAACTATGCTGAAAGACATTATTGCTGTTTGTAACATGAAATCATTATTGGATTAAGCACAGCATATAAAAATGAAATGTGAGTTTTAATCTCAAACGTAGAATGCAGCCTGCTCAGATAAAGGCAGAGGTAACACTTGGAGGCCCGTATTAATGTTTGAGTCACTCTGGCGATGGGATATTATATGGCATTTGTCTGGTCTGGATTTGCTGGGGGAAGAAGAGGTCCCTCAGTGAACTCTCTTGTTGTCTGCCACCCCTCAACTCCAAGATGCTAAGAGGCAAACAGCAGTGACAAGCTCCTTGTGCTAGATTGTATCATGTCAAGTAGCAAAACAAAAGCATGTAGCATCCAACTGGGGATGGATGGATCACAAGTGGCCTTGGTTGTCTATGGGCGTCTCTGACCTCAAAGACCTTCCCCAATAAAATGTCAATACTAATTAAGAAGCTGGCGATGAAGCACTTCAGGAGGCCGACGTGGGAGGACTGCTTGAGCCTAGGAGTTTGAGACCAGCCTGGACAACAAAGCAAGACCTCATCTCTACTTAAAAAAAAAAAAAAAAAATTAGTTGAGTGTGGTGGTGGGCACCTGTGGTTCCAGCTACTCTGGAGGCTGAGGCAGGAAGATGGCTTCAGCCTAGGAGTTGGAGGATGCAGTGAGCTATGATTGTGCCACTGAACTCCAGCCTGGGCAACACACTGAGATCCTATCTCAAACCAACAAACAAAAAGAAGTTGTTAGAGATCAGGGGAGATCCACCCTTGCTTTCTAAATGAAGAAGTTGGAGAAGTAATTTAATGGTTTCCAGTGGCTCATTAACCTGCAACTGGGTTAGGAAAGAGATGAGATCCAAGATCAAAGCCATTGCCTTGCCCCTTCTCCACCATCCTATCCACTGTGGACTACCAAAAATGCCCCAACCTGTGTGATAACAGATGTTTTGTACATTTGTTCTTTCAGCACCCAGACTGTGGTCTCTAAATACCATTGGTCCAGGGATCCCTGGAACAAAGCCTGAGTCCAAGACTGAGGTGGGAAACATATGGAATGAGCTTGGAACAACTTGTCCTCCCAGAAAGCAAGAAGGGCATCCAAGGTCGCTGGGGGAGTCCAGAGGGGTCAGAGGCCCCCACATGCCAGAGATGGGACAGTCGGAGCATAAATAAGGGCAGTAACTGAAATGGATTAAGACACTTCTGTTACACTTGCAACTATGGGCTTACAATGATATTTTTTAAAACTCTCATAGGCCACCTTTGGAGGATGTTAGGGAACCAGCTCATTATTTTGAAAACCAGCAAATAAAGAGAAACATTTAAGCATCTATCTTCCCTTTTGTAAACATACTTTCCTTCAGGGTAAACAAATAATTGATGAGGGGCGGTTTCTCTGTAGAGAAAATTGCCCAGCTAAGAAAGAGAAAGAGGGACAGAAGGAACGTAAGCACATTTAGCAACCCCTAATGAATTCATGGACCCAGGCAATGATTATCAGTGGTCACGAAACCCAGCAGATGAAAAGCTGATGGGAAACTTGACAATGGATGGACCGGCTGACAGCTCCTGAACCCACCAATCAATCTCCATGTCCTGAAAGGGAGACAGCCAGACCTCGTGTGCCTCTACCAGAAGGGCATGTGGCCACCTGCAACGTGGTCTTGGCAAAAATGTCAATCTGGCATCTGATCAAGCCTTTGGGGTTACCACCAGCTCACAGGAGACCCAGGGGATGGAGGAGAGCATTAAATGACACCACGAAGATGCACTCAGCCAAAGCCAATGGACAGAAACTCTACAGGACAGCCTGATTTCTTCAGCAAGAAAAAAAGTTGCAAAAAAAAAAGAGAGAGAGAAAGAGAAAGTGAAGGAGAGGAGAGTGGGGCAAAGAGAAGAGGGAAAATGGGTGGAGACAGAGAGGGGAGATGGGGTGGGGGAAGAGACAGAAAAGATAGTGGGTAGAGACAGTGGGTATGGAGGCAGCAGAGAGAGAGAGGAAACAGATTAAAATATGAATCTGAGTCCACACTGATATAAATAAAAAACTGAAGAGATAAATAAATGGGGAAGAAGGAAAAAAGCTCTTCAATTAATACATGTAGAAGTAATGACAGAAACAGAAAATCACCATTTGGCAAACACCATAGCAATAATTGTTTCAAGTAAGAAGCATCGATGCATGCTAAAATTATTGGGCAAAAGAATGATGACAGAGAGTATTACATTGTCTCAAAATGTTTCCACACAAGCACTTATTAGTTACAAAGGGAAAAATAATAATTTTACAGCAGAGGATCCAGCCAGTCCTCACCTTGAGCAAGTGACCAAAGTTAACAGCAGTGGTGCCTCCTGATCCAATGCATGGAGAAGGACACAACATCACTCCTGTAGCCCAAAATGCACAACCTGAATCGAATCATAAGTAAACACCCTGCATTCTCAAATGGAGGGATATTCTTCAAGATAAATGGCCAGTTTTCATCAAAAGTGTCAAGGTCATTAAAGACAAAAGAAGACTGAAGAACTGTTTGAGATTAAGGGAGACTATGGGGAAATAACAATTCCATGCGTCACATGATCCAGAACTGGACCCTGGACCAGAAAAATGACATCAGTGGGACACTTGGCAAAATTTGAGTCAGGTCAGTCCATTATGTAATGGTGTTTCAGCCATGTTAATTTTTCTGACTTTGTAATTGTGTTGTGGTTAGGCTGGATGTTAGCATTCAGGGAATCTGGGGAATTCTTTGTACTGTTTTTGTAACTTTTTGTCAATCTTTTTGAAATTATCTCAAAATGAAAAGTTAAAAAAAAAGTTTAAATAAATTATACCCAAAGCCTTCCCTAACTGCCCTATCTCATTTATTTGCTTTTCATCCTCTTGAATTTTAATTTCAGGCATTTGTTTTCTCGCTGTAACTTAGAAGCCCCATCCCAGACCTTTCCATTCCCTGCACCCTCTGCTCCCTCACCTAGAGGACGGGCATTCTGCCTGCCAGGGCACATGTCCCAATACTCCCAACTTCCCAGAGCCAGCAAGAACACAATAAATACGGTGGGAACTGCAGCACTGGGTCCTCCCCAGGTGAAACCTGCAGCTCCCGGAACTCCCTGAGGCAACAGAAGAACTTAGCTGGGAACACGGAGAAAAGAATTATAAGTGACATGTACATGACATCTTTGCCTGATTAGATCAGGCAGGAAATCCCAAAGAAGAATGGATGCACCCCAGTCAGATGTCAAAAAAGTTCCTGCAAAGGAGAAACTTACATGGGCTCAAGGACTCCAGGTACACACCAGGTGGGCAGGTTGTGTGAGGGGCCTGTGGGCTTGGCCACAGAGCAGGAAGGCCACTGGGGGGTCTTGGCAGACCTTGGGTGTCATTCAAAGGGACATGGCCCACTGTCACCAAAAACTATATTTGGGTACACCTGTAGATGTTACAAAGAGCCTCAGTTTCCTCACCTGTAAAATGGGGACAGAGGTGCAGATTTAATGAGATGGTATAAGTTAACGCAATGCCTGGCACATACTGTCCAGCCAATGGAAGGTGGCATTGTGTGTTATCATTGCTTCTGAATTTCAAATGCAACAATCTTGCCACCACGTGGGTCTTGCCTGCACACAGCCTGTCCAGCAACCCTATCAACTGAGCTGCTGACTGCACAAAGCCCAACACTTCTCTTCCACTACATCCTTGCCTCTCCCTGTCCCCAGGTTGTCCCCTGTCCCTCTTTCCTCTCCCAGCCATAATGGACAGCATCTGTTCTTCCATCTCACCAGAGATTCTATGCCTCCCTGCCTTTGTGCCTATGAATTCCTGAAACAGAAATGTGTTTTTTGTCCCACCCCTTTCTGTCACATGTTGTTGGAAGTGTCATCATTCAAGGCCCTTCTCTCGGAAGTCTTCCAGGATTGCCTCAGTCAAAATCTATCACCCCTTCCTTGGCACCTACCTGGTACCTTTTCTTATTTCTATCAGGAATTAAGACTCATTATTAGGCCAGATATGGTGGTGCACACCTGTAATTCCAACACTTTGGGGCTGAAGTGAGAGGATTACTTGAGCCCAAGAGTTTGAGACCAGCCTGGGAAACATAGCAAGACCCCATCTCCTCTAAAAATAAAAATATTAGGCAGGACTGGGAGCAGTGGCTCATGCCTGTAATCCCAGCACTTTGGGAGGCCAAGGTGGGTGAACTGCTTAAGTCCAGGGGTTTGAGACCAGCCTGGGCAACATAGTAAGACCCCATCTCTACTAAAAATAAAAATATTAGCTGGGGCTGGGCATGGTGACACCTGCCTGTAGTTCCAGCTGCAGTCATGCCTGTAATCCCAGCACTTTGTGAGGGCGAGGTGGATGGATTGTTTAAGTCCAGGAGTTTGAGACCAGCCTGGGCAACATGGCAAAACCCTATCCTTACAAAATATTAGCCAGGTATGGTGGTACCAGCCTACAGTTCCAGCTACTTGAGAGGCTGAGGTGGGGGGATCCCTTGAGCCCAAGAGTTCGAGACCAGCCTGGGCAACACAGCAAGACCCCATGTCTACTAAAAATAAAAATGTTAGCCGGGCGTGGTGGCACATGCCTGTAGTCCCAGCTACTCAAGAGGCTGAGATGGGAGTAGCGCTTGAGCCCAGGAGGTCAAGGCTGCAGTGAGCTATGACCATGGCACTGCACTCCAACCTGGGCAACAGAGAGGGACTCTGTCTCAAAAAAAAAAAAAAAAAGACTCATTATTAGTTATTATCAGTGAAATCAGAGCTGCCATGAATTACCATTAGAGAAATTCTCAATTAAGTCTCTGAACAGCCATGCAGCAGGTATTACTGTTCACCCACTTTACAGATGACGAAACTGAGTCACAGAGAGGTGAAGCCACTTGCACAAGGTTACCACCTAGCTGGGAAATGACAGATGCAGGCTTCAAACCCAGGTCTGTGTGGCTCCAAAGTCCCAGCTCTTCTCCTGATACTCCTGGGAAAGGCAGCAGGAGAGGAAGCAATCCACAGTCCCCACCTCCCGGGGGGTGTGTGGTATAGGCTCTGGAGAGGCAGGGAGAGCTCACATGCACACGCGCGCGCGCGCGCGCACACACACACACACACACACACACACAGAGCTTTCCAGCTTCCCACACTAGCCCTCTCCTGAATTTCAAAACATCTCCCCTTTGCTGAGTCACCTCTTCCGTCAGCCCCTTCCTGGGAGGAGGCGGACAGAAATCAATAGCCATTGCCTATCAACTCAGTGATCAAATCAACCAGCATCGGGCCCCCGAGGCCATGGCTGATCATTCCAAAACCCCCAAACCCCATTTCATTACAGTTAACTGAATATGTCCTTTTAATCACCCCCATATATTTCTGAAGAGGCAGAAATAAATAAGACTGCCCGGGGAGAGGCAGGCCATACATCTTAGCACCAGAAGCAGTGAAGGTAACTGCCCAGGGAACGGGGCAGTGGCCCTCCCCAGCACAGGGTCCTGACCCTCAGTGTGGCCCCCGAGTCAATTCTGGGGATAGTGATGAGCCCGGGTCCCTGGACAGATCAGCCAAGGATGGCTCCTTAGAGGAGAACAGGTTATAAGGCATGGCTGGGAAAACCGGGCTGGGAGAAACAGAGTGTTTCGGGTAGAACCACCAAGACTCACGCCCCATTCATCCAATATGGGAGCCACAGGGTCCCCTCCCTATCCCTGTTCTTTCTTCAAAAGAAGCATCCACATTCTCTGAGGGCCACAGCTGGCTGTGAGCCCAGGTGGTCCCGAAAGGCATCAAGGTCACCAGGTGGGGCCAATCTGACTCTTGGCATTCCATGAACTTGCAGGTGTCTCTGAAGCACAACGGGCTGCTGTTTCCCCCTCTGGTAACCAGGAACGGACTTTAAAACCCCTCTTCTGGCCTGGCAGCTCTGAAAACAACTCAGCAATAAAGATAATGGCCAGCAGTCCACACTGCGTGCCAGGTCCTTTCCTTCAATATGTTGTGTGAATTATCTCATTTTATAGAGGAGGAACCAGGGCCACAGAGAGGTAAAGCAACTTGCCCTGCATCACACAGCCAGAGGGTGAAGAGCTGGAATTTGAACCAGGAAAGCCTGGCTTCTCAATCAGGCTCTTCCCCTTTTCCCACCTCCCCACCTGGCCAGTGACTGTCCAAGGCTTTGGAACCCTCTGCAAATGATGGGGTTCAGAAGATAATTCCTGGGCTTCTCTTTGGACTCTGTTAGCCCACAAACCTCCCATGAGCCATCCTGAGATTTGGCTTCTCGATTAAATCCTTCTTAACGCCCCAAATCCATGCATGCATTCAACACGGATCCTGTTTTTTATACTATGTAAGGGGGGAAGAGAGAAAGGCAGAAAAAGGAAGCTTTGGCCTATGAAGGACCCTAGTCTACCTAACATGAACATGGTGCAGCCAGGACGTGCTGGAATTAGAAGACATAAAAAAGATGATTGTGCCCCAAGAGAGAAAATGCAGACAACAATAAAGACAGAAAGAGAAGAGGCTCTTAGTAGTAGCCGTGGTGCTTAGGCAGGACTCAGAGCACAAATAGGTTAGGGTTAGGTAAAGAAAGACATTCCAGGTGGTCGGAACAGCTTGGGCAAATGCATGGATCCAAATTGGTCCAATCAGGGGGAATCCCAGGACATTTGCTAAAGCCTAGGAAAGAGCTGCTTTCTTTCCCTGGGAGTTGCCAAGGTGGTGAAACAGCTGCCAGGGGAGAATCCTGGCTCAGAACAAAGCCCACCCATACAGGGGAAAAGCTGAGCCAAGACCTGAGTAGGATGAGATAACATCATTTGAGCAGCTGGATACAGCCACGCCTGAAGCGAGACACCTGACCGTTTCAGGTCACATGAGCCAATAAAAATCTTCTTTTAAGTTGACTCCAGATAAGTTTCCCTCAGATAGAACCGCAAGAGTCCTGCCTGTTATAGTAGACAGTGGCCCCAGATCCTCCCCAAGTGTGACAAAGTCCCTGAAAAGTCTATTTGAGATTCATGCATCAACCAGTTCTCTTTCACTTAGCCCCAACGGGGCATCCTCTTGCATCCCAGCACTGAGCACAGAAATGTTCATTGAATGAATGAATGAAGTTTCCCTCACAGTTGATGTACGCCTGTCTGTCAAGGTCATATTCACTGCCTCTAACCCATTCCCTGGTCTTCGAGTTGAGAGATAGCAACTCGGTTTCCTGCCAGCTCCTTTATCTCTGGCCATCACACTCACGGTTAAGTGACTGACTCCAAGGTATGTTCCCAGCATCCAGGAACAACTGTACAAAGGCAAGATGCTTCCATCAGGCGCCCTGTTTATGGGAAACTGCCAGGTCATTCCCGAACCCAATCACCCGTTAGCCACAGTGAGCATGGTGCACCGCTTGTCCACCCATCAAACAAGCATTGGTTGAGCATCTACTATACACCAGACCTTTTGCTCAAAGCATCCAAATGAGGGAGGCAAAAATCCATGAAATAGAAGAAGCTTCACCCCCATCCAATAAGACCGTCAAGGTAAGAGGAGTGTCCCCTCTAGGCAGGAAACTTACAAAATTATCTGTTGCTAATAATAATAAAAATAAAGTGTTTTCTTCCTAAAAAATAACCCCTTTCTGTAGACATCAAGGCATCCACTTCAAATCTTGTTGGTATCCCCATTAAACTGGCAAGGAATATCCCCTTGCAAAAAGATAAAATAGTAACAATAGTAGTAATAACAATAACAGCTTTTGTTTTTTGATCACTTACTACGCAAACTGCCAGCTAAATGTTTTAGCTATGCTGTCTCATTGAACTTTTGCTACCTGCTACGAAGTGGGTAAACAGAGGCTCAGAGGTTAAGGAGCTGTCCTGAAGTCACTCAGCAACTGGAAGAACTAGGACTTCTACACAGATTTGAAAGACTCCAAAATGTCTCCAAGCCTCAGCTTTCTCCCCATAAAATAGGAATAAGGATTTACTTTGAGGGGTTTCTACAAAGACTAGATGAGATCATGCATGCAAGCTGTTTCAGCACACGGCCTGGCCCAGGCAGAGGGCCTCACTGAATGAGCCTGAGTATTTCATCATCAACATGTCCGTGACATGGTTTAAGGTGGGGTGCGCTCAGGGCACAGTGTGGTGCCAGGCTCAGGGAAAATCTCATGCCACTCTCCTCTCAGCTGTCTGCCACCAATGCTCAGATGTCAGTCGGCTTTGGACAAGTGCACAAAACAGTCTCGGGTGCCCACAACCACCACAAGCCTGAGCTTGCTAGATCCTCCCTCGGAGGGAGAGCTGCCAGGTGGCTTCCTTGTCGGCTGGCTCCCACCCCTGGCTGCTGCCCAAGGTGATTTAACCTGAGTCCCTGCCCGCCTCACCAGAGCGTTGGAGGAGAGACAGGCACAGCATTTGGCGCGGCCCACCCACGCAGGACACCCAACCCATAACCCATACCACGATGCCTCGGGCATGCCCAGCCAGATGCCTGGCACACAGCAGCTGCCTGACAGCAGCACACAGTGGGCAAGGCTTCAGAAAGAGTGGGTTACACATTGTGTGATTTTAAAAAAAGAGGATATTGTGTGCCAACAGGACGTTTTTATCTGAGTTCAGGCGTTCCAGAAATAACAATAATAGCTCCTGCTCTATAGTACTTACTATAACCTTTTATGTAAAGTAAGAAATTTAACTCACAACATCCCCATGTAGTTGGTACTGTATTTAGCCCGATTTTGCAGGTAAGGAAACTGAGGCACAGATAAAGTGACCTGCCTGATATCACACATAGCTAGGACACACTGAACCAATCTGGCCCACAGAAGTCTGCCATGTTCCAGAAAGACCCCAAGGTAGCAAGTAAGAGACGGCCCTGAACCTGGCACTGTATGACTCTCATTTTACAGGTGGGAAGACTAAGGCTCAGAGAAGCTCAGCAACATGCCCAAGGCCACACGGCATTCGAAGCCAGACTCCAGATACGCATCTGGCATCGGCGCGACCATCTTCTATTCTGCGGAGTACCTGGTTTCTATTTTGTAAGATGTGACTCCCCCTACCCACTCACCCACCCAGATCTGCAGAGGGTGATACCACAACATGACAAACCCCAGTGAAGGGACAGTGAGCCGGACAGGGACAGAGATCAAAAGGAGGTTCCTCTGGCTCCGTGGCTCTGTGGAGAAGCCCGGCAGCCACCAGGTTCCCTGCAAGGCATGGATTTTCTAGCCTGGAGAAGTGGCTGTAGGGGGTCGCACCCTGCAGGTGGCAGGATGCAGGGCTGCTGTGGTGTGGCCATCTGGGGGACCCTGACAATCTCCAGGGCTGTGGCCAGAGTCCTTTACCACACAGCTCGGGGCAGCCTTCCTGGAAGGTGCATCCCAGGAACCAATCCTGGGGCACCAGCCTCCCCCGGGCCGGACTGACCCATTGTCACCCAGGGGTCCTCATTATAAGGGGTGAGTGCACCTTGAAAAAGCGCATTCGTGTCACAAAATCCTTTGATATTTAGAAAGCAACACCCCTTCCAAAAACAAAACACCCATTGTTTTTATAGCCCAAGCTACAGAAGGCAAATCTTGACAAAACCATCTTGGTTGGAATAGGGTGGGTTAAAAATGGCCACAGCCCTCAGAGGGACCGGGGAGGGTTTTCCAGGCTCTGACTGGAGCTGGGGCTGAGGCAAGAGGCTGGGAGTCTACAGTGACCTCCTTGGCAGCAAGCTGAGCTGCCCAGGGAGGGCTCTACTGGGGGCTCCCCCATGCAAGATGGAAGTGCCCCACATGTGCTCATATGCAACACATGCAACATGTGCTCACATACATACTCACACAGGTGCTCCAGCACATGAGCACTGCTCACATCCTCCTGTGCAACGTGTGCTCAGTCCACGCGCTCTCATATGTAGCACACACATGCAAAATACATGCACACAACTCACTCTGCCACGTGACACCCTCCTCCATGCAAGCTCACATGTTCAAACGTATACAATTCACACACTTGTGTGTGCACACTCATGCTTACACACACACATGCATACCCCCTTACTTGCACACATGGGTGTCTGCACCCACACAGACCCACCAGTCACGCACCCATGTGTCTGCTTAAGATACACACACACATCCACACAAACAGAAAGACACAGAGGGCCAAGACCCACACCCAGCCACACCCATGGCCACCTCCAAAGACACACAGATACACACACAACTCATGAGTGCACACACAGAGATAGGCAGAGATCCACACTCAATCTCACGCATGGACGGCTCTCACGGCCACCACACACACAGAGAAAGACACACGGAGAGCCACACAGGCCACGCATACATCGGGCTGGACACACAAAGGGGCACAAGGACACACACAGACACAAGCGCGCACACACACACATACACACACACACACACACAGTCACAGGCTCCTGCTCTCACATCCCCCAAGTCCTCTCAACCCTTGGCGGGTCCTTGCACTCACCCTGGGCAGCTCCTGCCTCCTCTCCAGAGCCGTCCAAGGCTCCCAGAAGTGTCCAGACACAGCCCCACTCTGAGGGCCCGTCAGCAGCACCACCGGCAAATAAAAAGCGAATGTGCAAAAATAAAAGCGAAAGGCTGCGATAAAGCCGTTCCCTTCCCACAGGACTCTGAGCTGACGCAGGTTCTGCTCTGCAATAAACATTTTCATTCTAATTTTAAAAGACATTAGCATTACCTCTTTGGCTCTCGATTGAGCCAGACGGTACCTCGCCTCCTAGCTGCCCATCGGCCTCGCTGGGCATGGAGGGGACAGAGGGTCACCCCGCATGATGGGCACTGACCCAGGCTGCCTGGGTCTGATTTTACACCATCCGTGTGGGCCCCAGTTTCGGCGCCCGATAAACCCAATAGGTGATCAGAGAGACTGGGAGCCCCAAAGCTGGCAGAGACATCCCCCACCTTCCCCTGAGACTCCGTCTCACCCCAGCCAGGATCCCTGCAGGTCCAATCCTGTTCTCCCATGTGAGGGCTACACATGAGGATGGTGGCTTTCAAATGGCAGGTCTGCCCCCAACAAATAGGGGGCCACCCCCACCTCCCCACAACTTGCCCTGCCTGCAAACCCGAGTCTCACCTCATACCTCCCAGCAGTGACCCAACCTGGCTTTCCGGGCTCGGCAAGGAATGAAGGAAGAAGAGAAACCACGTAACAGTTTAAGAAAGCAGCGAGCTATTTTTATGAGCTCAGAGGCCTAGACCCCAAAATGCAGCACTGCCTCTGGCCTCCAGCCTCAGCTCTTGCCACACCCTGCTCACCCAGAGGTCCCAGGCACTCTGAACAGTGATTTTCACAAAGCCCACCTCCGAGCCTTTGGCCAGGCCATTTCCTCCACCTTGAACACAAGTTCCTGCTTCTGCTGGGGCAGGACCTTGTCGCCCTTCAGGTCTGAGCTTCCAAGTCACTTCCTTCCACACTGCTGAGCATTTGGGATCCTGTATTGAATGGGGCAACCCAGTTCCTGCCTTCACCGAGCATATGATGTAGGCGGCCTCCTCCGGGAGACTTCCTTGGCCTTCCAGGCTATATTGAGCACCTATCCTCACTCCAGAGGCCTCCTGGCTCCTACTCAGGGACAGCTCTTCTCAGGCTGGTTCTACATGCTGCACTTCTGGCCGTCCCTGTCTGGGGACTCCCTGAGGGGAGGAGGCAGTCTGCGGTGCTCCCCCTTTCCCCTGCACCAGGCGTGAGCCCCACAGGCGGCTAAGTGCGTGAATAAATGAATACCCAGCTTGTGCCAGCCGAGGCCAAGTCCCTCCAGCGTGGCTCACTGTCTTCCTCCTCTGAACTCACGAAGAGAAAGGGAATCAGGAGACCAACATGAGTCCTTGCTAGAGAGAGGGAGGTGATGTTGGCTTCCTGCTTCTGTCTGAGCTGCTCTGGGGCTAGGGGTATAGGTCCCCTCCGGCCATTCCCCACTGTTAACATGTCACCATATTGTCAACTGGGGCTCCGCAGTCCCCAAGCGTCAAGATGTGGGATGGAAAGGAGAAATGCCGGCAAGGCAGCTCACAGCAGCCTCGGTGGCCTCTCTCCAGAGATGTGAATCTACTTTGAAAGGTCCCTTGTTGGCCTGTACCTGGGAATCCCCAGTGCCAAGGCCGATGACTGCAGCTGCTCCTCCCTGTCTCTCCCACTCAGTTCTCTTTATTTTTTTTTTTGAGACGAAGTCTCACTCTGTCGCTCAGGCTGGAGTGCAGTGGCATGATTTTGGCTCACTGTAACCTCTACCTCCCGGGTTCAAGTGATTCTCCTGCCTCAGCCTCCCAAGTAGCTGGGATTACAGGCAGGCACCACCACACCTGGTTAATTTTTATAGTTTTAGTAGAGACGGGGTTTTGCCATGTTGTCCAGCCTGGTCTTGAACTCCTGACCTCAAGTGATCCACTTGCCTCAGCCTCCCAAGCGCTGGTATTACAGGCGTAAAGCCACTGCGTCCAGCCCCCGACTCTGTTCTTACCCCTACAACCCTCCTCTCCATGGTGGTCTGAGACTTCTTTGCAAAAGGTAAGTGGATCTTGTCACTACTGTCCCACGCTTATGCCCTTCAATGGCTTCCTGTAGCTCTTTGAACTAAACTCCCCAAATCCTTACTCTGAGCCTTGGGGAAAAGTCCAAACTCCATGTGGTGGCAACTGGGGCCTTGTCTGATCTGACACCCACCAACCACTCCAAGCTCACCTCTATCCCAGCAAAACGACTCACACGCCCCGGAGCCTGGGTTCTCTGTGCCAATGCCCACGCTGTTCCCGGTGCCTAACGCTGTGCCCCAGGTACAAAACAGCCACCCCGATTCCCCTGCCTGCTCGCTGCAGTCTCTTTGCGGATCCTCCCTGGCTCCTGACTCTGAGCGTCTCGCTTGCCGAGCAGGACCTGCTGCTGTGGGAAAACGCTGTCTTGTGCAGTCACGGGTGGTCTTCTCATCCTGGTGACCCCCCTGAGAGCAGGAGCCCATTTTAGTTATCTAGGAGCTCCCCAGATCTGGCCTAGGGTAGGCACATGAATATGTATTAGTTATTGCTGCTGTGATTAGTATCATTTTAGGCTCCCTCTGCTGCTGGTGCCTTGCTCTAAGCTCTCATATTAGTTTGTTGCTAATAAATAAAGCCAAAAAGAAAGATCCTGGCTCCTCTGCTTCCTCCCCAACTCCACATCCTGCTCTCTGGAGATAGAGGGCTTGGGGACAAG
Organism: Pongo pygmaeus; assembly: GCF_028885625.2. Taxonomy (NCBI): domain Eukaryota; kingdom Metazoa; phylum Chordata; class Mammalia; order Primates; family Hominidae; genus Pongo; species Pongo pygmaeus. The sequence continues at coordinate 109,723,190 of NC_072383.2, read as the reverse complement.
CAAGTGAGCAGTGTGTCATTTCCCAAAACACTTCCCAAAATTGAACAGGAAGCAGTGGAGATGGGGTTTGTCACCCCAAGACAGGCATCTGAGTACCTGAGCCCAGAACAACATGGGTTTTCACTCCAAGGCCACACCTGGCGGTCTCAGGTGACACACACACATTTGAGGGTCTTATGTCACCTTCCTGGGTGTATCTGGACCAGAGCTCCCATAAGAGGCATGAGAAGGAAACAGGAAAGATGCCCAGTGCAGAACTTTCGGGGGTGCTGGGCTCTGTCCGATGCATTGGCAAGGCTCTGCTTTTAGGATTTAATCCTTTTTATCTTGACAACAGGGACTCACCTTCTGAAGCCAAGATCTTAGCTGCCCCCCAACTTCTTCTTTTTCTTTTTCTTTTTTTTCTTGACGGAGCCCTGCTTTGTTGCCCAGGCTGGAGTGCAGTGGTGTGATCTTGGCTCACTGCAACCTCCACCTCCCGGGTTCAAGCAATTCTCTGCCTCAGCCTTCCAAGTAGCCGGGATTACAGGTTCCCACCACCATGCCTGGCTAATTTTTATATTTTTAGTAGAGATGGAGTTTCATCATGCTGGCCAGGCTGGTCTCTAACTCCTGACCTCAAGTGATCCACCTGCCTCGACCTCCCAAAGTGCTGGGATTACAGCCCACCAACATCTTCAAGCCAGATCTCCTGAACAATTCCAGCTCCACTCACAAACCCACCCTGTGGCTGAGCTGGCCTTGCTTTCTGGAGGGAAAGAGGAGGCTGGAGGCACCACTGAGCTGGGAAGCGGGGATGTGAAGTATCAGAGAAGAGGGACAGGACCACGGGAAGGCTATGGGGCCTGGGGCAAGTGACTTTGCCTCTGTGAGCCTCAGTTTCCTCTTCTGGAAAATGGGCGTAAGTGATAAAAGCTCCTGAGATTCCACACGGGGAACACCCAGCACAGGGCCCGGCCTCCCACTCCGCTCCGTGGTGGCCATGGGGATGATAATTTGGGTAAACCCAACTGGCTTCTGGGAGAGCAAGAAAGGACGTGAGGGGTAGGGGATAGAACAGCCCAGGGCAGACAAAGAACCTCAGCCCAGGCAGGCAGGGAACTTAAGACCTCCAAGGTCTGATTCCCCCTCACCCCCACCAGAGGGCTCCATTTTGTACTCTCTGGGCTGTTGGCAAGAATGCGGACCAGGCTCTGGTGATGATAACTGCTCTGAGCACCAGGCAGCTCTTGGTTCTCCCTGCTGATGGGGGGCTCAGTGGCACACTTAATCCTGGAACCATCACTCATCCACGAGCCACTTGTTGAGCCCCTGGCACTCTCTCTTGTCCCAGCATCACTGCTGACCCTCTCAGCCTCTGAGCCCTTGCTCGAGGAGGTTCAGACTTGCCCAAGGGGCCTCGGCTCCAGGGTCAACTCACGGCTCCTGCATGGAGCAGATGCATGAGAGCAACCACCATGTGCAGGGACTCACTGCAGGCCCAGCATTTCCTGACCCTACATGGCACCCAGCATGTTCCTCCATTCTGGCTTTGAGACATTGAGAGGGGTGACAATGTCCGAAGCAGACAAAATGGAGGCTGTGAGTTTCGCTTATTTCGTGGAGAGAAAAAGTAGTGATGGCAGTAACGGTAATATTGATCAATACAATTTTAATAAGAACAGCTATAACTCACACACTGAGTCCTCCACCTGCACCCTCTCATCTACCTCTCACTGCAGCCCTCAAGGAGGGGAGCACTGCTATGCTTACTTTACAAATGAGGAAACTGAGACTTAAAATGGTGAAGTCATTTCCCTCCTTACCTCATTAGACCAGGAAATAAAGACTCAGAGAAGGCAGGCCACTTGCCTAAGAACACACAGTGGGTAACAGACAGGAATCTGATACCAAGAGTATCTAACCTTCATCCTTTTTTTTTTTTTTGAGGTAGGGTCTCACTCTGTTGCCCACGCTGGAGTGCAGTGGTACAATCACAGCTCACTGCAGCCTCAACCTCCTGGGCTCAGGCGATCCTCCCACCTCAGCCTCCAGAGTAGCTGGGACTACAGGCGTGCGCCACCTCACCTAGCTAATTTATGTATTTTTTGTAGAGATGGGGTTTTACCATGTTGCCCAGGCTGGCCTTGAACCCCTGAGCTCAAGTAATCTACCTGCCTCTGTCTCCCAAAGTTCTAGGATTACAGGCGTGAGCCACTGCGCCTGGCCACCCTCATGCTCTTAACTACAGCTGTTCCCACCCCAGGAAAACACATGGCTAGTCATTCAATAAACAGCATAAGAGATGCTATGGGATATCTGGTGCTGGGCAGACTGAGGTGAAGTCCCTGGGTGCTTGCGGCTGACCCTCTAAACAGGGGAAGACAGACACTGAAGGCTGCATTACTCCCAGGGTGATGACAGCCAGGTAGGGGCTAGGGGACAATTCTGTAACCAGGCCAGTCTACCTTCTTCCAGAGATCAAGAGAGCCTCCCTGGTTAAATAAGACAGCCTCTAGGCTGCACAAAACTTCCGGCCCAATGAGGAAGACAGACATGCATTGAACAGTATCACATAAATCACTTCTATTGCTTAAAAGGTGGATGCACCAGCTGCGGTGGCTCATGCCTGTCATCTCAGCACTCTGGGAGGCTGAGATGGAAAGATCACTTGAGCCCAGGAGTAGGAGACCAGCCTGGGCAAACAGTGAGACCTCCATCTCCCCCCAGCCCAAAAAAATTAGCCAGACATGGTGGCACACGCCTGTAGTCTCAGATGCTGGGGAGGCTGAGGTGGGAGAATGCCTTGAGCCTAAGGGGTTGAGGCTGCAGTGAGCTGGGACTGCATCACTGCTCTTAGCCTGGGCAATCGAGCAAGACCCTGTCTCAAAGAAAAAAAGTGGATGCTGCCAAAGGCTAGGCGCTGTTGCAACCGGGGCACAGGGGGAAGACACAGGTCTCTGACCCCAGTCCCCAAGCTCAGGTAACAGCAGAAGTTACTTACCTGGCAGGAAAACCAGGCTTCCAGCATGACCCTTGCCTCCCTCTGCCCGCTCCCGGTCCCCGTCCACTTCTCGGGCCATTCCGCCACAATGAGGTGGCCAGGGCTGCTCACACTGGGCCCAGCTGCAGCCTGTTCCCCTCCTTCATGCAGCTCTTGGAGTGATCGATTCCACCACGGGAACGGCCAGGATAATTTTTGCTTAGCTTCAAATACCTGGTTCTCATGAATTCCTCTGCCAGAAAGTTATAAAGCTTCCTCTAAAACGTGGGGGAAAGATTAAGCCTGCTTATGGTTAATAATACACTGTCCCCTGTCCGTCAAACTGCCTGTCTGCTATTGAAAGTTCACTATTAGATACTTATTTAAACAGCCTCGCAAGGCTTCCGAAGAAAGTGCAGTTATGCATTTTTCCCCTCCTTGCTGGCGCGAACGACTATAGATAAACATCAATTGGCTCCTGCGGATCACAGTCACAGTAAATAAATTTTTCAGGAAGCTTGAGATCCGCACAAAGGCTCCGCCAAGCTCCCATTTCGCACAACATCAATGTTTGGCCTCCAAGAAATAAAAGCTCTAAGGTGTCCGTCGCCAGGGCAAAATTATCAATTGTCAAGTCACTTTTAAAAGAAAAAGAAGATACAGGCTTTCAGGGAGCCATTTCGTCCTGCAGCTTAAAATAAAAGGAAGAGCGACAGGCGCTTCACCCACAAACTAACCACTGGGACTTCCCCCTAAAAGCTCAGGTGTTCATCGCCTCCCCTCAAATTTCTGGCCCCAGCCCTGCTGCCCCCAGTGAGCTGAAGCAGTCAGTTCAGCTTGGAGCTGCCGGTTCCGGCTGAGTTCAGTGACTTCAGTGACTCAGGCGTTGGGTTATTTTTACTTTCTCAAAGCGGGTTTTTTTTTCCACTACTTTTAGAAGTGGCAGACGAGGCTTGTCTATTATAAAATATTTGTTGCAAGCACACGCACTCACTTGCTCACCACCCCACACACAGTTCTCGTCTGTGTAAAAATCTCAAGTCGCCGTGATGTGAGGGGCAGGAGATGCAAAAGCTAGGACACCCTCCTGGGTGAGCCAGAGTTTATGTAACAGCACAGTTCTGCTGGAGTTGGGGTCATCTAAGCTGGGAACCTGAAACAGGTGTCATTTTCCAGATGGGGAAACCGAGCTACAGGGGAGCCTGAGGAAGGGAGACATGGAGGTGGATGTACCTGCATTTGAATCTCAGCTCCACTATGTTCCAACTGCGTGGCCTTGGGCAGGAAACTTAAATCTGTTGGAGCCTTGCCTGGCACAGTGGCTCACGCCTGCAGTCCCAGCACTTTGGGAGGCCAAGGCAGGTGGATCTCTTGAGCCCAGGAATTCAAGACCAGCCTGGGCAATATGGCAAAAACTTGTCTCTACAAAAAACACAAAAATTAGCTGAGCTTGTTGGCAGGTACCTGTGGTCCCAGCTACTCGGGAGGATGAGGTGGGGAGGATCATTTGAGCCTGGGAGGCAGAGGCTGTATTAAGCCATGATCGGGCCACTGCACTCCAGCCTGGGCAACATAGCAAGACCCTTTCTCAAAAAAAAAAAAAAAAAAAAAAAGAATCTGCCAGAGCTTTGGTTTCCTCATCTGGAAAATAAATATGGATTGCAGCTGTCCCTTCCTCAGAGAGTCACTGCAAAGATTAGCCTCTGCCATTCCTATTTGCCAGCTTTATTATTAAACGTCTTAGACCCTCCTAGCCAATCGCTGGCAGGACCAGGGCTGGATGTGAGAAAGGAACACTGTTCTTGGAGGCAGCAGATCCAGCTCTGATTCCAGGCCTGTCACTTTTGCTCACAGCTCCTCTCCCAGTCCCAGATTCTTTGTCCAAATAATGAGACCTTGGACTAGTCAGTGTCTAGCATTAAAACCCACAGTGATGTCTTCCCAACAGCCGCATGGGGAAGGTACTATTATTATGCCCAATTTACAGAGATGAAAATTGAGGGTATGGGAAAGCCAAGCTGTCAGGAAAGGCCAATAGCTTAGACCTCAGCTCAGCCTACTCAGAAGCCTCTGCTCCTCCTGCCTGACCACACAGCCCCGTTTGCAGCCAAGACTTCAAGTCTCAGTGTTTCATTCAGAGACACATCTGGGACTAACACCTGGAGCTCTTCTTCCCGCCTGCAGATGGGGAAGCCATTCCCACACCCTCTCTCTTCTTCCCCACCAAACTCCTAACAAAAGTCAGGGTGAAAAGGACACCCTTGCTCTCAACATTTTCTAAAGATGCTGGTATTGGGTTGAATTGTGGTCCCCTAAAATTCACATCATCTTGAACCTCAGAATGTGACCTTATTTGGAAATAAGATAAGGTCAGAAAGAAACTTAAATCTGTTAGAGCTTGGCCGGGCGCAGTGGCTCATGCCTGCAGTCCCAGCACTTTGGGAGGCCAAGATGGGTGGATTTAATCAGTTATGTTAAGATGAGAGCATATCGGATTAGGGTGGGCCCTAAATCTAGCGACCCTTGTCCTTATAAGAAGAGACAGGCGCAAAGATAAGACGGTCATGTGGTGATGGAGGCAAGATCCGAGTGATGCAGCCACAAGCCAAGGAATGCCAGGCAGGGCCGGCAGCCACCAGAAGCTGGGGGAGGTGAGGAAGGACCCTCCCCTGGAGTCTGGAGAGGGAGCACAGCCCTGCAGACACCTTGATCTTGGACTTCTGGCCTCCAGAACCACGAGAGGACAAATTTCTACTATTTTAAGTCCCTTTAGTTGGTGGTAATTGTTACAAGGGTCCTCGGAAAGGAATACAGTGTTCTTCTATAAAAAGTGCATAGAACCCCAGGTGACAATTATCTGGGCTTTGGGAAGGTTCCAGGCTGGGTGGGGTGAAAAACTGAAGTGGGCCCCATCAGTTGGGCAACTGGAATGAGGTGGCCCAATCCTGCACACCTCGATGGCCTGATCTCTGTTCTTAGGGGTCTGTACAGGGAGGAGTGAAGGCTGCCCGGTTGTACTTGACCTCAGCCAGCGGCAACCCCAGCTGTGTCTCCTCCCGGTCTTTGTGAAAAGGGCACAGTTGAGTCAGGAAATCCACCCTGGCAGCTTTGGGGTTGCGGATCTCACTTCCCTCCACAAACAGGAACAATGAGGCCAACCTCCCGGGGCCAAGTCCAAGACTGTCTTTTATCTAGTCTGTGGCACCCGCTCGCCTGGCCCTGGCTGGAGTGGGAACACCGACTCCTTCAGCCACCTTTTGGGTGAGTCCAAGGAGTGACCCTTTACATGGATATGCACACGGGTGTGCAAACTGAGGCTGAGAGTGACTGAAGTTCCTGGCTCAAGGTCTCACGTAGTGAGGATGTGGCACAGCCGGGCACAGACTCACTCTGTCAGATTTCACTCCCCCGTGGCCTTAACCCAGAAGATCAAGGAGAAACACACAGGGAGCCTCGGCACACAGTAGGTGCTCCATCAATGCTGGCTTGTGCTTGCTTAGAACCTGCTGTTTGGTGATGGCATTGTTTCTCAGCACCTCTCCTGAGATGAGAAGGAGACCTCAAACTGGTTTTTACAATTAAAGAAAAGAGAGAGAGAGAGTGAGAAGTAGCATCTCTGTTCAGCTGATGGGTTGGTGGCACATTTGAAAAACCACCGGACAAAATAATGGAGCTTGTATCTCTAACGTGAGGGGCCTCTGGGTGAGGTTTGGCATTTTTTGCGGTTCACTGCAAGGTGTGGGCTCAGGGAGGATATCATTTGACCCTCACCCAGAAAAAGGATGCCAAGAGATGGGGAGGTGGAAATCACCTCTGTTTTACAGAGACCAAAGAATAGAGTAGTAAAGGGATCGCAGGCCAGGTGCGGTGGCTCACACCTGTAATCTCAACACTTTGGGAGGCTGAGACAGGTGGATCACTTGAGGCCAGGAGGTTGAGATCAGCCTGTCCAACATGGTAAAACCCCATCTCTAATAAAAATACAAAAAATTAGCCAGGTGTGGTGGTACACACCTGTAATTCCAGCTACTCAGGAGGCTGAGGCAGGAGAATCGCTTGAACCCAGGAGGCGGAGGTTGCAGTGAACCGAGATCAAGCCACTGCACTCCAGAGCGAGAGACTCCATTTCAAAAACAAAAAAGAGGTAAACGGATTGCCCCTTTCAGACCAGCCCAGAACCCAAGACAGAAACCTCGCTCACCTGAGATGCTCCCTCATCTGGCCCCACGGAGAGCTCTGTCAATTCAGCACTGACAAACGTCCCTAGCTGGTCACTCCTATCCAAGCCCATTCCCACAACTCTGCTCCAGGACCGGGGATCGCTCATCAAGATGCTGCAGCTGCCTCCTCCCTGGCCTCCCTGCCTCCACTTGGAGCTCACCTCTGCTCCCCTCCACGCCACGTGATGGCCAGAGGCACCTTCCTCACATTAAGCCCACCTGCATCACTCCTCGGCCCCAAACCCTCCATGGCTCCCATCACCCTCAAAATGTAGTCCAAACTCCTTATCTGCCCATGAGCCCCCTGAAAGGCCTCCAGCCTGCTTTGTGCTGTTTTAACCGAAGAGGAGACCCAGGGCCACAGTGACTAGGTTCTGCTTTTTGCCTGTTTAATGCTCAAGCATGAATGCTCTGGTTACAGTTCCCCAGAAGCACCTGTACTCTCTGACCTCTGAGCCTTTGTACCTGCTATTCCCTCTCTCTGGAATGCCTTTCCCTCTACTTCCTCCCATTAACCTAGGAATGCCCAGCCATCTTTCAGCTCTCAGCTTCAATGCTGCCTCCTGCAGAGGGCTTTCCAGGCCCTCTGGATGGCCCCTATTGCAACACATACTGCCCTGCTCAGGAAACCAACAGCCTAGCAGAACTTGGGTCCAGGAGAGCACTGCAGGGCCTGGAGGGGTAACATCAGGGAGGATAATTCAGGTGGAGGCTTTGCTCCTCTCAGCTCAGAGCCCTGGGCCTCAGAGCAGACAGACCAGGGTTCCAAATTATAGGCTTCAGATGCTGCCAGCATTTTTTGTCCCCTACAGTGTGTTATCGAACATGTTTTCTATTTAATCCCTATTATTCCCCCCATTTCTCAGGTGGGGAAACTGAGGCTTGAAGAGAAAGGAGTTGCTTAAGGCCACAGTTTGGTGATCTACAGAGCCAAGACTCGATCCCAGCGCTGCTGGACTTGGCCTCCAGGGCCTGTGCCCTTGATCACTGTCACAGGGCAGAAGATGCTCTGAGAACAGCAACTGCACAGGACAAAGCAAACTGACTGTGATCATTACCACAGGATGCTGGAGCTAGGGAAGACTGCATCTCCACTTGGAATATCCTGCAGGTCCCTTCGCCCCGTGCCTCAGTCTCCCCACCTGTAAAATGTCATAACACCACCCAATACTGCACACGACTGCCCCTGGATAAGGCAAAGGAAGTGGAGTGGTGAGGGGGTCATAACTCCTGAGAGGTCAGCAGCTCACTCAGGAGCAGGCAGGTGGGAAACTCAAGATGACTCTCTGCCGCCTCTCCCCACTGCAGAGCTGTCAGCCTCGTCAGACGGGGGTACCATGGCACCCAGCTGCCCAGTCGGACATCTCATGTCCATGCACGGCAGGTGAGCTTCATGGCTCAGCTCACTGTCCACCACAGGCACTCAGAGTTGCACGTCTAGAGGAAAGAACTAAGGGCTCAGGGCCTGACACTCCCAGGTCTGCGTCCCGTCTCTACCACTTGCGAGCTGTCTGTCTTCAGACAAGTCCCTTAAGCTCTCTGAGCCTTTTCCTTCTCTGAAAAATGGTGACATCATCTCCATCTACTCCACAGGGCTCCTATGAAGACTAGAGTTAAAGCGTCACATCGTAGGGATACAGTGCGCTGCTGTGAAGACTCGAGTTAATGCGTCACATTGTAGGGATTCAGCCTGCTGCATTTTGAATAATTAATGAAGTGCTTTCAGTCCTTTACTTTTTCTTTAATTGAACTTTTTATTTTGAGATAATTGCCGATTCACATGCAGAAAGAATACAGAGAGGCTGGGCGTGGTAGCTCCCATGCCTGCAATCCTAGTGCTTTGGGAGGCTGAGAAGGGAGGATTGCTTGAGGTCAGGAGTTTGAAAAAGAATACAGGGCGATCTCTTGCCCCCCTTCATCCAATTTCCCCCAAGGGTCACATTTTACAACACTGACAGCAGGACCAGGATACTGACATTGACACAGTCAAGCTACAGAGCATTTCATCACCCCCAGGCCTTCGTGCTGCCCTTTGATAAGCACACCTATTTTCCTCCCCGACCCCATTCCCACTCCATTCCCTGTTCCCAACCTTGTCTTTTCGGGATGCTTGTCTTACGGGAAGGTAAGTGGAATCCTTCAGTATGTAATCCCTTTTGAAATGGCCTTTTTACCCTCAGCACGATTCCTTCAAGCTTCATCCAGATCGTTAGCTTATCAATAGTTTGTTCCTTTTCATTGCTGAGTAGTGCTCCATGGTGTGGGGGTGCCACGGTTGAACCACTGGCCTGGTGAAGGACATCTGGGGTGTTCCCACTTTTTGGCTACTCATGAATAAAGCTGCTGAGAACATTTGTGTGCAGCTTTTGGGGTAAACTTCAGTTTTCAGTTCCCTAGGATATAGTCATTTTGAAACCCATACGGGCATATAATTTCATTCATTCAACAGATATCCATCACACACCTACTATGTGCAGGGGCTGTTCTAGGCACTGAGGAGATAGCACACAAAGGCAGACAAAGCCTCTGTCCTCTTGGATGATACAAAACAAAATGAGTGAACAAACAACTTATGGCTAAGTCGACTCCATAGCCACACACAGAAATGAAAAGCATTCTCTGATTAATGATCAAATTAGTAGCTGCTCCAGCAAGCCAGGTTAAGTGCAAAGCACTTGGGTGTGTTTTCTCAAGGAACAGTATTACCTGCTAGTAAAACATGCATTGCATCAAGATGAAGCCATCAGTTGGCAGGCTAGAAAACTCTGGTGACTTCTTCATAGCATTTTCTTTCTTTTCTTTTTTTTTTTTCTTTTTTGAGATGGAGCCCCACTCTTTGCCCAGACTGGAGTGCAGTGGCACGATCTTGGCTCACAGCAACCTCTGCCTCCCAGGTTCAAGCAATTCTCCTGCCTCAGCCTCCCAAGTAGCTGGGATTACCGGTGCCCGCCACCAGGCCCAGCTAGTTTTTGCGTGTGTGCGTGTGTATTTTTGGTAGAGACGGGGTTTCACCATGTTGGCCAGGCTGGTCACGAACTCCTGACCTCAATCCGCCCGCCTCGGCCTCCCAGAGTGCTGGGCTTGCAGGTATGAGCCACTGTGCCCCGCCCACAGCATTTTCTTTAGTAAGTCCCTTATTACGGTAGAATAACTTACGATGTCCATTCCCATTTCATAGGCTATAAAAAGTATGTCACTGGACAGCTTGAATAGCAATGGGTAACATTTCTTGAGTGCCATGTTTGGCACCATTCTCAGATTTTTATACACATCATCACTTTTTTTAGTGATAGGGTCTCACTATGTTGCTCAGGGTAGCCTCGAACTCCGAGGCTCAAGTGATCCTCTTGCCTCAGCCTCCCAAGTAGCTGGGACTACAGGAATGCACCACTGCACCCAGCTGTGCCTCATCACTTTTAATCCTCATAAACCAAAAACCATTCCCTGAGATAACTGCTCCATCAGCCTCATTTTAAAGAAGAGGAAACTGAGGTTCCAAGATGCTAAACAAGTGGCCAAAGGGTATATGGCTGGGAAGGGCAGAGCCAGGATTTAAACCCTCGGAGACAGAGTCAATTTGATGTCCTAAAAGAGAAGCCTTCTTCCTCTCCCTGTCTGCACCCAGCTTTACACCCAGCTCTACACCCAGCTCTGTGATGTTAAGTGTCTTTCTCTCCCAGGCACTGCACACCTCACTAAAGGCCCTGGATAGCAATTGTTTCTAAGATAAATTGGACAGTTCCTCATTAACTATGAAAGGCCTAAATGCTGATCACCTCAATCAATATGTTCTAAGCTGTCATCATTAGAAAAAGAAATAATCAGGTCAGCCAAACCTGATTCTTTTGATGAAAATGTTTCCTTCTTTGATGCACCCCAGGCTACACAGTTCCAGTTGTCTGTGAACTAAGTACTTTCTCCATCAGTGACACAATCTTCATCTTAAGTTCTGAACTCACATCCATTGCTCTGTGATACTACCATGATATAACAGAAATATTTAACCATTGAAGTAGCCAACGTCTTTAGCAGGAACAGAGAGCATGCTCTTTCTTGCTGACAGGTTGGTAGCTGGTGGGGGTAATTACTATGACCATCATCAGAGAGGCCTCAACTGCCACTGTGTTGCTTCAAAGTTAACTAGACGGGACCTAGGAATTATGCTCCTGGATCAGGCCTGGCACAAGGTAGGAGCCTCTAGCTTCTCCATCAGCTACATCTGCTCCTGATCCCTGATCTCACACCATTCAGGGCATTTTCCAAACCAAGAATAAGTGCAGAAAAGTCTCTCCACCAGCATTCACTGATGTGACAATAATGCTTCAAGCATCTGCCCTGTGTAAGCCCTTGCTGGAAGGTGGGGAGATGGCAGGGGATGAGATCTTTCTGAACTTACAGTCCAATGAGGGAGACAGATTCCAAACTCAAAGAAACAACCCAATACCCAATTACAACTGGAAACAAATGCTGGGAAGAGAACCAAGTAGTGCTGATATAAAAATAAAGGTGCTGATATAAAAATAAAGGTGCTGATATAAAAATATAGTGCTGTGGCAAAAATGGTCCCCAAACACTTCTCTAGGGGAGACAGGCACCAAAGGAATCAGCCAGGGGAAGAGCATTCTGGGCAGAGGTACAGCATGCACAAAGTTCTGGAGGCACAAGTAAACCGATTAGAAGATTTCAGAGACCAAAAGTATTTACAGAATTCCTTTGGCCTTATCTCCTTCCACTCTCCCCTTCATTCACTCATCCCATCCCCACTGGCTTCCAGGATGTTCCTCAACCCTTCTGAACACATTCCCACATCAGGGAATGCCTGGGACACCCTTCCCAACCCTCCCCCAGATCTCCACATGACCTGCTCAGATGCATGCTGGTAAATGGTTAACAACGGGCTCTCTGAGGAGTAAGCCCTGATTTGTGGCATCTGCCAATTTCCATGGGGTAAATACTTCTACCTTGGCTGATTTTAAGCTGCCCATGGAATGTCACTGAATGAAGGGCTGGGAAGAGACACACACAGTCAGCTCTCAGAAGCTGGTACGAGCCAACTCCAGCACACCACAGCACCTCCATCCCCATCCTCTATCCTACTTTCCTTTCCTTCACCATTTTTATCATCATGATGTTCATTTATTTTTTTTTTCTTTGCCACCTGTCTCCCCAGACTAGAAGGTCAGCTCCACGGAGGCAGGGAGTGTTGCCTGCTCTGTCACAGTGCATGGAACAATGTCTGGCACATAGTAGATGCTCAATAAATACCAAGAGAATAAAAGAATGATGAGAAGGTCCATGTGACTTCACTGTGGTGAGAAGAGGAAGAATGGCAGAAGAGGGGCGAGGTCCCTCCAATCCCCTGCACCCCGCAGCAGCCTCTCCAGAAGGTGGGCACCCTGGAGCCCGAGTGACAGCAGGTACAGCGGGCTGTCTGCCAGCCTGCCCGCCACGTGGCCCCTTATTATACAGTGCCGTCGCTGCCGCAAAGCTTTCACAGCCACTCTCATACCATTTTGCTTTTAAAATAGAAGTTTCCTGTGAACCTGCAAATAATTCATTACTGTGAGTCCTTAAAACGTTCACAGGTATTTACAATGCTATATAATCAAGTTCGCAGAAATATAAAGTGTAAGCGTTAAAATACTTTAATGTTCTAACTAAAACAGGCCACTTATGCCCCAGCCCTGACTCCTGTTTACTATTTCCGTAATAGCCGGTGGCTTGTTCTAGGGGGAAAAAAAAGGATTCTGTTTAAATTGGCCTTGAAAAAACAAAGAAGAAAAAAAGAGGAAAAAGTTAAAGTTTGCTTTCTCCAGCAGTGCACTGAGGAACTGAAAATCACACTTTCTAAATATTCACAGGTTGTCAACTGCTAAAGCAGGGGACAGGGGACATCTGGGGTCCCTTCACCTGCTCCCCTAGAAACAGATGGTACTTGGGCAGGAATGGGAGGAAAGGGCAGGGGCTGAAATCCTTTATGTCTCAGGGCTCAGGGAATGCCCACTAACCACTCCACTCCTGCTGATTCAGTCTTCACCGCTGTAGGCCAGGAGAAAAATCATATTTATTTGTAAGGTGTAAGACAAGTCAGGGCTCTATCTGCCTCTGGTCTCTGATAAGCACAGCGTGATGCCTCTGCATATGCTGTTCCCTCACACTTCCCCATGCACACTTCTACTCATCCTTCCATCCTCAGCACCAGCATTCACCTCCTCAGGGAAGCCCTCCCTGACTTCTCCCACCCTGGTACTCGAGGAGATGGCCCTGCTGTCTACTCTCACTGCCCTTTCTGCCAAGGGCTGGCTTGTTGTTCTTCCCCCATCAAAGTAACCTTGAACAAGCACGTTCTCTGGGCCAAAAGCGGGCTGCCCTGGGATGGCAGCCCCTGACTGGTTCCCTGGCCTTTTCTCCCAATCTCCCTGCCAGCCCCAAGGTTCACGACTACAAACTCCCATGCTTCCCTCTCGGAGCTCTCAGCACCACCTGTCATCTTCTATTACCTGTGAGTTTGCTTGGTGGGCGTCCCCTCCACTGGGCTGTATTCTCCATGGAATCCGAGACACAGCAGGTTCTCACTAAACAGCACAGGAAGCAGCCTCTTAACTCCCTCCTAAACCTCAGTCCTCTTTTGCCTAAGTGACTTATATCTGGCTCATTGATTCATTCAGCAACATCCACCCCATCACCACAGACCCACTTTATGTTAAGCCCTGGATGGCACCCCAAGATGCATTGACTCTGGGGTCCTCAAGCTCCACTCACCCCAAAGGACTCCTCTTCCCTTCCCAACTGTCCTTGGTCCCATAGACCCATCAGGCCCTAGACCTTGGACCCCGGCCCCAGGCTCCAACATCTGTCTCCTTCGTGGTCTCCTTGGCCTGCAGATCCCAGGCCTTTTAATCCTTTCTCTGGAAGGCCTCTCACACCCATGCCCTCTTTCCCTGCCCTGCCCCAGTTCTGGGCGACCTCGATGGTCACCTGCTTGGTAGCTGCTCTCTGGCTGGTCACCCTGCTCATCTCTCTCCTAACGTGGTACTGTGGTTCTTGGCTGAGGTCGATCGTGACCCCCAGTGGACATTCAGCAGTATCTGGAGACATTTTTGGTGGGTACAACTTAGCAGGGGAGGCAACTGCCACTCAGAAGGGAGCGGCCAGAAAGGCTGCTAAGCACCCTACAAGGCACAGGGCAGCCCCTACCACGAAATGGCCACAAACGTCAACAGTGTGGAGTCGAGAAACTTTGTGATAGAAGACTCTTTCCAGCACAGCTCGGAACACCTCCTCCTCCTGCTCAAATGCCCTCCGCGGCTCCCCATGGCCCACCAAGCTACCCAGCAACCCCTCTTCACGACACCCAGGCTCCTGCAATCTCCCAGCCTAACTTCCACATTGCCCACCCTTCCCAGACAAGCCAAACCGGCCTTCTCAGGGCCCCCAGGGCTTGGCCATGCCTTCCCCTCTCTGAGCTTTTGCTCATGCTCTGCTCTGGAGCACCTGCCTCCTCCACCTCCCGGCGAGTCTTCCAGGTTTCAGGGCTGGTTTCAAAGCTGTGTCCTCTCTCCCAGCTCCCTGGCTGGTCTAATCACTCTCTTTCCTCTGTCCCTACACCCTGGGCTTTAACATCCCAGGGGCGACCTGCCACTCCAGTCCGACCCGGGTCCCTGCTGTTTGTTGATTTTCTCAGACATTTTCGGACACTTACCCAGCACGGTCCTTGGCACACAGTAGGCATTCAAGAGGTGTGAAATTAATTCAAATCCCTCTTCCCACTAAAGTTGCAATTCAGAAAACTCCTGGAATCAAACCAATTCAGGCCACCAGCCTTTTATTTGGACTGACTCTAATTCCTTTGCAAATATCATATTCTTTCCAATATATTGTGATTTTCCACTTTCTCCCTTCTCTCTCTCTCCCACTCATCTCTGCTAGATGAAGAAGCCCGAATTGCTCTGTCCACAACATGAGCAGATACAACACAGAGATGCCTCAAAACACCTGCTGTCCCCACACAGACATCCCCAACCTTCCCAGGGACATTCCTGTCCTTTTGTAGAAGGTTGATTTAAAATGGCAAAATAATACATTCTCTGTGCTGAAAACCTAAAATCCTCCTTAAGAAAGCCAAACACAAAAATTGCCTATAATCTCCACCACCCCAAGGAAGAGCAAAACAGGCATCTGTGTCATTCCTGTCAGGGTGAGGGAGCCGGGGCATTTATACGCCAACTCCTGAGGCTGGAGGGCTGCACCCGGGGGGTTATGGCCTCAATACTTCTGGCCTGCCCTTTCTCAGGCAAAGTGGTCTCACAGTTTTGGAAAATAAAACCAGGGATGCAGTCACCAGCAGGCGGAAGCTTGTGGAAGACACTAAAAGGTCCAAGGGGAACAGAACCGCACCTGCTTATCTTCTGCCCTATCTCAGGCTACACAGTGGACAGTGGCTGGTCACTGCCACAGCACCAATTCCCACCGCATCCAGAAATCACTCCTTATTCTCATTTGGGGGTCCCCTCCTCACCCCATCCTAACCTCTCCCAATTGTCACCAACATCTGTCATGCTTTATGGCCAGTCAGAATCAGAATCTCCTTTCTATAGGTGGAGAAGCCCCTCCTTACATGAGTCTTGGTGGGGCTGAGTCGGTTTCTGTTGTTTGCAATTAAGAGTCCTGGGTGAGGTTCTTCCCTGACTCTAGGGGTGAGATTAGATCTCACTCCCCTGGTCAGAGGAGTCTCTGCTTTCTTAATTTACAGAAACTACACCATACGTGCTGCTTGGCAGCGGCTTTCATCCATAGAGCAATGTGCTAGGAATGTTTCCCTAGGACAATAAATATCCACTGGTCTTCCCCTCTCAAACAGAAACTTCTCATACTTAAAAAAACAATAAAAACAAAATAAAATGAACTTTATCTAGAAGAATTTGAGACACCGCTTGAGAAAGCTGGAATCTGAGAGGGGTGTTTGTAAACCTCAGCTGGACACTCTGGGTGGACAACAGTAGGGGGCAAACAAAAAGATCAATCCTCCCACCGCTGCAGCAGTCAATCAGAAACGGTGACAGCATGGCGAGGGCTGAGGCCTGGGTCCTGGACACAAACTCCACTTTCCAGAAACACTCCCACTACTGGCCCTTATTATTCATTGTACCAACAGCTATAAGAGCTCCTATGTATTGAATAATTTTAGGAGCCGACAGTTACAGCACTGACTTCACAATAACTCTATCATAGCTATTATCAGCAGCATCTCTACTTTATAGATGAGGAAACTGAGGCTCAAGAAAGCTTAATAGCAGTAATATCAGTAATAACAATAACTCATATTTGCTGAGTGCTTATTATACACCAGGAAGTGCCTATATTATATTGACTTATTTCACTCATTCCTTCAACAGATACTCACTGAGCACCTACTCTATGCCAAGTGCCATTTTAGGTGCTAGAAGACAGTAGTAAGCAAAACACACAAAAATCCTTGCCCTTCTAGAGCTGACATTTTATTTTTTTGAGTGCCAGGGTCTCACTCTGTCACCCAGGTTGGAGTGCAGTGGTACAATCACTGCAGCCCCAGACTCCTGTGCTCAAGTGATCCTCCTGCCTCAGTCTCTTGAGTAGCTAGGACTATGAGTGCATAGCACCACGCCTGGCTTTTTTTTGTTTTTTTTTGTTTTTTAGAGAGAGAGAGAGAGAGATGGGGTCTTGCTACATTGCCCAGGCTGGTCTCAAACTCCTTGCCTCAAGCAATCCTCCCATCTCGGCTTCCCAAAGTGCTGAGATTACAGGCGTGAGCCACCACTCCTGGCCCTAGAGCTGACATTTTAATGGCAGAAATCAGCAAACAAGGTAAATGGGTGAAATATAAATGTTCAATCATGTTAAGTGCTAAGGAACAAAGAAAATACAGCAGGGAAGGGAAGTGAGGGCTGCATGTGTAGGTGTGTGTGTGTTATGGGATTTTAGTCAGGGTGGCCAGAGAAGGCTCTCTGTGAAGGTAACTTCTGAAAGACCACCAAACAGAGCAAAGGAGCAGGGCAGGCTGCCGTGGGCAGAGGGAACAGCCAGTGCAAAGGCCCTGAGGTGAGAAAGTGCTCATCCATTCAAGAAACAAGAAGGCCAGATATTATCATCATCCCCGTTTTACAGATGAGAAATTGAGGCCCAGAGAACAGAAGTGACTTGATCAGGGTCACACAGCAAGCAAGTGGGCATGACAGGACTAGAACCCAGGACTTCTGACATTAGACCAGAGGGTATTTTTCCACTGCCATCTCTCAGCGAGCAATTCCTGTGTGCCGCGCCTGGATTAAGATGATTGTGGGCACCTGCTTGTCACCAGGGAGAGCTGTTAAGTGAGGCGTCCTCCCACCCAGTCCCAAACCCACACTTGGAACATCCCATGTGGACACCCACACAAACTGACCTGGACACACACGCACACAGGTGTACGCACAGGCTGTTCTGCCCTGGACAAAGCAGGTGGGAGAACAGCGCTGCTGAGGGATGTGCAAAGATTAAGCTAATAAATAAAGCTGCCCAATGGATGATTCTTAGAGCACAGCATGGGGGAATGAGAAATCACTACTCGTGCCAGGGAAAGTCCTGCTCTTCTAGATCCCACTAAGTCTACAAACTTAACCAACAGCAACGAGGAAGACAAGCCGAAAACACAGCAGGGAAGGGAAGCCAGGGAGGGGTCAGGGCCTGGGAAGGGGCTGGAGCAACCAGGTAAGGCTGTGTGACTGCAGGCAAGAGACTGCCCCTGCCTGAGCCTCATCTGTAAAATGGGGCAGCAAAACCAGTCCTCGTTCAGAAGGCCACCACAGGTCCATGCTGCTGTGTGTCGCAGATGGTGTGGACAATTTTGACTAGATAATACTCACTTGTAGCATAAACTCAGAGGCTACCAGAGGAGAAAGTAAATCCCCCACCCACTCCAAGAATCCCTTCCCAGGGGCAACCACTGTTGGTAGTTTCTTAGGAGTCCTTCTGGAAAGTCTTAGACCAAAAATTATTCTAACCTGCTTGTACATGTGAATGACAATTTGAGGCCACCAGTTTGTAAAAGGCAGTGAGATGGGAAGCTCCCACACCTATCTGACCTTACAGCCCAAGTTTGCAAGCTCTGGGCCACCAGGTCCCAGCTCTTCCAGTCCATAGACAGCTAATGTTCTGCTGCAAGTAGTTCCTCAGCCCCCAAGGGACCAGGCCAGGATAGGCTTGGGGCTATAAGCTTCATTAGGCTAGGCTGGGACCCCAGGTGTTCCCACGCATGACTCCTTTTCCTCAGCCACCTGGCCCCTGACCGGAATGATCGAATCCATGCGCTTCCCCCGGTTAAGCCACCATCATCACTCACCAGATGGCTACAGTAGACCCCTCAGGGGTCTCCCAGCCCACCCTCCTCCGAGTGGCCTTTTCCATCACCAAACTCAAACAAGCCACCCCCCTGTTCAAAACCTGTCCGTGGGTCCCCATCGCACTGTATAGAAAACCCAAACTCCTTCCCTGACTTTTTATTTTTAGAGACATGATCTTTGTCGCTCAGGCTGGAGTGCAGTGGCGCAATCATAGCTCGTTGCAGCCTCAAATTCCCAGGCTCAAGTGATCCTGCCGCCTCAGCCTCCTGAGTAGCTGGGACCACAAGTGCATGCCACCACATCCAACTAATTTATTAAATTTTTGTGTAGAGATGGGGGGGGTCTCGCTATGTTGGCCAGGCTGGTCTTGAACTCCTGACTTCAAGTGAGCCTCCTGCCTCAGCCTCCCAGAGTTCTGGGATTATAGGCATAAGCTGCTGCACCTGGCCCCCGATACCTGAAATGAGATGCTCTTGTTCCTTTCTCTGGTAACTTCCTCCGCTTCCTCCCAATGCTCAGCATGCCATAGTGATTGGACACTTTGTCCTTTCTTTCCTGCCTGGCTCCTCCCACCAGAATGGAAGCTCTACAAGGGCAGAAGCCTTGTCTCTCTCAATGTTGGCTCATCCCCGATGCCTAGTCTGGTGCCGGGCACAGTGTGATCTCAACTGGTTGTTGAATGAATACACACAATGACCAGAAGCAACACCCCACTGCTCCACAATTAGCCACCTACAAATTCAATGTACTCATTCGCTGATTTCTATACCATTGTTCTGAAAATCTCCAAGGACAGGGACAGAAACCCCAGGTACTCCCAGAGCTGAGATGCCTTTGCCACCCCTGGGTACCACCTGGACTCCCTTTGTTTCCTCTCTTCTTTCTTGCTGTTATATTAAGCAAAAATTTCTTCATTGGCAAATAAATGCTTTTCCCATCAACAACCACGGAAGACTAAATCAAACCTTTAGCTGCCATTCTTATCTCTCAAACAGACCCATGGATTTCCCAACTAATCAGAAGATGAATCAAACACTGCCATTTGAGGTGGGAGATAATCTGGTCAATTTCTTCCAGGAGGAGGGATCTGGGTGGGAATTTGCATATGGCCCCCAAAAAACAAACACTCTTGTAAATAAAGCCAGCCTCCATCCTGTCTCCACAATGCAACTCTTATTGAGTGAGTCAGGTGTTTGGCTGATTAAAAATTGATCCATTTCAAAATCTAATCAACAGAATAGGATTTTTTCATACGTTATCAAGAGAGCTGCTGACATCGAAAACCAAACCTGTTATTAACCCATGAACTCCAGTGACCTGCTCCTCGCCGCTCCGAGGGACCGTAAATTATTCAGAGGTCCAAGACTGCGGCTGGTGAGCCTGATGGATTTAGGCCATCAGTCCAGGGGGGCAGAAGTCCAAGGGGTTCAGGTCGATGGCATGGCCGCGCCAGTCCCCAGAGGCTGGGGTTCAAGACACTCGGGGTCTGTGAGTCATGTCTGTGAATACATTACCCACGTCTGCCCGGGCCCTGCCACACGGCTGCGCCTTTCAAGGAAAGGCCTCTTTCAACTCCCCAAGCAGGGCAGGCAGAGGCTGGCTCGGGCCTCAGGGGGCTGCGGGGTTTGGGAGCACTATCTGGAATTTCCAAGTTAATAAATTATTTCCCTTGAACTACAGCAAAGGAAAAAATAAATAGTCAAGGGGGGCAGAGATGTATTCTGCAAACAGTTAGGAACAAGCAATACAATCAGTTCAAATATTTTACCTCCTCGTGCAAGGAATAGCTCTGTTGCAACGGGACTGTTTAAAAGAGGAGATAAAAAGAGCCATCCTTTGGCCATTTATGTGTCCAGCAGGGCCCCGAGGGGCGACGGGTTTTCTCACCAACTTCTCGACTCTTTGACCTTGAATTAAAGCCTCATTAAGAGTCATATCTTATAAAAACAAGAGCAGAGTAAATAAAGGAGGTTTTTTTTAAGGACACACATATACCCATGCCAAAGTTTCCATTCTGCTAAGCAAGCAGGAAATCCAATGCAGCAAAGGCTGCACTTGGCATTATTTTGGGGCCCGTAGTCAACAGCTGACCTGATTAGAAAGGAGGACTTAGGAGGGGAAAATGTAAGAGTCTCGAGCAGAGCTGGAAACAGACTGGAACCTGGGAGGAGGCTAGACTGTCTGCTGAGTGATGGAGAGAAGGGTGAGTCGTATCTATGCTCTGAGCTACTGAGAGACCCCAGAAGAGCACAGAAGCTCCCACTGGCTCCTTGGAGCAGCTGCTGGGAGGACCAGCAAGGAGGCTCTGTGAGCTGTGTAGCCAACAGAATTCAAATCCCGGCTCTGCCACTTCCTGGCTGTGTGAGCTTTGACAAGTGAGTCTCCCAGCCTCAGTTTCCTCATCCATCAAATGGGAATAAGAATGCAGCTATGGATTTGAAGTTCTCTAGGTCATCTCTACATGGTAGGAGGCACATGGGGATTATTCAACTGCTCAAAAATGGCATCTGTTGTTTCCATTGTTAATATTGCTATTATATGCCAGGTGTTTTGTTTTGCTCCTTAGATCAGTTCCGGATAAAGTCCGTGGCGGATTAGCATCCTCCTCAACTGCACATCCCAGCCTGAGGACCTGATCTTTATAAAAATGATGATGCTGACTTGCCTCTCCAGTGCACAAGGCTTTAGTGGGAACTTCAGAAAGTATCCACATGATGTGTGGTTAAGCTTGAAAGCCAAAGTCCTGGGTTCAAATTCTAGCTTTGCCACTGACTAGCTGTGTGACTTCAAGAATGTGAATTCACCTCTCTGAGCCTTAGTTTTCTCAACTTTATAATGGGAAGACAATAGTACCAACCTCATAGGGTTCACCTAGCACAGTTCCCGGCCACCTGCTAAGCCCTTACTGAAGGCTGGTTATTATCATTATAATTATTATTCAGACTCAGTTTCCCACTTGGTCTGATGGAGACTATTTTGCTCATTTCCTAGGCAGAGTGGAACCTGGCAGGGGCATCCTGCTGAGTGACTCTGGGCAAATCACTCGGACACTCTGGGCCTTGGATTCCTCCCCAGTAAGGACAAATAATGAGACTTACAAGCTCCATCTGGCTTGGTCATGACCTGATTCCCTCAGCCTAGAATAATGCCAGGCCTACAATAAGCACCCAAATAAGTAAAAAGACAGCACGATACACAAATATATTTGTCAAATGAGCTCTCCCCAGAAAACATCAGCAGCAAATGGACATGGAAGGTGAGCAGCTCCCTCTCCACATCCAAACGCTGCCCCCAAACCCTGATCATCCCCTCTACCCATTGCCGGGGAAGGCACCCAGCTCATCCCATCGCAAACAGCCTAGACACTTTGACTCCACCCCAGAGAACATCCAGGAGACCAGAGAGAAGCCGACTCCCTGTCCAACAAACTCTTATGGACCACCAGGAATCCTCCCTTAAATAATAAATTTATAAGTCTGAAGCCCCTCTGACCTCTCCTCAAAGCAAAATCATCCTCCAAAGGCCCCTCGACCTGATCCTATTGATCCTGTCTGAGCTGTAATTTTGCGGTGGCTCTGCGCAGACGGGGTCGGCCTGCCCAGTTGGCTGCGGTCTGACGGCTCCAGGGATGCCCGGCAGCAGCTGGGATGGAACAGAAATCAGATCTGCCCTCCAGAGCCAGGGAGAGCGGCTGCTCCTGTGAGCGGGGCTCAGGGTGGGGCTAGGTGGTGGGGAGTGGGGGTGGTGGCTGTCTCCTCCATCCTCTGCAGCCCTCAGGTGTGACTCCGCCAGGCCTGGTCCAGAGAAGGCCTATGGGGGACTGGATGAATGAACCCTGAATCCCTAACGCTCTGAACAGGCAGGGGCAGAGCAAGGGAGACAGTTCTGGGGGACCAGGTCTGGGCAAACCTTACCTGGCTAGATGGTGGGGTCTCGAGAGGCTCAGGCCTGGGCCCGAGGGGCACGGTGTCCCCAACAGTGGTGGCCAGACCTGGCCGGTACCACGAGCTAAGACAGGTTCCTAGGTCCAGCCAGGTCCTCCCAGCTGCTGGGCCCCGCCGCCGTCTGCTGTTTACCCGCTGCCTGTTTTCCTCATGACAGGCCTTCCAAGAACTGCAGCCAGAAATCAATGCAGTTGGTTCTGGTGCCCACAACCCCCCACTTCCCTCCTGCTGCCAAAGTTCAGCTGCTGCTTCCTGTGAAGTCAGGGCAGGCTCTGGGCTGAGCTGAGGGGCAGCTCAAGGTAGGGGCACCCCCTCAGCCCCCTGTCCAAGCTAAAGGCCGACGGGTCCCAGGCAGACGGGTCCCAGGCAAGGCTGGGCAAAGACAAGCCTCTATCTTCATTCACAGCAGAGAGCTGACCCAGCTGATCAGGCAGGGAACAGCTAGAACGTATCCCTGCCCCATCTTTCACTTTAGCGAAATAGGCAGGTGGCCCTCACCATTTACTCTACTCAGGTGTTTACCCTACGTCTTTGGCTCTGAATCACCTGGAGACTTAGTTACAGATTCAGTCTCAACCCAGTCTGCAATCTGTTTTGAGAGACCTGGGGTGGGGCCCAGATGCTGGGCTTTAACAAGCCCCCAAGTGATTCAAATGAGAAGCCTCGATTGGGAAACATGGTTTGTATGCAAAGATTCAGCTTCCAGGATGTTAATCACTGCAGTGTTCAGAAGACAGAAGAAATGGAATTAAGCCGATTGCTGGATAAAATACAGGACACCCAGACACATTTCATTTCAGATAAACAATGTATGATTTTTTTTTTAGTATAAGTATATCCCAAACATTGCATGGGATATACTTATACTGAAAATCATTCACTGTTTATCTAAAATTCAATTGTTTTTCTTTGAGATGAGGTATCCCTCTGTCCCCCAGGCTGGAGTGCAGTGGTGTGATCGTCACTCACTGCAGCCTCGAACTCAAGATATTCTCCTGCCTCAGCCTCTGGAGTAGCTAGAACTACAGGCGCTTGCCACCATACCCAGCTAATTTTTAAATTTTCTTGTAGAGACAGGGTCTCCCTGTGTTGCCCAGGCTGGTTTCAAATTCCTGGCTCCAAGTGATCCTCCTGCTTTGGCGTCCCAAAGCATTGGGATTATAGGCATAAGCCACCATGACCAGCCCCCGGAGACATTTTTTATTGTTACAACTTGGGGGATGCTATGGCACTGAGTAGATAGAGGCCAGAGATGCTGCTAAGCATCCTACAATGCACAGAGCAGCCCCCACAACAAAGAATTCTCTGGCCCCAAACGTCAATGGTGTCAAGACCGAGAAACCCTTATTTATACCCCAGAAAACTGTGTGCCCCTGTGCACTAAAAGACACTAATGAACCAATGTTCCTAACAGCACTGTTTGTAGAAGCCCCCAACTGAAGCCACTCAAATGTACCTTAATAGGGGAATGGATGAAAAATTGTGGTGTAGTCACAAAATAGAATGCTACACAGCAATGACAACAAACTGTGATGCCGCACAACACAGGTGAATCTTGAGAACATAATGTTGGTAAAAGAAACCAGACACAGAAGAGCACAGGTTGGTTGATTCCAAACAAGTAAGACTAATCTGTGCTGTAAGAAGTGGGCGCAGGGGTCATCCTGGGGGGTGGGTGGTTGGCAGTGACTGGAAGGGATATGAAGGAGCCTCTAGGTGGGCCAGGGATTTTCTAGTTCTTAATTTGAGTGGAAATTCCATGAGTATGTTCAGTTTGTGACAGTTGAGCTGAACCTATAGGATCTGTGCCTTTTTCTGTCTGTGACATGTCAACAAAAGATCTAAAGAAACCGTGATAAAAATTTATCTCTTAAGTGGACCATTTTTATTTTCTTCTTTTTGCTTATCTGTTCTTTCTATAATGGCCACATTGAATATATTTTACTTTTCAAAAGAATGAGTAGGATAACAGCAAATGTGTTTCTTCATTCATCAAAAATTTGCTCACTTCTGCAATGTGTGTGCCCCCCAGCACAGGACAATGGAGTTGGGGTCGGGGGAGGGGTCCCTGCCCTCAAAGGGCTCCCTGCCTTGATGGGGCTGGGAAGAGGACATAAATAGAACCAGGGACTGTAAACAAGCAGGCCCAAGGGCCACAGTCAGCCAGTAATCAGGTATTTTATCTGTCCAGCCCAGTATTTTAATCAATTTTATTTCCCTGGGGCAGGGCCAGGTCTCCCCAGTTGCCTAGCACCCCATACCCCCAACAAACTTCCTCCTACTTTACTCAGAGCCAGATCCACCATTCATGTTACTTGTCTGTCCCTAAGTTCATGGGAGTTTGCCATTCCTTGAGGTAGATATTGCAATCAGCACTGTATTGTGATGGAGAGATGGACAAAGAGTTACAAACACAGAGGGAACTGCATGGGGGCGGGGAGGCCCACAGGGTGTGGGAACCTGCTCTTGACAGGAACACAAACACGTGTAGACTAAACACTATATATAAATAAAGCAAGGCTAAATGTAACAAGCTATGTGCAAGATCTATATGAGTAAAACTACAAAACTCTGACGAATAAAATCACAGAAGAACTAAATAGATGGGGAGATAGTCCATGTTCATGGATAGGAAGACTCAATATTGTCAAGTTGTCAGTTCTTCCCAACTTGATCTATAGACTCAGTGCAATCCCAGTTAAAATCCCAGCCAGCTATTTTTGTGGGTAGTGACAAACTGATTCTACAGTTTATATGGAAAGGCAAAAGACCCAGAATAGCCAACATAATATGAAGGAGAAGGACAAAGTCAAGGACTGACACTACTGAACTTCAAGACTTACTATAAAGCTACAGTAATGAAGACAGTGTGGTATTGGAGAAAGAATAGACAAATAGATCGATAGAACAGGATAGAGAGCCCAGAAATAGACCCACATAAATATAGTCAACTGATCTTTGACAAGGGAGCAAAGGCAATAAAATGGAGAAGAGATATTTGTCTTTTCAACAAATGGTGCTGGAACAACTGGACAGCCACATGCCAAAAATAAAAAATAAAAATCAATAGAGACACAGACCTTACTCTCTTCACAAAAATTAACTCAAAATGGATCATGGACCTAAATGTAAAATGCAAAACTATAAAACTCCCAGAAGATAACATAGGAAAATATCTAGATGACCTTGGGTTTGGTGTTGACTTTTTAGATACAACACAAAAAGCAAATAAATTCTTGATAAGCCAGACTTCATTAAAATTAAAAACTTCTGCTCCTGGAAAGGGAGTATTAACAGAATGAGAAAACAAGCCACAGACTGGGAGAAAATATTTGCAAAAGACACATCTGATATAGGACTTTTATAAAAAGAACTCCTAAAACTTGACAATAAGAAAATAGCCTGTTTAAAAAATTGACCAAGGACCTTAACAGACCCTCACCAAAGAAGATATACAGTATATGCAAATAAGCATATGAAAAGATGCCCCAAGTCGTATATCATCAGGAAAATGCAAATTAAAACAATAGTGAGATACCTCTACACACCTATCAGAATGGCCAAAATCCAGAACATTGATAACACTAAATGCTGGCAAGGATGTGGAGCAACAGGAACACTCATTCATTGCTGGTGGGAAGGCAAAATGGTGTAGCCACTTTGAAAGACAATTTGACAGTTTCTTGAAAAACTAAGCATACTCTTACCACATGACCCAGCAATCTTGTTCCTTCATATTTACCCAAAGGAGGTGAAAACTTATGTCCACAAAAAAAAAAAAAAAAAAAAAACCTAGAGAAAGATGTTTACAGCAGCCTTACTCATAACTGCCAAAATTTGGAACCAACTAAAATGTCCTTCAGTGGGTGAATGGATAAATAAACAGTGGTACCTGCAGACAATGGAATATTATTCGGCACTAAAAAAAAAGATGAGCTAAAAAGCCAGGAAAACACATGGAAGAATCTTAATGCAGGTTGTTGAGTGAAAAAAGCCAATCTGAAAAGGCTACATACTGTATGATTCCAACTATATGGAATTCTGGAAAAGGCAAAACTATGGAGACAGTAAGAGGGTCACTGGTGTCCAGAGGTTGGAGGGAGCGGGGAGGGATGAAGTAGTAGAGCATGGATGATTTTTAGGGCAGCAAAAATCCTATGTATGATACTATGATGGCAGACACATGTCATTATACACTTATCCAAGCCCATAGAACATACCACACCAAGAATGAATCCTAATGTAAACTATAGACTCTGGGTAATGATGTGTGAATGTACATTGATTTGTAACAAATGTACGATTCTGGTGGGAGATGTTGATAATGGGGGAGGCTATGCACATGTTGGGGCAGAGAGGATACGGTAACTCTTGATTTTGTTGTGAACCTAAAACTGCTGTAAAGAAAATCTTGAAAAAGAAGGAAGGAAGGAAGGAAGAAGGGAGGGAGGGAGGGAGAGAGGGAAGGGAGGAAGGGAAGGAAGGAAGGGAGAGAGGGAGGACAAACCCATAGATAGTGTTAACAACGGTTTTATTTCTTGTGTGGCCCTAGAAGGTTGTCCAGAGACCCCCACTTGCTGAAGCTGGGCAGGATGTCTTCAGGCACACCCATTCCCTTCTACCACTCCCTGGATATCCCAGATTCTGGCTCCCTATGCCTCCATGGCTGCTGTGGGCAGATCAGAGACTTACAAACTCCTTGTAAGACCAGGCAGAGCATGGAGGTGTGTGCCTAGGCCTCAAGTCAGGGAAGGCAGCCAACCTCTACGGCCAGGAGCTCCCAGGCCGGCATCCCCCATGCAGCGACCCTCCCATCCTCATCACAGGAGCTGGGCCCTGGGGCTGTCAAAAGCCATGCTCTAGGGTCCTGTAGGGACTGAAGCCCACACAGGTATCATCTAGAAGCACACCTAGGCACGGTGACCTTTTTATTAGGAGCTGAACTCCCGCCTCCCCAACTGAAGTCCTAACCCCCAGGACTTCAGAATGTGTGTTTGGAGACTGTATTTGGAGTAGGGCCTTTAAAGATGTATTTAAGGTAAAAATTAGATCATGACAGTGGGCCCTAATTCAATCTGATGGGTGTCCTTCTAATAAGAGATTAAGACACAGACATGCCCAGGGTATGACCGTATGAAGACACAGTGAGAAGACAGGCATCTATAAACCAATAAGAGAGGCCTCAGAAAGAACCTGCTGAAACCTTGATCTCAAACTTCTAACCTCCAGAGCTATGAGAAAATAACACACACACACACACACACACACACACACACACACACACACACACACACATACACACAGAGCAAGGCTTTATTTATGGCCAGACTTAGGATGGAGGGGTTGCTGACTGAGGTTTACAGAGAGGTGATGCTTTAAGCTGGGCCCTGATGGATGAACAGGAGTCCACTGGACAGACTAAGTATGGAGAGTTACTGTGGGCGTGGGGAAGAGCACGGAAAAGGGAGACAATACTGCCCTCCAGAGCTGCGCTAACTTCAATATGGCAGCACATGGGCTGAGAGGAAGGGTCAGCCAGGGTGAACCTGGAGAGGTGAGCACTTACTATGTATCAGGCTCTGTGCTAAGGAAGTAATTTTCCCATACTGTCTTCACTAAACTTAACAACACCATTCTTCAGATAGGAAAACTGAGGCTCAGAGATTTGAACCCAGACCCAGTCTGACTCCAGGGCCACATTCTTTTTTTCTTTTTTTTAGACCGAGTCTCGCTCTGTCGCCAGGCTGGAATGCAGAGGCACGATCTATGGACACTGCAACCTTAGCTTCCTGGGTTCAAGCAATTCTCCTGCCTCAGCCTCCCGAGTAGCTGAGATTACAGGTGCAGGCCACCAAGCCCGGCTATTATTTGTATTATTAGTAGAGACGGGGTTTCACCATGTTGGCCAGTCTGGTCTCGAACTCCTGACCTCAAATGATCCACCCGCCTCGGCCTCCCAAAGTGCTGGGATGACAGGCATGAGCCACCAAACCCGGCCCAGGGCCACATTCTTAACCATGAGATTTTCCCCTCCCGTCCAACACGAGAGCCATGGGGGCGTTACCGGCACCCCATCTCCTCTCTTCTCAGGGTGCAAACAGCCCCTCACATGGGCACACGAATCAGGGAAGAAGGGAGCGGAGTTGAACCACACAAGGCAGAGCAGGTGAGCTACAAAGGCACTGCTGCAGGGCCCTGCCGGGAACACAGGAGAAAACACCAGCTGCTCAAACCAGCATCGCTTTTCATCTCCTCAGAAAATGGATGCGCTCCTGGGTCCCCGGAGAGCCCAAAGTTTGGGCTGAAGGCTTTCTGGAAAAAAATAAAAAAGCTCACTGTTGCAGGCGTCTCCACAGTCACCCCGGGTGACGCCTGACACTTCACCGCAGCACTCGCTGACAAGCGTCTTCAAAGGACAGAAATCGGCCGGCTGGCTGGCTTTTCATACAGATGTCATTCATCCTCAGGAAGCACTTTTCCCTGTGCATTGTGAGAGTTATTTTGGTTCGAGGAAGCCAACCCCAGAGCAAATCCAAGAAAGAAAGAAAAGGAAGAGGGAAAGTGGGGAGGGCAACTCTGGCAAAATTAGAAAAAGTGGCATTTGGGTAAACTGCACACAAAACAATCTTTTCCAAGATGATCTTTTTTTGAGATCAAAGATAAAGCGGGGAGAACTATGCAGAACGAAGCAGGTGTGGTGGGCTTGGGGACACGGGAGGGACTTCGCCAGGCTCTGCAGGCCACTTTTTAAAAGTGGGCAAAAGCCATTCCCTGCTGGGCTAGGGTGTGATCGGTGGGGAGGGCAGGTGACTCTTGCTAGAGGGTCGTGATGGGCTGCTCTGAAAAGAATCTGAGGCAGGGGGTGGAACTATTCCACATCTGCTGAAGCTCTGCGCGGGACCTTATTTCTCAGGGTGGTTCAGTGACACGAACATGGCCATGTCACTGCCCAAATGTTCCTTCTTCTGGGATACTCAAATCCCAAGGGCGGTGGATTTCTGCCCAGGCTTGTGTCCTGGCACACCCTATGGCCTCCCTCTGTCCCCTTGTTCTCCACATGATGTTCTTCAAACAACAGGGCACATCCTGCACCAGCCCCGCCTGTCAACACCAGGCCAGGTTGGCAGACATGACTTGTGTCTGATTCACCTTTGGAGAATTCTGGTCACACAGAATGGAGTGGCCAAGAGTTCCTGGAACCTTCCATGGGCAGACATGTTTTGGGGGGTGTTTCTGATTGTAGGTGGCAGAAACTCGGTCTGAACAAGCTTAAACAACCAAATACACAAATAAAAACACGGGTTGGGCTCCTGTAATTAAACGATAAAGACAGAGAATGCCCTCAGGATGATTCAAATCAGGACTCTGTCTCTTAGCCTCTCCCTGCAGGCTGGTTTCACTCTGTCCCCATGAAATTGTCTGAAACCCCGCCTCCAGGCGGCTCTAGACTTCCTTCCTTCAGGCTTCCTTCCTTTCTTCCTTCCCACATCTCAGCTATAGAGGAAACAGACTTTCTGCTCCAGCTGAAAAGTACCAGAGAATTCTGATTGGCCCAGCTTAAGTCATGTGACTCTCTGGTGGTCCAATCACTGTAGCCAGAGGGATGGCATACTATGACTGGCAGCTTCCCTGTCTTCCTGGGTTGAGTCACGTGACTGAGCAGAGGTGGAAAGCATGAAGAAAGGTCACTACAGGAATAGCGGTAGGGTGCGGGGCTGCTACCCCAAGTTGTATCTGTGACACGATGGCCTCTGGAGCACCCAAGGGCCAGTCCACCTCCCCAGCCTGACTTCTCCAAGTTGGTTATCATGAGAAGCAGACTCATAACGGCCATTCCAGTCACAAACATCCATTGGAGGTGCTCCCTGGAGGACTCACCATGTACCAGGTGCTTGGCCAAGTGCCTTCCATGAATGATCTCACTGGATCCTTAACAGCAACCCTCTGTCATCCCACCTTGCAGTTGGAGAAGCTAATGCTCAGAGAGGGGCAGAGGCTCACTCAAGATCACACAGCTTGTAAAAGGCAGAGCTGGGAGTTGAACTTGATTCCAATGGATTTCAAAGCCAGAGCTCTTCACCTTGACACCATTCTGACCCTCCTCCTTAGAGTAGTCAAGTTCCCCTAGAGCAGAGCAAGGGGATTTACATGCTGGAATACACTGACCATGGGGTGGTGTCCTCTAGCAGAGATACTTTTCACTTGTATAAAGTGAACTCCCCTCACCCCTCACCCAATGGGTGCTTAACAAACGTTGGCTGAACTGGACTCCAGCTCCAGGCAGAGGTAAGGTAGAGAGACTCCCAGGATTTGTTCAGCCTTTGGGCCCTGTGAGTGACAAAGTGGGCCCAGACCCTAGGGTAAGTGAAAACTGTCAGGTCACCAGTGAAGCAGGAGGCTACCAGACCTTCTAAAATAGAATTCTAAAGGAGAAACTAATTTTCATTACATTGAGAAGACTTCAGTGTCCAGTAACATGGAAGACAATATAACCTGAAATGCTCCCACTATAAAATGCCCAGAAATACTGGATAAGTTATAACAGCATCCCTTTAAATATATAGGTCAGTTCCGGAAAAAGTAAGAAATTCCCAAGGGCCAAAACTGAAGAGGGAACTCACTCAGACTGCTAAGTATGTGAACTAATAATTAAGTGCCCTCTGCAATAAAGGAATGGGGCATGGGATAGGTGCCCATCTTAGTACTGAAGAGGCCTTCACACTCAGCGAGCATGTGGATCAGAACACCTCTGTCCACTAACACTGGAAGAAGACATGCCTTGATCTGTCTCTGCCTTGCCTCTAGTTTGAAAAACCAAAAGGTAGCTTCCCCTGAGAATGTATAACCATAATCCTGCACTCGCATGGGTTTGGAGTTCAAATTGATTGTCCCTTTGGAGTTCTCAGACTTGAGTATGGATCAGAATACCTGGGCAATTTGTTAAAACAGAAACTGCTGGGTCCCACCCCCAGGATTCCTGACTCAGGAGATCTGGGTTGGAGCTCGAGAATTTGCATGTCTAACAAATTTGGGGATGCTGATGCTGCTGGTCCAGGGACTACACTTTGAGAACTACTGTTCTCTGCCAAGAAATTAACTTAAAAATCATTCTCACATGGTAATACTGCTGGACATTAAGCCAAAACAAATACAAAATATTTCTATTAATAACACAGGGGTGGCTGGGTGCGGTGGCTCATGCCTGTAATCCCAGCACTTTGGGAGGCCAAGGCTGGTGGATTACCTGAGGTCAGGAGTTCGAGACCAGCCTGACCAATGTGGTCAAACCCTGTCTCTACTAAAAATACAAAAACTAGCCAGCCATGGTTATGTGCACCTGTAGTCCCAGCTACTCGGGAGGCTGAGACAGGAGAATTGCTTGAACTCAGGAGAGGCGGAGTTTGCAGTGAGCCGAGATCGCGCCACTGCACTCCAGCCTGGGCAACAGAGCAAGACTCTGTCTCAAACAAACAAACAAACAAACAAAAAACAGGGGTGAGCAAACAGTGACCTGCAGGCCAAATCCCATCGGCCCTGGGTCAAATCCAGCCACACTCATTAGTTCATTTATTATCACTGCTTTTGCACAAAGGCAGAGTTAAGTCGTTGTGTTAGAGACTGTAGTCTGCAAAGTGAAAAATATTTGCTATCTGGATGACTTCTGCACTAAGGTCAATCCTGGTCACACAGAATTCACAGAGACACAAGCCTACCAAAGATGACCTCTCAATCCAAAATTACAAAACACATGGGGAACTGGTCTACAATAAATCAACAGGCAACATTAGCAGGATCACACCCAAGAACTTCAGATAATGAAATTATTATACACAGACTATAAAAACAGCAGAGAGTCAGAGTCTACATTTAGCAACTCTTAGGTCTTTAACCAGAAGGAATTATGAGGATGATATTTACTGAGTACTGTATGCCGGGCATTGGGCCCAGTGCTTTATATACTCCAAGTCCTTTCCACATGAAGCCACTCAACATTAGGTAAAAAAGACTGAGGCTCAGAGATGGGTCATTCACTTGACCAGTTTCACAGCAAATATGAGGCAGAGCCAGGATAAAATCCAGGCCTTGGGCTGAAACCCACTTCTAGGCAGTTCCAAATTCTATGCCTCACTTCCACCCCAGAGCAAGGTGCATGATAAAGTAGGAGCTCTTAACTTGGGGTAAATGGCTAGATTTGGGGGAATCTTGCAACTCCCTGAAACTACATGCAAAATGCTAAGTCTCCATCATATTTCTAAAAAGAAGATCCATAGCTTTCATCAGATTCTCAAAATCAAAGCCCTGAGATAGCCAGACTCAAATCCAGGCCTCCTCTCCATGCTAGACCAGAATCATATTAATGGTGAACATTTCTTGTGCATGATGCCAACTGACACCACTTGAATGTTATAAGCATATGTTTAAATCCCGTGACAGCCCTATGAGGAAGTTATTTTATCCCCATTTTACAAATGAGAAAACTGAGGCCACAGAGGGTTCAGGTAACTTGCCTGAAATCCCACAATTAGCAGGTGGTTGAACAGGGAACCCAGAGTCAAACCCTCTCACCTGCACACTTCTCACCTGCCACATCGCCTCCTGCTGCCGGTGGTAACCAGCTCTTTGATTCTGAATCCAATCATTTGTCTCTACAAGCTTGGAAGGCTCAGGGTCTTTCCTGCCCACTCCTAAGCCATTTGCACACACACAAGAAACATGAGGCTCCTTCTGCCTTGATTTTGGGGTGAAGCCCCTTTCTTGATCCCAACGTCCATGTCCAAAGAACATTTCCAAGGCCAGCCAGACAGGAGGCAGATATTTCCCACAGAACATTCATTCCCCTGTCCCCACCACCTTGCTGGGTGCATGTCCAGACACCAGCTACCTACTTGGCTGGTGCCTCGCTCCTCGACAGCATAAACACACATTTACCCAATTTTTCACAATGAGCAATATTTACTCAACAGCCCAGAATGGCTCATATGGAACTATTAAACCCCATTGCCTCCGTCTGCAGCTCGGAGTGCAATAATGAATCAGTATTTTGGAGCGATTACGATGCTAATAAGAATGTGTGAGGCACAGAATAATGCTA
Organism: Pongo pygmaeus; assembly: GCF_028885625.2. NCBI lineage: Eukaryota > Metazoa > Chordata > Mammalia > Primates > Hominidae > Pongo > Pongo pygmaeus. The sequence continues at coordinate 109,689,615 of NC_072383.2, read as the reverse complement.
TGCAGGGGCGGCCGCCAAATCCCCCGGACTCGCTGCCTCCCTTCCTCTGGGAATTTTACCCTTCCAGCAGCCAGCCTGCCTGAGAACCCCCAGCCCCCAAGGCACGCCCTGCTGGAGTTACTAGAGCACCAGACAGATCTAAAACGGAAGCCCACCGTATCTCAAAGTGCAGGCCCCATGAGGCCAACCTTTGCCGGGGCTGTGGGAGGCGATGGTGCCGCCTCGCGACGTCCCAAAGGCCCCAGAGCCACCTATGCTGGTTGGGACCTGGAGCTCTAGCACAGCGTCTCACATGCTCACACACACACAGATACTGGAGGAAAAAAAAAATACTCATTCCCTCAGGCTGCACGCCTGGAAGCAATGTTGGATTGCGGGGTGGCGGGGGGGAGGGGGTGTTTGCTTGTTGTTTTTTTTGGATCCTTCTCTTTTTCACAAGCCCCTAGGTAAATAATACATGGCAGAAAAGAAGCCTGTATTTGAATGTGGTGAGGACCACTCTCAACCCCCTCCTCATCTGCCCAGGGAAATTGCTTTATTCTTGTGCCAACCTTGGCCTCCTCATTCCAGAGACTGGGGAACTTTCTGGATGCCCAGGGAGGCCAGACATGCAGACTTGGGCCAGAGGATGGTGGAGGGAACAGCTAAGCCTCCTTGTCTGGCCAGGTCTCCCAGCCCAGGCTCTTCTCTTCCTCAAACCCCTTCAATCCTCCTCCTCTTCCGTCCCCTCCCATTCATGATAACGACCTCAGCAGGGCCTACAAGGCTCATGGGACCCTGCCCTATCCCCTGTTTCTCAGCCACATCCTGCCTATCTGCCCCTCACCGTGCACTCCAGCCACACTGCGCACCTTTCACTTGCTGGAGCCAGAGGTACGGTCTCCCACCCCAGGGCCTTCGCACATCCCGCTCCTACCCTCTAACTGGACTACCATGGCCTTCCTCACTGGGCTAACTCAGGAGTCCTTCCCTGACTTCCAGAATAAAGCTGGTCCCTGTAATATGGTCTCATCATTCCTAGCTCATTTCCTCTGCAGCCCTTAGCTGGGCTTGCAACTTCAAATGTGTGATTATTTGATTAATGTGAGTCTCTTCAGGGATTTGATTTCTAAACACCACAGAGACCAACAGCACCTCGAGAGCAGAGAGCATGTCTGTTTTCATCACCAGGGCATCTCCGGCACGTGGCCTGGGCCCAGGCCCACAGTAGGTGCTGAGATAAATACTTGTTGAATGGATGACTCCCCTCGCTCGAGCCGTCTCCCAGCTCTGCTTCCCCAGTGACAGCTGCCTTTTCTGTGAATGGGGCCACACAGCTTTTCAAGCCTTTTTTACATGACATCATTTTATCTGCCGTAAAGTGCAATGTTCATAGTACAAGCCCCGGATAAATATTTAATCAAAATAAAATGCTCGTGGACCCTCAACCAGGAGGACGGCCCTATGCACTCCCTTTGGTGTAGATGAGTGAGCGTGTGTGAGTGTGTGTTCGTGTGCACACATACACATCTATCTCTACACAAGGTGTCCCCAACAGAAACGTGCATGCCACACAGGCAGAAAAGTACCTACATGGGAAGGTGCCACCCACATTCATTCCGCAAGGATTAAGTGAGCACCCAGTATACACTAAGCATGGCAGACCCGCCGGTGGCTATAGCAGAAGCGCTAACATGGATTGGGCACTTACTCCGTGCTAGAACAGTCCTGGGTTACATGCTTCAGACAAATTCACTCATCTAACCCTGCCGACACTCCCTGTGAGTGAGGCTGCGAGGCAACCTACTTCACAGGCGAGGAAGCTGAGGCACAGATGGAGTGCACGCACTGAAGTCTTATTGGCAGGGGCAGAATTTGAACCTGACTGTGCCTGACTCTAAAGCCTGGTGTTTGGCCATGAGGCGCCCCCCACATCCCTGCCTGCTGAGAACAAGGCCAAGTACATAAAACTGGAAGCACAGTGTTTCCAACACAGCAGAAGAAAGAAAACAACGACAAAAAACCCAGAGATGCCCAGGGCCAGGGCCAGGCTGAGGGGAGAGTGACCCACTCACTTCACAGAACATCAGGCAGGTAAAACCCTTGTCCGAAAGATAGCAAAATGATGCGGAGAATGCTAATGTGGGTATAAGTGGAAAGACGGTGATGTAAAGTTGGATGTACTTAGGCAGGCAAAGCAGGGTGCAGACAGAAACACACGCCATGCCAAAGGGTGTTCTTCCAGTCTCCTTCTTCCTCTTTTCTCTATTTGTAAAACCCTCTGATAATGGGGCGACTTTGTCTTCCATAATACAAAATTACTTTTAAAAAGCCCTTCTTTCACTTGCGGTCGTGGGATTCCCCGAAAACCCTTCTACAGCCCATGCTTCCCTCCTCCTCCCCCATCCCGAAAAGCTTTTCTCAGCGGCTCTCCTCGTTGTCCCATAGTGACTCAAACAGGAATAAAAATAGGAAGAAAGGAGAGCAAAGGATGCCACGGACTGCGGTGTGCATGGGTCCGGGGTTGTAGCTCAGGAAGCCAGGCATCCACCTTGCTCTGTGTGTGTGTGTGTGCGCGCGTGTGTGCGTGTGCACATGCATGCCCACATCTGGGGACAGCTTGGGCCTGCAGAGACTCACTGATCAGGGGCTGGCCTCTGCAGGCCCACAGCCATGAGGGGAAGCCTCCCATGAACAGCTCCAAGGAAGCAGGGGGTGGGCAGCAGGGCCAGCTGGAGGTCCTGGCATCCCAAGGCTGGGAGGTGGCAGGTGTCACTGCTTCCTTTCTGAAGGCCTCACGCCCCTCTTGGAGGGACGATAACTGTGTCACGTCCCTTCATCTTTGTCCCTGGCACTTGGCCTTCCAGAGGATGAAGCTGACAACAGAGTAGAAGGAAGAGGGGGCTAAGGCTTCCCTTTCTGCTTCCTGAGGGTGGCCGCAATGGCCTAACTTTTCCCTTGGCCCTTAGAGAAGGGACTTTGTTTAGTCCTTACTTCCTAGAGGCTGTCAGCTCCAACAGAACCTTACAGAGCTACAGGCTGGGCCGGGCTGGGCCTGAGGGAAATGGAGTTTGCTCGTCTCAGTATCTGCAAACCAGATAGGACCGCTGCTTCCTGCTGGGTTCCAGCAAGTTAAGGAGTGAGATCCCTGCTTCCCAAAACTCCGGCCCATCTGTGGGCATTTATTGAGCCTCTAATATGTGCCAAACTCTGTGCTTGTGACAAGAGTCAAGAAGACAGATACAAATGCTGCCCTCATGGGTCTTAAAAAGACTAGCCAAGGAACCCCAATCAACTATGATGTGCATTATTATGGGGGAGCCCCCTAATCCAGCCAGGAGGTTCAGGAGAGCCTCCCAGATTAGACATGAAAGACGAGACGTGTGTCCGTTTGTACAGTGATTTTAAAAAGGGAGTTCCAGGCAGGGAGACCAGGATATGCCAAGTCTGGAGGTAAGACAGCATAAGGCATTTGAAGGCTGGGTAATAATTTAACCCTGGCTGGGGGATTTGGGGACGAGGAAGTTTATAAGAGATGACATGGTGGGATTGGATGAGGGTGAGGGGAGGTGCTCACGACCAGCCTCATAAGGTACAACTTTGGACTCTGTCCCATAAACAATAGAGAGCCACTGAAAGCTTTTCAGTTGGGGAGAGGGTGTGGGGTCATGATTCGGTTTCAATAAAGATCTCTCACAGCAGAGTTCAGGGTCCAAAACTCTTGGTTTTAACCAAGAGAATCAAGAAAGGACATTGCCACAAGACCTAACAGAAGTCACTGCCACCTCCCTGCCACTATTTCCCAGGAGTGCCTTCTAAATGGAGCCCTGGACCTGCTGGAAAGACCATGTGAGTCGGGATCCCAAGGTGGGGGGGCGGGGAAGGGGGCTTCCCCAGAGGTCAGGGCTAAGTCTGGTAGGGGTAAGCTGGGGAGAAAGGGGCCCATGCTCTCCCCAACACCTCCCTCACTGCCCCCACCCTCGGCATCCCAGCCAGGACTGAGGACCCCCCACGACCACCTTCTCCTTGGTAGCACCCCTTCTACATCACCCTCCCCTCCTCCAATATCTAAGGGGCGCTATCTTTAGAAAACAATCCCACCTCCTCACCATGGCCTCAAGGTGATCTGGCTCCTGCCACCCTGCCCCCACTTCATCTCCCACCTCCCCACCTCTAGGATACAGAAAGCTGACCCTGGGTGGGGGGACCCAGGAAAGTCAGAAGAGTCACATGCCCCATTTGGAAGGTGAGGGAAACTGAGGCATCAATGGGGCCCTCATAGAAAACAAAATGGTCCAGAAATCAGGCAGTAGTCCTGCTCCCCTCACTGGGAGTTGGCCTGGCTATCTCTGCCAAGAAGCCCCTCGCTGGGGCCAGGGGGGACCTAGCCTTATCAAGGACATTTGGGCGATATGGTTATTTCTACCCAGTTTGCTTTGTGTGGAGTCTGCACATTTTTTCAGAGACTGGGCCCAATTGCAGAATGGAAACGTAACCCTCCTCCCTTCCCACCTCCCCTAGAAGCCCTGCAAAGAGGGGCCCCCTCCAGCTGACCAGTGTGGCAGGTGCCACTGTCAGAGGCATTTGAACCAGAGCGACTCCATTTTGAGCGAGGGCTGGAAAATGAGACTGGGACCTGCTGGGCTGCATCCTCAGAAAGTTCAGCATTCCGAGCCTCTACATGTTTACAGTTAAGGGAACAAATTAATAATGTTTACTAAACACACCCAGACTTGGGAGTGTCCAGATATCCCAATATTTGGAGAACAAAGGGATTCCTAATTTTGCTTTAAAGATAACAATATTGATTATTGCAAAATATAGTAATTAAGAAAATTAATCCTTTATCACAAACCCTTGTCACAGAGCATATCTCCCCATATATACGAGTATTGTACCTAGGTTGGATGTGTTCCTCCTCTTATTTTCAGGAACGTCCTACTCTGTCTATGGAGTAGCTGTTCTTTCACCATTTTACTTTCTTAATAAACTTGCTTTCACTTTGCACTGCGGTCTCTCCCTGAATTCTTTCTTGCATGAGATCTTGGGATCTCGCTCGGGACCCCTTTCCTGTAACACCACTATCTGCAAGGATGCACTAAAACGTCTCCTTGGGCCCCACCCTTTCAGCCACCCTCCAGCTTCTCCTGTACCTGAGATGAGAGAATTGTTCCCTCTCTGTCTCTCTCTCTCTCTCTCTCTCTGTCTCTTCAGTGTTCTCCCTTCCTCCCCAGCCAGGGAAATGGGGGTAAAAATCTCCCAAGATCCCCAATTTAAAGTAAAGTCAGATCCTTCTCTCTTCCCTTTCCTCACTACCTAATAATCACACTTGTGTGAAGTTGATGCTCTACATAACGAAGAGAGAGGCCTCCTTGGAGAGGGTACAATCAGACAATTTTTAAGATCATGGAGCATTAGACCATTCCCAACTGGGTTTACTAATCAAACAGCCAAATCCTTCATAACCAGCCAATCCCTACAGGGCAATTAAATCCTTCCCCTTTAAAACACTTGCCACACTGTCTGGGGACAGAAAGAAAAATTTGCAAAATTCATTTGATAAATTAGCCAGGGAAAAGAAAGGAGTGAATCAAGCTTTGTTCTTTTCATTTTTTTAAATTATGGAATTCACAATGCCTGAATAATGTTTAATAAGAACTATGAAAATTCCTAACAGTATTACAACACAACACAAAAGAATTAACCTGGTTACCGTGAAAAATTGCATATTTAATTAAGAACAGAGAGTTCAAAACTATCCAGAGATTTCAAAAGTGCTGTTGCCTGAGGGGCCAAATTACATGCTTCCAGGGCTGCTAACGGAGTTAGCGCGTTCAGTCATTACCCAGGCGTCCCCATTAAGTGACTCTGGGCAGATGACATCAAATTCATTTCAAAAGCACCAGGAACTGAAGCATTCACTTGGGTAGTTTAAGGGAAAGCAACTATCCTGCTGGCAGAAATCAGACCCCTTGTTGATAAAGGCAATAATTAAAGAATAATGTTAATTAGCTGCTTTTATTTGAAGAAAAGTACGGTAGTTGGAGTGCTTCCAGGCTGTTGAGGTGGGAGTCACTCTTTCTGGCAGAAGGGGAGGCTGCTGGCAGAAGTGGGGAGCGAGGGGCCCACAGGAAGATGGTGGAGGCTGGGGCAGGGAGCAAGATGGGGCCCGTGTAAGGAGGCCTGGGTCCCCACGTTGGAATCGGCCTGGTCACCCTGAGGCCCTCAAGAGGGCAGCTTGGAAAGCAAGGAAAGATGGTGCTGTCAGCATCTAAGGCCCTGTCACTGGCAGGCCCACTTCCATCATGGCAGACAAAGCCAGATCTTCAGTGGCCACTTCCTGTCACACCCACTCCACTCCACTCACATAGCCGTCTCTGTCCCACTAACTTCCCTCACATGATCTCCTGCCACACCCATTCCCCTCACACAGCCTCCTGTAATATCCACTCCAGCTTGGTCACTTCCTGTCATACTCCCCCACACAATTTCTTGTCACACTTACTCGCTACTGGCCCACTTCCTATCACACCTACTGCAGCTCAGGCCATTTCCTGTCATACTTACTCTCTTCACACAACCTCCTGTCACAACCATTCCAGCCTGGCCACTTCCTGTCACACTCACTCCCTACTTGGCCACTTCCTGTCACACTCACTCCCCCACACAATCTCCTGTCACACTGAATTCCCTCACACAACCTCTTGTCACAACCATTCCAGCTTGGCCACTTCTTGTTACACTCACTCCCCCACACATCCTCCTGTCACACCCACTCCCTACTTGGCTACTTCCTGTCACACCCACTCACCTCACACAACCTCCTGTCACATCTACTCTCCTGCTCAGCCACTTCCTGCCACACTGACTCCCTTTACAGCCTGTCACAACCAGCCTGAGTCACCTGAATCATCACCACCATCACCCTCACTGTAGCCAACTGTCTTTTCTAAAGATGGCTGGCATAATATCCCTCGCCACCCAGGCTTCCTGCAAGGTGACCTTGACAATCCTTCCACCCAGTGGTGGGATCTACGTCCTCCTCCCTTTGAACCTTTGAACCTGGGCCCACCTTTGTTACTGCCCCAACCAGCAGAGTAGATGGAAGTGATACTAGCAACTTGCAAGGCGAGAGCATGAAAACACCTTCACTTCTACCGGGCTCTCTCAAGATGTTCCCTCTCGGAACCCAGCCACCATGCTGTGAGGAAGCCCAAAGGAGCCCACACAGAGAGACCCTGCAGAGAGGCCATAAACTGGGGTTCCCACAGGTAGCTGAGGTTCCAGCCAACAGCCAGCATCAATTGCCAGATGTGGGAGTTGTCAAATTACCCGCAAATGCTGAATCTGCCCAGATGAAGCCCCAGGTATCATGGAGTGGGGACAAGCTGATCCAACTGGGCTCCGTCCTAATTCCAGCCCACAGAATCAGGTATACAAGAGTTGTTTCTGTCCACTAAGTTTGGGGTGGCTTGCTACCCAGCAACAAATGACTGCTGCGTTTACAGAGACACATGCAGTCACACATGTTAAGAACAGTCCTCATCTCTAGCATCCTCCCTCCCGGACAGATCCATCCAAGAGGCCGGCATGAGAAATGCATCCATGGATCTGTCCACCAGTGACAAGAACACCCAAAGAAAGCCACAAATGGCCTCCGCCTTTTGCCTCGGATCTCAACAGCCCCCCAGGTCTCCAGGGGCACAGCAAACGATCTAGCCGTGGAGGGGAAAGAACGCAGGAAGCCCCGTGTTACAGAAGATAACACTGAGAGCCACGCGGCTAAGTGGCCTGCTCAGGACCATGGCTGCTTCACGGCAGAGCTAGGCTGCGATCAGCCTGACTCCCAGCGAAGTGGTTTGATTCTCATTAGCAAGGTGCCGAATTAGGGCAGCTCATCAATACATCCCATAGAAACAAATTATCCTCTGGCTCAAGCCTACTTACCTGTAGGGTGGCTGGGCCAGCCCTAACCTTCTAGGGGTGCCATCCTGGGCAGGGGACAGGAAACGTGCGCCGATGGGACCGCTGGGGCAGTCGGGCAAGCTCCGGGGGCTGGGGGAAGGGAGGCCGCCTTCCTCAGGTGTCCCACCTTGGGGGCCAGGTGGGAGGCAGGAGCTGGGCCTTGGTTTCTCTCCTCGCCCCCTCCAGGGAGGCAGACGGCCTCAGCAGGCCTCACCCACTGTGATATGCCAAGATGCTCTGCTCTGCTCGGAGAATAATTTTTTTCCAGAGATGAATTTCACAAAGTAGGCCAAGGGCCGTGGGACCAACCCCCTTGCTCGCGGAGGCTGAAGAGGATGTCCTCCGAGGGCCGGGGCCGCCTCAGAGCGACTTCCAGGCTGCTGCCCCAAGGGTCCCAGGGTCCAGCTACCCCAGGATAGGAAGGACAGGAAATCGGCCTCATCCCCCAGTGTCTGCTGCTATGGTGACCAGCTCTGACGGTGGCCCCTGGGACTCTGACATCCCTGATGCTTGTCCCAGTAATTCGGGCCCAGGCCCCTACTCCTGCCAGACAACATGGTCCACCAACAGCCACCCACCATCACATTAGGCCTTTATGAGGCCAGTCTGCACATACAGCAACTTCTGGGGAGAAAAGAGGGAACCTGGACATGTAGTAGCCCTGTCCCAATGATACACAGTCTCTGCTTTGCATAGTAAAGAGAAATAACAAGAGACAGGAGAGCGTACGAACATGGACTGCGGAGTCAGACTGCCTGGCTCTGCTGTGTGGCCTTGCACAAGTCACTTAATCTTTCTGTGCCTCAGCTTCCTCCTCTGCCAAATGGGAATATTAAGAGTGTCTAGGGCCGGGTGTGGTGGCTCATGCCTGTAATCCCAGCACTTTGGGAGGCTGAGAGAGGCAGATCGCCTGAGGTTGGGAGTTCAAGACCAGCCTGGCCAACATGGTGAAACTTCGTCTCTACTAAAAATACAAAAATTAGGCGGGTGTGGTGGTGCGCACCTGTAGTCCTAGCTACTCGGGAGGCTGATATGAGAGAATCTCTTGAACCCGGGAGGCAGAGGCTGCAGTGAGCCAAGATCAAACCACTGCACTCCAGCCTCGGTGACAGAGTGAGACTCCATCTCAAAAAAGAATGTCTACACCATAGAATTGTTATGGGAATTAAACCACTAAATGATGGTATTTAGAAAGTACTTAGAGTCACATAGCCACCCTTGGCAAGTGCTTGTTAAACTAGAAATAAATAAAAATAAAATTTAAAAAAAATTTAAAAAGCTCTTCTGAGCTGCTCTCATCCCTGAAAGGTCTTGTAAATTCTGCCCGTTATCTGGAATGGCTATACTGAGGCCAAAGAAGGCAGAGTCACCTCCACACCAGTCACAAAGTCGACACAGCTAATGTCTAGGGTGAGGTTGCTATTATAACTCACATGCTTATATGAGGGCCACACTGAAAGCTGCACAGGGAGGGCTGGGCTCAGCAGAGGTTTTGCAAAATGGGAAACCCACACCCCCAGAACCCAGCCCCATGTGAAATGCAGGCCCAGGGACGCCAGCTCTCGCACTGAAGAGAAAGCCAGGAATCTGTTTTTTGTTTTTGTTTTTTTTTTTCTTTTGAGATGGAGTATTGCTCTGTCGCCCAGGCTGGAGTGCAGTGGTGCGATCTCGACTCATTGCAACCTCCATCTCCTGGGTTCAAGCAATTCTCCTGCCTCAGCCTCCTGAGTAGCTGGGATTACAGGCGTGTGCCACCATGCCTGGCTACTTTTTTGTATTTTTAGTAGAGACAGGTTTTGCCATGTTGGCCAGGCTGGTCTCGAACTCCTGACCTCAGGTGATCCACCTACCGTCGCCTCCCAAAGTGTTAGGATTACAGGCGTGAGCCACTGCGCCCAGCTCTGAGTTTTTAAAAGGTGACCTCTGATCAGGCCATCAGGTATTCCGTGTTTACCAATCACCATGCCAAGTACTGTAGCTTTAATGTATGGTAACAAGTTCACCATCTGATAGGGGAGACCAACAAGGAACTGGGGAATCATCTGGAAACATGGAAAGCAGCCCAGGCCAGGGATATCCAAGTGAGATGTAAAAGAAGACATCCAACCCAGTGCAGAGTCAGGGAAAGAGGGCCGGGGCCCCCATGAAGAGCAATGTGAATGGTGTTCCAGGCAGAGGAAACAGAAAATGCAATGCTGGGAAGTGTGAGGAGTATGGAGGATGTAGAAGCGGAGATAGTGAGACAGAATGCTAAGGATGGAGACTATGGAAGTACGTGTCAGATTCCTAGAATACTCTGGGGGCTAAATCCCATCTCTGCTGGGGAAATGCTGTGTGTCCATGGGAGGCCTCTGAACATCTCAGCATTAGTGGGTTAGGATGCTGCTTTCACTAGAGCCCTTGGATGGCCCCAGAGATGACACTGGGAAGAGCGTTTCTTGTCATTAGTGGGACTTAGTGGGAAATCACTCTCCCACTAAGAGTGCAAGAGCCACTGGGGAGCAAGCACGAGAAACAAAATCACATTTCCGGAGCCCCTGGTATGTGCCAGGCACCGTGCTGGGCCCTGCATGTAGAGGCGCTCATTTCCTCCATGTGGAGATGCTATGAGGGGATTATTTTTGCTACCCCCATTTTGCAGATGAGAAAACGGAGGCACTGAGCAGTCCTCTGGCTGCCTCATGTATCTGGCAAGAGCAGAGCCAGTCTGTTCGGCAAGAACCCTGCTTTGCCCCTGCACCTAGCTACCCATCTGGGGTTTTCCCCACAGAGGGATGAAGGTGGGGGTGGGGAAGCTTCAGCACGTGCAGCAGGCAATCCTGGGGAGGCAGTGCCTGCCACTGGCCCCACATGCCCATGTCACCTCCATCACAGTGAGATCAACTCTGCAGTGGCCATGCTTAGCTTTGGGGAAGTCATTAAATGCCACACCAAACTAGACAGAATATGATTTCATGGCAAGGAGATGTTGAAAGAAGTTCTGCCTGGGAGCATGAGCACACAAACACACACACAGACATACTAAGGTGCACAAATAAACAAAGATACACACTGACACACACACACAGATCCCCACATGTGGCTGCAGATACACAGGCACACATTCAGAGACATACTCAGAAAAACACAGACACAAAGACACACACACAGAAACACACTAAGATACACACACAAGGACACAGACACAAAAATGAAAAGACCCACAAACACACTCAAAGATATGTACCCACAAAGATGCAGACATACACACGTAAGTATACAAATACACTCACGTTACACTCACATCCATCCCTGTTTGTTTGTTTGTTTGACTGATTTTTTTTTTGAGGGCCTACTATGTGCTCTGCCCTCTGCTGCTCAGTTCTGGGGACAAGCTGCTCTATACCCTCATGACAATCCACAGAGGGAGGCCGGTGTTCATCAGTAACCCAACAGAGCTATGTCTGACGCCTGCTATGGTAAGGCTATAAAGATGGGGTGCACGACCTCACAGGGCCATACAAGGTGGAGCAGGCAGCTGCCCCAAGGAAGTGATATTGAGTAAGCTCCAAGGATCAGGGAGGAGTTGATGGGAAGAAGTATGGGAAGAGTGTCGCAGGCAGAGAGAGCAGGTCACCCATGGGGGCTATGGTGCAGGGGAAACAAAGAAGACATGTGTGACTGGAACATGGGGAGCACAGGGAATGTGGCTCAGGATCAAGAACAGAGGGCGCATGTACGGTTATAATGTGTCGATTAAAAAAGAATGAAGGGCATGCTGAAATTACACTAATATAAATCTGAACTTTATTCCTACAAGTTACAATATATATGGTAAACCCTAGCGCAACCACTAAGAAAATCCTCAAATAATATAGTTAAAAAAAACTCACTAATTAAAATGCTACATTAGAGAATATTCACTCAATGCAAAAGAAAGTAGTAAAAGAGAAATAGAGGAACAAAAAGATATAGAAAACAAAAAGCAAAATAGCAGACATAAATTCTACCATAGCAATAATAACATTAAATATGAATGGATTAAACAAACCAATCAAAGAGCGAAGTTTTTCAGACTGAATAAAAAACATGATCCAACTATACATTGTCTATAGGAGACACGCTTTAGATTCAAAGGCATGAACAGATGGAAAGTTAAAGGATGCAAAAAGATATATAATGCAAACAGCCACCATAAGAAACTGGGAGTAACTATACCAATATCAGACAAAATAGACTCTAAAGCAAAAAAAAAAAAAAAAGTTACTAGGGAAAGAAGGACATTTGCTAAATAAAAGGGCCAATCTGTCAGGAAGAGATAACAATTATAAATGTATATATGCACCTAATAACAGAACACTAAAATATATGAAGCAAAAATTGACAGAAATGGAGAAATAGACAATTTAACAATAGTTGGAGACTTCAACACCCCACTTTCAACAGTGCACAGAACAACTAGACAGAAGATCAACAAGAAAATAGAAGACTTGAACGACACTATAAACCAAGAACGGAGGGCAGTGGCCAGTCCATGCTGAGCATGGAAGGTTAGTTACATTGAGGCTTTCACCTCAAAGGCAATGGAGGGCCATTGGAAATGGTACTTTTTAAAACAAAATGCATTTTTAATTGATACATAATATTTGTATATATTTATGAGGTACATGTAATATTTTGTTACATGCATAGAATGTGTAATGATCAAGTCAGGGTATGTAGGATATCCATCACCCAGGTACTGGAAACATTCCAAGTCCTCTCTTCTAGCTATTTTGAAATACACAATACACTGCTGTTAACTATAGTCACCCTGCTCTGCTGTCAAACATTAGAATGTATTCCTTCTATCTAATTGTATGTTTGTACCCATTAACCAACCTCTCTTCACCGTCCCCTGGAAATTCTTCTTCTTAAACTTCTATTAAAAACTTCTTAACAAGTTTTTAATAACCTCACTTGCTGCTGTGGTCAAAAGAGTAGAGAAGCCAGAGTCAGCAAAGGAAGAAATCAGGAGACCAAAGTCCAGGGGGAGAGGCAATGGGGGCATGGGTCCAAGTGACGATGGTGGAGATGGAGGTAGGAGATGGGATGCAGGAGGTATCTAGGAGGTAAATCCCCAGGATTTAGTGATGAACTGGACATGGGGAGCATACAGGAGAGGGAGGTAATCAGGGTGGCTCCCAGGTTTCTGTCCTGTAGACCCGGATGGAACCATCCCTAAGATGAAGATCCTACAATGGAGAGGAAAATTAGGTTTTGAACGTCCTGACCTGGAGACATCTTTGAGACAGACATTCAAGAAAAGTCGAATAAAGTGGCTTAAAAAGAAAGAAAGAAATGTCAAGAAGGCTGTTGTACAGAGAGGTCTGACATCCAGAGACAGGGACTGGAGAGCTGCGAGGCAGTGATGTTGTGGATACAGATGAGGTCACACAGGGTCAGGGCACAGAGTGAGAAGAGATGGACCTTGAAAGGACCAACATAATTAGAGGCCAGCCAGAGGAGGATGGGTCTGAAAAGAAACAGGGGAGTGGCGGCAAGAGGTAGGAGGAAAATGAAGAGAATGTAGTATCAAGAGGGCCAAGACGGGGCTCTGTGGGGGAAGCGGCGGGGTGGGTGGGAGATAGAGAAATGGAGATAGAGTGTGACCCAGATGCTCTATAAATGTGGCTGAGCAGGAGAGGAGGATGTAGGTGAAGGGTTTCTCTGCCCTGCCTTCCTTCATATACCCTTTTGCCTCAGTTTCCTCCTCTGCAGAATGGGAGCTGGTCCAACAGCATAGATGGGTGGAACCATTTCTGACAGGCTCCAAGCACCATGCAGAGGTTAGGGGCTGCTAATCTGCACTGAACAGTAAAACTAGGGAGCTCCTGTCCTAGTGGCAGACCTGATGATCTGCCTTGTCCACCTCCTTGGTTACAGACCATCCCCCTTGCCCAAAAAAGTTTCTCTCAAAGACCTTGCTGGGCTCCAATCTGCTACAGGACAGAGCTTGGTCCTTCCTGGGCCCATCCAGGGTTTGGTGACCATGGTTCCTGTGGTGTCTCCTTGAAGGCAGGCTGCCCTCTGAGACCACCCACCCTCTACCTAGGCTAGAGAACATCACTGAATCCGGATGGGGAAGGAGGGGAGAACTACACATCCCAAGCCTAGAACCCTCTCCAGCAGCCCTCACCAACCGCACAGGCCTGCAGGGCCAGTGTTTGTCTCCCCTCTTGGTCCCCACAGCTCTGTGTACAGCCTCTGATTACTGTGCTAATTATGTCATTTTGGGGTTATTTCACTACAGTTGACTCCTCCACCAATCTAAAGCATTCTTAAGAACAGGGACTGCTTTCTTTTCATCTTTACGTTCCTAGTGTTGGCTGAGTAGATGTTGGATGGATGCATGCATGGAGGAAGGGATTTTTGTTGGATGCACAAATATGTGGATGGGTGGATGAGAAGGTTGCTGGGTGGCTAAGTGGATGAATGGCTAGATGAATGGGTGGGTGGATGGGTGGAGGAATTCGTGGATGGATGGAGGGATGGATGAATTCGTGGATGGATGAATTAATGGATGGATGGATGGATGAATTCATGAATGGATGGATGGAAGGATTCATGGATGGATAGATGGATGGATGCATGGATGGATGGATGAGTAGACAGATAGATGGATAGTTAAGATCAGTAAGAAATGGGGAAGTATAGCTGGATAAAGTGTTAGGTGGATGGATACAGTGGATGAGAGAGCAGATTTATGAATGAGTAGATAAGACAATGTTGGGTGGGTGGTGGATGAGTGGGTGATGGATGATAAAGAGGTGATCCCCCAACCCCTGCTACTTCCAGTCCACAGGTGCTCACAGATTAGACAAAACTAAAGGGTGAAAAAAGTTCTCTTTATTCCATACTCCAGCCCACATCCCCTGCAGTCCTCCAGGTAGACATTCAACCTCTCTTACACCTAATAGCATCCCCATATATGACAGTCAGCACACAACCCCCTGGGACAGAACACCTGCATGTGGCCCGGGCTCTACAGCCATGCCGTCTTAGTCACCTCATCTTTTTATGGCCTTTCCTAGCAAGTGGCACCTGGAAACACACTGGTAATAATGCCCACAGAGACCACTGGGCAAAGGGCCCTTCTCAGAACATAACCCAAGCCCCCCATGACCCTCCTTGCACCAGCTCTATGTCCAGGAGAGGAGAAGGCACCCCTTGCCCACTGCATGCCTGCCGCTAAAAGCCTACAAATCCACACCAGCTGGCCACTCACACAGAAAACCAGCCATACCCTTACCAAGGAAGCACAGCTTCCACCTTGCTGGGGGTACCAGGCATGTCCCCACGGCAATCTCTCTACCCCCACAATGCTGTGGAGTGCTAGTCCTCGAAACGTCTGTGTGCCCAAAGGCTTCCCACCACGAAGAACTCCTCTCTGGGCAGAGATGACAACATCCAGTTCATCACAGATGCTCTCCTTTGCCTATTTTCCAAACGTCCCCTCCCTCCCTTCAATGTTTCCTATCAGGCTGAACCCAGTGGGAACCAAACATAAATTGGATCTCATTTCTCCCGTTTTAGACCCTCAGTATCTTCCCACTTCCATGATAATAGAATCCAAAGGAATCCAGCCACTACCGTGGTCTAAAAGGGCCTGCGTGAGCAGTAACCACCTCCCCCTGTGACTTCTCTCCCTCCCCTCTTCTCCCCTCTCTAGCCTCACTGGCCTCCCTTTGGTTCCAGGACTTTCCAAGCTGAGTCCCACCTCAGGGCCTTTGCACAGGCTCCTCCTGGAGCTGTGAGCTCCCCTGCCTGAACTGTGCCTGCATAGCTCCTCTTCATGGTTCAGGTCTCAGCCTAACTGTCACCTACCCAGTGTGGGCCTCCATCATCACCCTGAATAAACAGGCAGCCCCTCCATGTGATTTCAGCGCTCTTTCCTCCATTCTTTCTATTTCTGTCATTACACATTTATTTGTTTAGCTTGCCCTTCCACACCCAGCACCTGGCATTGTGCAGGGCCTATAGTGCGTGCTCAAGAAATACCTGCTATTTGATTGATGAATGTCAGATTCAGAGCAAACACTCTGGCCGGACTGTCTGGGTTCGAGTCTTGTGTGACCTTGGGCTAGTAAATGAACCTCCCTGGGCCTCAGTAGCCTCAGCTGCAAAATAGGGTGACACCAGAGCCTGCCCCAAGGGATGCTGGGAGGATTCAATGAAAGAACAAAGGTCAGGGACCATTCTCCAGCCCTAGCCCCAGCCCCAAGTCCTTGCTTCCTGGAGCCAGAGCAATGAGTATAAGGTCTGCCATGGAAAGAAAGAGCTTATAAGGTAAAAACGTGAACTGTAGAATGTGGCTGGTACAGCCGCAGAAAGGAGGGCTGGACTTGGCTTTAAAAAAAAAAATCTAAAAAACTTTTTTAATAAAGGCTACAAGTCTATCTCCTTCCTTCTTTATCAACGACACGATTTATTGACCGGGGAGGCCATATTGACTAAATAAATCTTGATAATGACCACGGCAGCAATCAATACCTGCTTATTATCAGCCCCGGCCGAGAATTCCATCTTGTGGAACGCAGGCCGGACGACAGGGAGCGCCACGCGGCTCTGGGACCCAGCGGGGGCCGGGGATGGATGGCAGGGTGGTGCTCATTCTCCAGGCTGGGAGACAGGCTGGGAGCGGGGAGCTTTCTCTCACCTTCCCCCGACCCATGCTTCTCAGGCTTTGGGGCCCAAATCCATTTCCACGAGTTGACAGTGGCAAGGTATCTTCAGAGGTTTTTAAAAAGAACAGAAAGGGGCCGGGCGTGGTGGCTCACGCCTGCAATCCCAGCACTGTGGGAGGCCGAGGCAGGCAGATCACATGAGGTCACGAATTCAAGACCAGCCTGGCCGACATGGTGAAACCCCGTCTCTATTGAAAATACAAAAATCAGCCAGGCGTGGTGGCACACGCTTGTAATCCCAGCTACTTGGGAGGCTGAGGCGGGAGAATTGCTTGAACCTGGGAGGTGGAGGTTGCAGTAAGCCGAGATTGCGCCCCTGCACTCCAGCCTGGGCGACAGAGCCAGACTCTGTCTCAAAAATAAATAAATAAATAAAAATAAAGCATAAAGAGAAAAATACTGACATAGTGATTGTAGATGGGGGAACCTTGGCAGTGGCATGAGACAGCCATCAGTCCTGGGAGGGGCACCTTTGGCCATTAGTGAGGCCAGAGCAGGAACATGGGTGGCCAACAGCCCTGGGTCTTGGGTTCAAGTCCAGGCTGGGCCGCTTCCTGGCAATGTAGCCAGGGACTGAGCCTTCTGTGCCTCACTCTGCTCATCTGTAAAATGGGAACGGTCATAGTTTTCCCTTCATAAAGTTGCTGTGGGAATTAAAAATAAGACAATATAAAGGGCTGTGAACACTGGCTGGCATTGCAGTAAGAGTGCAAGCGCCATTTGTTAAAGAAATCCCAGGCCTGCACTGGTCTCTCCGCAAGCTGTCTTCTGACCCACAAAGCCAGGCCCAGCCTTGCTAAGCCCTGCCAAGCGGCATGCAGGGAGGCCTGACCTCCTGTCCCAAGCTTCTCTGCGAAGAGCCAGCGCACCTGGCTGCTGGCTGCTGGCTCCGGGTAGGCCGGGCTGGGAGGAAGACCCAGGTTAGATTCCTGTCCTTACGGGGTGCGGTGGGGGTTCCTGCGCCTGGCTGGAGTTCAGGTGAGCTTCTCTCATCTGATACCTGAGCAGCTAATACTGCAAACGAATCTCTAGGCTCCACCCAGATTTGGGCACCACTGAGCTGACCAGTGAGGGCCCAGAGGTGAATGACAAACAACAATGATGGCAATAATAATAAAGGTAATACTAGTCGCTCTTGTTTACTAGGGAATGATGGTGTCCCAAGTGTGTGTTATGGGCTCTCCATCAAATCAAATCTTCTCAATGTCCCTATGAGGTAGGGGCTGTGTTTCAGTCCCATTTTACAGATGAGGAAGCTGAGGCTTACAAAACTGGGGAGTTGCCGAAAGCCTCCCAGTGAGGAAGTGGCAAGACCGGGGTCTGAAGCAAGATCTGACTGCTCCGAGCCCAGCTCCCATCATTGTAGGTACAGCTCCCAAGGCAACTGAAATTCAACAGGAAATGCCCTCCCATTTTAAGAAAGATAATAATAACAATTGCTAATAAAGATAATAGCAATTAATAATAATCACCATTAGGAAAGGCTCACAACATGCCCAGCCCTAGGCCAAGTGTCTATATGAAGCTGTCACTTTCTACTTCTCACGATCCTTGAAGAAAAGTAGTTCTACCTCCAAATGATTATGAAGTAGAAGCTTTATGAGGGCAGGGCTTGGTCTGTTTTGTTCTGTGCTAAACTCCCAACACCTCAGGCAGCTTGGGACACACAGCCGGGGCTGAATAATGCTCATCAAATGAATAAATGACCTGTCTCAACAAACCAGGGATGCTCCATTCTAGACAGAAAAACTGGGGCACAGCCACAGAAGGAAAGATGGGTCTCCCCCCCGATTATAAATGAGGGGTCCCTGCGCATGGTGGGAAAGCAAGCCCCTCAACCCTGGGATCACTGTCCAGAGACGCAGTCCACTTTCTCATGCCTGGTGGGCTGGTCCAGTGGGCCTGGGAATCAGTGTCAGGAGAAGAATGTCATCTGGGTCTGAGGACATTAACTGGCTGTCTTGTGTCCCGGATGACAGCCATCTCACAGGCTGTAGGGATGCTTTCAGCTCTCTATGGCTGAGGCCACCAAATCATCGCTTGTGGCCTGCAGCCTTCCAGCAATTAATAAATAGATATACTAATTAGATGGGAGCTGCCTCCCAGGTTGGAATTGAGGTCATCCTAAGGCGAGACTGATGGAGCTAAAGGTAAACAAACCCTCATTCACCACAGACCTGAGGCCGGTGCCCAATTCCCAGCAACTTTCAAGAGCCAGTGAGGGGTGAAGCAGCCAAGGGTCCCCCAAGACTGCCCCTCAAGGTGAAGTCGAGGGGCAACTGCCCCCTACGTCATCCCTCCTGTGGATTCAGCCACCCCTTAAAATATTTATTGAGCACTTACTATGTCCCTGCCCTCCCCAGAGAGGGAGGCAGACAGTAAACAAACGAACAAATAAATACACAAATAAATATTATCACATCAGGTGAGGCAGAGTGAGGAGAGGGGAACTGATTTGGAAAGAGAAGTCAAGGAGGACTTCTCTGAGGAGGTGGTATTCAAGCAAAGGACCGAACTAACTGAAGGGAGGTGTTTGGAAATTGTCTCAGAGAGAGGGAACAGTAAGTGCCAAAACCCTGAGGCTGGGACATGCTTGGCTTGTTTGAAGCACAGCAAGGAGGCCACAGGGGCTTGAATAAAGAGGGGGAGAACGACAGGGGGTGGGAGGGGGATAGGATGAGGGGATCCTAAAGCCTGAGGGCAAGTAAGGACAGGCAACCACGAAAGAGACAGTGTTGGGAGTGACAGCTCCCCGGCCTCCCCCAAGACATGACAGTGACCTCAACGGAGCATCTCCTACACCCTGAGAGCCTTATGCAGATGTCCCAATCCCATTTCTTCTTTCCTGTGGGACAAGAAACAGACCTGAAGGCAGGGTTATATGGCAAACAGATTTGTAAGGGTCAACGCCTGCACCTGCCGGAGGGAGCCAGTGTGAAGGAGAGAGAGGACAGAAGGACAGGAGGAAGGTTGTTTGGTTGACGGAAGCTCCTGGACTACCATGGAGTTAGCAGAGGGGTCCCGTGTGTCCCAGGTACAAGTCTGTGCCAGAATTTCTGCTGCACTCTGCCCCTGGCTGGGCCAGCTATGGGACGGATTTCCAGCGCAGCACGGGGGCCTATCACACTGCCTGAAGTCGAAGATGGGCAAGATGCATTCTCATGGAATGCCCTTTCTCTCTACCATTTCTATCTCGTGAGTATGCACAGGGCAACTAGGATTCAAATCCCAACTCTACTTCTTTATTCCTAGATATGTGTCCTTGGGCAAGTTATTTCCCCTTTCAGAGGCATAGTCTTCTCATCTGGAAGATGGGTGTAGCAATGGTACCTCCCAGAGTGCTGGGATTACAGGCGTGAGCCACCGCGCCTGGCTAATTCTTGTATTTTTAGTAGGGACGGGGTTTCACCATGTTGGCCAGGCTGGTCTCAAATGCCTGACCTCAAATGATCTGCCCACCTCATCCTCCCAAAGTGCTGGGATTACAGGCATGAGCCACTGCACCCGGCCACCATGCAGTGTCATATTATATCCTCCATCCCTACTCCTCATTGGCAGGTGGCAAAAGTGAGAATGGGACGGGCCCAGTAGCCTGCTCAGAATCTTCTCCCGGCCATACTGCTTTCTTCAGTTCCTTGGAGGCACAATTCTTCCACCCTTCTCGGGGTCTCCGCAAATGCTGTTCCCTCTTCTGAGATGCTTTTCCCTAACCTTGTCCTTGAGATCTCAGCAGGAGGGTCATTTCTTCCAGGAAGCATCCCCTGAGGTCCAGACCCAGGCAATTCCTTTGCCATATGCTGTCTCGGAATCTATTCCCCTTGCCTGTCTGTGAAATGGCATGTGCATCCACTCATCCGTGGCCTGTGGGCTCTGAGAGAGCTGGCACCTTGCCTTCCTTGCTTACTATATCATCTTTAATATGTAATTATTAGTTATTGTATTTGGTTTTTATATATAATTATTAATTATACCATAAGTGGTGAATGTACAGTTCTGGAGTGAAAGATAATAGCAATTATTATTCATTTTAACATTATATCATGTTTCAATGTGCTGGGCATGGATCTCAGGGGTTTGTATGCATTAACTCACTTAATCCTCAAAACAGGCTGGGCACAGTGGCTCACACCTGTAATCCCAGCACTTTGAGAGGTTGAGTTGGGAGAATCACTTGAGCTTAGGAGTTCGAGACTAGCCTGGGTAGCATGGTGAGACCTCCACTTCTACGTTAAAAAAAAAAAAAAAAAAGCCAGGCTTGGTGGCGGTGCACCTATAATCCCAGCTACTTGGGAGGCTGAGATGGGAGGATCATCTGAGCCTAGAAGGTTGAGGCTGTAGTGAGCCCTGATGGCACCACTGCATTCCAGCCTGGGTGACAGACTGAGACCCTGTCTCAAAAAAAAATAATAAAAGTCTTCACAACAATTCTTAAGGAGGTGGCTACTACTATTATCCCCATTGTATATATGAGAAAAGTGAGGCTCAGAAAGGTTAAGTGACTCATCCAAGGTCACACAGCTGGTAAGTGGCAGAGCTGGGATTTGAACCCAGGCCTGCTGGCTGCAGAGTCCAGGTAGTCTTTGGGGGTGGAGGGTGTAGGGCTTGATTCTGCAGCTCACACCACATCCCCTGGGACACCCGCACCCACAGACACTCGTAGCAGATGACAGACACTCACAGGCGTCTGTAGCAGCAAGGCCTAGGAGTGGTGGCCCCACTCAGGGAAATCTGCCCTGGACTGGTGGCCCCTGTGACCCCTGTGGTCTCCGGATCCACAGCACCCACAGTCCACACCGGCGGCTGGGCAAGTCAATCGACCATAATGGTTCCCCGGGAGCCATTTACCCCGTCCAGCTTGAGCCACGGCGGTTCACAGAGTCTTAAGCACCGTTGGGTCCCCCGGCGTCTCTGGGCAGACGACCAGCTCAGGCCAAAGAGGCCGAAGGATTGATTTCTTTCTTTCTTTCTTTTTAATGACAAATGCATATCCTGGAACTGCTGTTTCACTGGGCTGAACTGAAGACTGGCAGAGGCTGGGGTGTGCTCGGGAGGGGTTTCAGGGGACAGCCACAGGCCCACTTTTGGGGGTGTGGGCTCCTGGGAAGAAGCAGAGACAGCAGGCTCTGAACCCTACTAACCAGGTATCTTCATGCGTTGGTCAGGAGCCTTTCATTTGTTCTGGAAATGTAGCCTCTTCTGGAACTAGGCACTGGGAAGGTGCGGCCTGTGGCCTTGAGCTACAGAGAAGACCCTCCTCAGGACCCCGACAGCTGGCCTGACCCACTGAGGACCCCTGGCACAGGGCCCTGGCACTGGGTGTTCCCTCTGCCTGGAAATGTCCCTCCCAGGTCTCCACTCCCCTTCTCCATTGGACCTGCCCACTGTGGCCAGAGCTCCTGATTTTCAGGGGACACTGGTCACCTAGATTTCTTAGGTAAATCTCTTGTGTTTTAAATGCTGACAACTTACACAAAAGTGTTTTTAAATATCGCACTAATCTAGACAGACACATCCATGGGCCAGACATAGCTCCCAGTCTGCAATTTCTGTGGTCAGAGCTCCCAAAATATAAGATACTACATATTAGTACAATACTAATATAGTAAACCCCCAATGGCGTAAGAGAGAAGAGAAAACTTGCTCAGAAATCTCTAAAACAGCCAGCAAGGCCAGCAAGTTCCAGCCGCTGCTGTTTATTTGTTTTTCTCCTCTCATACTCTAAAAATACCAATGACAATACGAAGTCACTCAGATTCACAGGGCAGCAACTGTGTGCCCCACACTGTGCTAAACACTTTCATGTTCAAAGTGGTTTAATCTTCCTGAACAACCTAGAAGGCGGAGACTATTATTAGTCCCATTTAAAGACAAAGAAAGTAAGGCTTGGAGAGGTTAAGTGACTCATCCAAGGTCACACAGCTGGTAGGTGATGGAGCCAGGATTTGAAGCCAGGCAGGGGCCTCTCACTGCCCTGACTCTTCATGCTTCTCTCTGGAGGGAAAGGGTCAAGAACAAGTTTTCAGAACTGAGTTTGATCCACTTTAATACTCTTAACTGAAAAGTTAAAATTTGAGCCATGCCACAGCCTATATATGACAGCCATGACATAGACCAGTAGACCCAGGGCAGGCAAACTACAGCTCTCAGGCCAAAACCGGCCCCCTGCCTGTTTGTATAAATAAAGTTTTATTGGAACACAGCCATGTCCATTCATTCTCATTGTCTGTGGCTGTTTCATGCTAATGGCAGAGTGGAGGCTTATGGCCCACGAAGTCCAGTGTATTATTATCCAACTCTACAGAAAAAGGTTGGCCCCATCTGATGGTAAACCTAGCATGTGTAGACAGAGACCATACCCTGAGAGGGTTCTATGGTCAAAACCCTCTGGGGTGTCCTTAGCAATATGGGAGCACATCTGCATATTACAGTGGGGAAACAGTGGTGGAAGCTTCTTTAGTTTTCTTTAGGCTGAGTGGTCACGACATTTGTGCTCAGAATGAAAGAGATAAAGGAGCCAACCACAGGGAGACGGGAGGAAAAGGGTCGCAGGCAGAGGAAAGCATACATGCAAAGGCCCTGAGGTGGGGATGTGCTTGATGTGTTTGTGGGACAAAGAGAAGGCCGCTGCGGGACAGTGGTTGGAGAGGGAGCCAGAGAGATCGAGAGAATGGAGCAGATCCTGGGGGATCTGTCAGGGGAAAGGAATTTGAATTTTAATCTAAACATGATAGGAGTACATTCTTTTCCTTTTCTTTTTTAAACAGGGTCTTGCTCAGTTGCTCAGGCTGGAGTGCAATGGTATGATCATAGCTCAGTGCAGCCTCCACCTCCTGGGCTCAAGCAATCCTCCCACCTCAGCCTCCTGAGTATCTGGGACTGCAGGCAGGTGCCACCATGTCAAGCTAATTTGTTTTATTTTTGTAGAGAAGGGGTATCACTATGTTGCCCAGGCTGGTCTCAAACTCCTGGCCTCAAGCAATCCTCCCGCCCCAGCCTGCCAAAGTGCTGGGATTATAGGCATGAGCCACCTCGCCTGGGCCACGATAGGAATATAATGTCCACATCCTCCAAAACACTACAAGCCATTTTGGTGAAGGGCTCATTGAGGCTTAGAAACCAAGTAACTCCACCCTAGACATAATTTTTTGTTTCAAAAATGTTGCTTAAAAGGTCAATAGCCCCACCACCATGACCACGATGGAGAAAGAAGGGGAGGGGCTCAAGGTCATCACACTTGTAATCCCAGCACTTTAAGAGGCAGAGGCTGGCGGATCATTTGAGGTCAGGAGTTCAAGACCAGCCTGGTCAACACTGCAAAACCCCGTCTCTACTAAAAATACAAAAATTAGCCAGGCGTGGTGGCATGCGCCTATAGTTCCAACTACTTGGGAATCACGTGAACCCAGGAGGCGGAGGTTGCAGTGAGCCGAGATCGTGCCACTGCATTCCAGCCTGGGTGGCAGAGCGAGACTCCATCTTGAGAAAACAAAAAAGAAGAAGACAATGCATTTAAGTGACCCACAAAGGTGTCAGCATCCTTCACCTTTACAATAACTCATACAGCAAAGCTGGGCACAGCCAGCTGACTTCAAGGGTTAAGAAGCAGGAGACTTGGGATATGGGATGATTCACCCAGGAGCACTAAAGGCCACACAGAATACAGTTCTTGGGGTCCTTCCCCCCTGCTAACCTCTACCATCCCTGACACCCTCCAGTATATGACACCATCATAAATAACGAGCACCCCCGGAGGAAAAATATCAAACAGAAGATGGGACCCTGAATCCCAAGGCCAGGAACAAAGGCAGGTCACCACCTGAGTCCCCTTCCAATGCTTCACCTCTGCCAGGCCCGGCCTTTGAATTAGATAGCCAGGAAGCCACCGGAAATTCAGCCCTTTCAGAAGCAGCACAGAAAACCACAGTTTCTGGGCAGCCTTGTCTACCATCATCCAGGACCATATATTTAGCACCAGCCAAGGTGCTCACGTTTGAAATCCCATCTGCCGGAAGAAAGGTTACCACGACAGAATGTCAAGTTCGAAGATAGAATCCTCTTTTTAACAGGAGAGTTTAAAAAAAAAATAAGGAAAAAAGTAAAAGAAAGAAAAACCACCACCACCATCAGAAAAGCTGTTCCCTCTGGTCAAAATAGCACCGTGCTCATCTGAAATAACCCACCGAGACACTTATTTGCTTCTTTTAGCTGGTCCGTGGTTTCTCCATTTTCTACAGTGAATTCAAGTATTAATAAAAGAAATTTCAAGACCCCCAACAGCAAAACCAGTGAGGGATGAGATGTTGCTTGTTTTTTCTTCTAGCATTCAATGAGAGAGCCCGTTTTTGAGAAGCAATCTCTGTCAAGTTGAGAAACTACAATTTTGGGATATCCAGAAAAGGCTGCTGGGTTCTTTAAATAAATTCTCAACACCTGTTCTAGCTCTTTCTGCAGAAAAGGGCCACAGGGTGTGGGTTCTACGGACTTGGAGAGGCAGAGGGAATGGGGTCACCCACTGGCTGGAGTTATAAGAGAGTCCAAGGGTTTGTCTTATTCTCAGAGCTGTCTTCACCTAATGCCAACCCCTCTCAGGGGGCTGAGCCATGCCAAGCTCTGCAGGCTCACGCTCCCCACCTCGGCTGCAATTGGACCTCGGCAGCAATTCTATTATGGTGAAGTTTCCAAAGTTAGGATTCCGCCAACAGGGCTGATAGCTTATTTACTGCTGTCATCTATAGAAAGAGGAATTTTGACACATTGTTAAATGATAGCACATTTAGATAAGTCAAGCTGTCAGAGGCTCTAATGGATGTCTAAACTCTCTGTGGCTGATATGTAAAATTTATGCACTTCAGAATATCATAAGGTTATAATATTTTAATCACATCCCTGCTCTTTTCTAAACTTTGAGCAGGGGAAAATATTCCATCAAGCACCATCTTGCTCTCCTGCGCCAGGAGATTGAGTGTTCCCAGAAGTTTCTCCAAACTCCTTGGAAAAGTCCGGCCTCTCTTTGCTTATCCTGTTGATCTTCCTCCCAACTGCTGACATCCGAAGCAGAATTTGCCCCTTCCTCCCAAATTAGTACTATGTAATCCTACCGGCCAAGCTCCTTTCTCCCCAGAAACACAGATGGGCATTTGGACCGAGGACCCTCATTTGGACTGGGTGCCCTCCAGCTCATTGTTAGCTCAATTAACCCTCTTTGGAGTTGGGGAAGACAGCATGGGAGACTGGACCCAGAGCATCGTAAAAAAAGTAGAAAGTTAAGCAGAAAAAGAAAATCATAAATGTATGAATCCGGTTACGACGATTATACACAGAAAAGCCATAAAAAAAATACTGCATTAGTAATGTTCACCATAAAGCAATCTTATAACCAAATGAAATATGCCTAGCATTATCTTTGGATGGAATTTTATTTCTTCTCGTTTCCTGAGCTGCTAGCAGCAAAGGCAAAAAAGAAGCAAAGACGGGGGGGAGGTAGTTTCAGGAGTGCCGGAGTAGGGTGGCACATGTCAGATCACCTTTACCATCGGCCCAAAGTCATTAAGGTTGTTGACTGACTTCCAGCCTAGGAAAACAGCCCTGCTGTGTACAGAGACGGCGCTGGAAGGAATAATAACTGGAACGCTTCCATTTTTGAAAAATATACGTTTCCGGAGGGCTGGACGCTGGGCTGGTACAAGGTCACCTTTCTTGCCAGGATCGGTATGGCGTCAGCGACGTGGTATGGCCTGGGGACACGGGGCCGCCTATGCTGCCTCGGCCACTTTAATGCTCAGCAACCACGCTGCGAGAAACCATTCAACCTGAACAGCCAGGAATGAAAGCCACGCACCTCCTCACATCACAGGCAGCTCAGCCTCGGGACGCGGGACCACGGCTCTGCGGCTGCCTGGGGCTGGGCACGGGGACCTGCCTCTCCTACCTGGATCTCAGAACAAGCCGGAAGAAGTTCTCCTTTCTGGCTATCTCCCCTATAAGAGGAAAGCAGGGGAGGGGGAAAAAATGAAAATAAAAGTGTGTCGTAGGAGTCACTGGCATTATGTACAAGAGAGGATCCCAGGCCAAAGTGCTTAGGCTCCTAATCCACTTCCAACAAAAATGCCATCAGTGAGGATATGGGGTGGGGTGGGGGTGGGGGGCTGCGGGCCTGTTGGCCAGGGGACCAACTTAAGATTTCAGGCTGGGGGTGGGGAACGCGGCAGATGGAGGGCCAAAATGTTTGCACGCGGCCACGGCTGCCACGTTTATTTCTCTGCTTTAGAAGTGTGCTGCCTTGCAAACTCCCACAGGGACACCCCCTCCACTTAATATCGATGTAAATGAGTTTACCCCCCTTCCCTGAGAGCCTTCTCCTGTGTGCCAGACACACCAGCCATTGTTTTAACGAACAACCCCCCCCCCTCCCCGCTTCACATATACACCCTGTAGGCTGGGAGGTCTGGGTCCTATCTCCCTATCACCTGAACAAACCCCTCCACCACCCCCTATCTCCATCCTTTCCAGTTCAAATTTGCTTTCCATCTATGCATCTTCTAAAACCCTAACAAAGGGTTCCCAGATCAATGGGCGTCCAGCTGGAATCAAGATTTTGGTGACCTCAACCGTTCCACAAAAGACCCCTTGGGTAGAAGATTGAAGAGAGTGAGGTTCCAACCTCCCTAGCTCAGACATTAGCCCCCCGGGAGCCGCACCCACCCCTCAGCACCCAGCCCCTGCCTCTCCCCGGGCTGCAGCCCGAGCTGCCCGGATTGAAAACGAGTTATCTAATGAAAATTGTGTTAACTGACATTCCGGCCGACCGGGAGCAAATACCAGCGCTGTAAATCTCGCCGCGGAAATTTTCTCCAACCCAGAATAACAATAGGACCCTGCAAAGGGCTTTCGCCAGCCCTTCTGGTTCCTCTCCTCTTGTGTGCCACGTTCTTGTCATTCCTTATGTTACAGAACATCAATCATAAATAAAGACGCTGTCCCCCAGCCGTGCCCGGGTCTCATTTACAAACATTAGCAGGGAATACGATTACCATTGGCCTTCGTGCCAAGCCCAATGTGGCTGCCCAATTCTCTCTCTCTCTCTCTGCCTCCACAACCCCCACTCTTCCAGAAAGGCCACTTTGGCATCATTTAAGCCGGTAGGCACAGCTCGCAGCCCTGCTCGTCTCAGTTGGCCACCAAACTGTAGCCCCAACTCGAGTGCGGACCCGGAATTGCAAGGCACTCGGCAGTTATTAACTGCATGCCTCAGTGCCCCGATTTTCTCCCCAGCTCAATGGCTTTGGGGGAGGGGGAGAGCGAGGAGTGGGGCGTTTGGAAGGACGGGGACTGGGAAGCGGCCAGGACGGGGAGAAGGGGCGGGTGCTGGAACCACTTATCAGAAGAAACTTAACGAGATTTGCCGGCGGATTAAAAAAAAAAAAAAAAAAAAAGTGGATCCCTTTTTATCTCCAGACTGATGATCTCGCGTCTTCCGCGAATGTCACGGTCAAGGCAGGATGCTCTAACCGCCCCGTTATCCGCACCATTTTCCCGCCCCTGATCCCCGCCGCACCAGCCAAGACTTTGCGAGACTCCAAGGCTGGGGGGGCCTTGCCAGGCGCGTCCGGGGCACCCCGGGAAAGAACAGAGGCCGGAGCTGCGCCTCCACGGTGCGTTCTCTGAGATTCCACCTCCCAGCCCTGGCTCCTAGGGGGTCCGCAGAGAACACCTCCAAATCTGGGGGAGGCACACAGACTCCCACAAAGGGAGGATGGGGAGAAAGTGATGGGGTTTGGAAGAGTCGCCCTAGGGAAGCAGAGAGAAAGAGCAGGGAAGAGAGGAGAGAAACAGAAGAAAAGCAGAGACGGGAGAGAGGAGAGGAGGGGAGCGGTGGGGAGAAACGCAGGAGGCAGAACAAGCGACGAAATCTCTCATTTAAAAGTTCCCTTGGGCCGGAGGGCTGGGAGTCACCTGCTCTGCGCCGCTCCCGGCTCTCCACCGCCCTGGAGGCAGGAGCGCAAACTTGCGAGCGCCCGGGCCCATCTCCACCGCCCGTCTGCATCTAGACTTGGGAAGGGGATGGAAGGAGGGGGGAAAGGCAAGAAGCAAAGACGAACCCCAAGACCCCGGCCCGAGGAGAAGAGGTCTGCCGGCGCGGGCGGCCAGTCCGGCGGCGGTGGCTCTGGCGGCGGCGGCGGCCCCCGGGTGGCGGCGCGTCTGGGCTGCGCAGCCAGGCGGGCGGCGGCGGCTGAGGTGCCGGCGGGCGGCGGGGCGCGGAGCCGCCTCCTCGTCAACCCCGGCTCCCTCCTCCTCTCTCCTCCTCCTCCTCTCCTCCTCCTCCTCCCTGCCCGCCAGCTCCCTCCCTCCCTCGCCGGAGCCCCAGCCGGGTGCGGACAGGCAAGCGGCGCGCTCCGCGGCCTCCCCGGGCGCCGCGAAGTTGGGAGGCGCGCAAAGTGCGGCTCAGGGGGGACCGCCGGGGGGTCCCGCCAGCAGCCCCCTGCCCGAGGCCGCAGCCCCTGCCTTCTCCGCGCCTCGCCCGGCCGCCCGGCCGCTCGGCCGCTCCGCCGACCGAGGGCTCACTGGCGCTTCTCCCTGGTCGCGGCAGCTAATCGATGACTGAACCGAACAAAGAGCAGCGGCGAGATCAATTCCTAATACCTATCGATGGGCAGCGGGCGGCCGAGCCCCGGCGAGCCCCGGCAGCCGCCGCCCGCCGCCCCAGGGCGTCCGCCTGCCCGCCCGGGGACCTCCCCAATGCGCCCAGGGCGCGCCCGGGGGCTCCCCACGGCCGCGCGGCCGGCGCTGCCCGCACTAACCTGGAGTCGCCGTAGATCAAATCGCTTCCAATATTGAAACATCGATCCCACATTGGCGGCCATCTTGGGGGCTATCGAGACGCGCACACACAAGAGTTTGGCTTTTCTCAATGGCTGCACTCAATATCCGGGCTGGACTCCCCCCAGCCCCGGGGCCGCCGCCGGCCGCCCGGGCCCTGAGCGCCGCGGCCCGGGGCCCCTCGGGCGCCCTCCGGCCTCCTGCCACCCGCTGCCCCTCGCCGCCGCCGCGCCGCCGCCGCCGCCGCCGCCAACGGGTCCGGGAGCCGTGCGCCCCCCCGACCCCCGGAGGGCGCGGGCGGAGTGCGCCGGGCGGGGAGCTCGGCGCCCGCCCGGGGGAGGCAGCCGGGGATGGGGTGGGGGGGGAGGGGTGGGGGGGAGGCAGCCTCTCCGAGAGGCGCCGGCGCCGCTGCTGCCCTGCCTGCCGCCGGCTCCCGGGCCCGCGGAGCGCTCGCTGCATCTCCCCCCCAAGTCCGGGGTCGGTGTGCCGCGCGATTGCACTTGACTTTGGCTTTTTGCAAACTTATCAATACTGACGTAACGTGCTGATCAATGCAAAGGGAAGTTTGGGAGGGGGCGCTGCGGGAGGCGGGCGCGCAGGGCGCCTGCCCCCGCTTGCACCTGTCTACCCCCCGCTCCCGGCATTGCACACTTAAAAAAAAGTTAATAGTTTGAAATGCATTTTTTTTTCTTTTGCAATCGGAGCACACACAACACGTGCCTCGGGCTGCCGCCGCTTCTCCGCCAGATATGCTTGGGATCCGAGGGTCGCAGCCAGCACTTGGGGCTGCGTAGACGCGCCGGCCGGAGGGAGGGTGGGAGCCGCCCGGGGGCGCCACTGAGTCGTGGGAAATGTCACCACCACCGCCCACAGTTTCCGCGCTATTATATTATTATTATTGGCGGGGAGGGGGGCTTCGTCTGAGTAGTAGCTCAGGGTTCTTTGCGGGCGGGGGCCGAGGGCGGGGCCTCAGGTCCTTTGGAATAGGGATTTCTGTTGTTATTATTTGGGGGGTCTTTAACCCAATTACAGGGACTCCCCCACAACTTTGCAAGGTGAAACCCTTTTACTGTGGTGATTATTATTGGAGGTTTTATTATTTGGTTCTGAACCAAACCTCGGGAGGGCCTTTTCCCCCAGTGGGCTTGTTTTATTGTTATGACTGTTGAGGGTGCCCTACCCCTGCTGTGGGGGCTCCGGATCCTTAACAACCTCCGAGGTTTCTGCTATTGTTATCATCATTATTATCCGGGGCTCCGTTCTTTGCAACATGACATTCCTTTATTGTGATTGTCTTTGGGGAGAGGGTCTTTAGCATGGCTAGAGGGAGGTTCCGGTCCTTTGCAATTCTTCGGACTCTTGAAAACCGGGGTGACTGGGTTTCTTGTTTTACATTTTTCTGTCTGCTTTTTTGTTTTGTTTTGTTTGTTTGTTTGTTTTTGCCTCTGTGCAAGCTCGAGGTCATCTGTTTCCTCCCGACATCTCACCTCCGGGGGAACTCATACTCCCAGCCCCCTCCATCACCAACCCCCTTGCCTATCCCTGCCACCACCCCGAAAGGTGAGGTCACCCTTCCTCTCTGGCTTATTCCTCTGACACATAGCACCGCACCCTCTTCCCCACTCAAAAAAAGGGGACATGTTTTTCCTTTTTCTCTGATCAAAAGATTTGCTTTTATGGACAGCAAATGGAAATTATATTCTTTTTATGACCCAGCTTGGACTTCTGACATCACTCTTGGTCTGGGACAATAGATCAATACAGTGGGTTATAAAAAAGATAAAGTTTAGAAGAGTTATAAAGAAGAGAGAATCATGATGGATATTTTTGATGATTTTCCAATATTCGTGTCTCAGAGCACGTGCTTTGAGGCAATTAAAATTTTTAATGTAATGTAAATAATTGTTTCATAAATGCTTCGGAAGAAGGTGTGATCTTTCTGAGCAATCATTTGAGCTGTTTAAAAAATGAAATGTGATTTAAACAAGGATACAGTATTTCTTTTTCCATCCCCATACATTTTCCATGAGGTCTGGGTAAATATATTAATGCAGGAGTTGAAAGACGCCTAAGACCAAAAGTACTGCATTCACCGAGATGTAATGAATTAGGCCTAGTTAGCAATTCCGAGTGGCCTGTTTCCCTGCCAGATTAAATTGCACGTGATGTGTGGTTTATCTCAGCTCTCGATAACTTCAGGTTTAAATTACAGCTCTCATTCTGCAAAATGAATTTAGGGAAATTTCATAACTATCACATTACAATTTTTTAAATGGCTACATTTTTCTCCTGAGCATCTGTAAAGCTTGTGGCTTCCTTGTCTTTGGGTCTGCTTTTTAAAGTCCTATGATAAAATATCTAGAGTGAGTGTGAAACCCTTCCAAGCAATGTTTAACAAGCCAAGGGTTTGATGAAAAAAATTATTTTAAACTTATGTCTGATTTTGCAGTAACAGGACACATTGACATCGTGTACCTCCTGATATGTTGTGCTTGAAGGACACATCACTTCTGTGGTATTCCTGCCAAAAGGGTATAATCTAAATCTAATTGTGAAGAAATATCAGACAACCCCAAATGGAGGGGAAAATTCTACAAAATAAATAGCCTGTTCGCTTCAAAAACATCAGTGGCACATGAAACACACAGAATAATGGAGGAACTATTTCCAATTAAAGGAAACTAAAGAGACTTGACAAGTGATTATAACGTACAATCCTGGATTTTCTTTTACTATAAAGTGGATGAATTAGAACCAATGACAAATTTAAAATAAAGTCAGTAGATCAGATAATAGTGTTGTATCGATGTTAATTTCCTGATTTTGACTATTATACTGTGGCTATGTAACAAAATATCCTTGTTTTTAGAGAACACACTGAAATATTTAGGGATAAAGGGACAGACATCATGTCTCCTACTCTCAAGCAATGCAAATGAAAATAATATGTATCTATTTATCTATATATGTCTACCTAGAGACAGTGATAAAGCAATGTTGCAAAATGTTAACATTTGAAGATTCTAGGTGACTAGTACACAGAAATTCCTTCTACTTTCTTGGCAAGATTTCTAGGAATCTGAAAGTATGTTAAAAGAAAAGATGGATAAATCTAGGTCTGACTTCGTTTCACCTGTTAGGGACTACTGGCTTCCAAATAAAAATTCGGCACAGGACTTTCTACCTTCCTGACTGAAGTAGGCTGCACCTTTGACCCAGTAGGAAATTGCCACAGCAAACATGCTTACCGACGAGCAGCGAGAAAATCCAATAATTCAGATTGTTTTAAGTCTGTGATATTTTTAAATGACTTAATGCAGTGGGTCTCTGAAGAATTCCAACAATTTTAATGGTAGAAACTTGCAGTCCCACAGAGGAATGGGTTGCTACATAAATACTGAATGATCGTGTCTTTCTGTCTGGGCTGAAACATATTAGCTTTGCCTAGTGGCTTATTGCTTTATTCACAAAATAAATTTCAGCCGTCTCTCCCCACCATATTCCAAGTGCATCGTGTGCCTGTGCTTATTAGATGTGGGGGCTTCTACTCCAAAGGCATCTGTAACCATTTCAGACTTAGCAATAATGAATTAAGCAGATAAGTGTTTACCCCCAAACAGAGTTAGCTGGGGAAATATTATGGGTGGTCCTTAATGAAGGATAATAAGCCAGGAAATTCAGACTTTGTCAGCAGACAATGGCCTTAGATTTAAGAACTAAAGCACTAACGTTTTAAATATTTTTGTGAAAAGCTGTTTTTCATGTTCTTAGCACACCCTCTGCCACAAACACACACACACACTTACATAGATAGGCAAAAACTTAAACAGGTTCCAGATTAATTCCTGATTCCCAAAGACTCACACATCAAGATGAGTATTAAAAAATTACTGTAGAAAAGAAAGTACCTCCCCTCCCCCAGAGGAATCAGAGGGCAGCTTGGGGCAGCCTATCCTAACAGCAGAAGCAGGCAGAGAGCTGGGATCCTTTAGGAAATTCACTAACTGTGCAAGAATCCCGGGGAAGATAATGGCAGGTCCTTAGCCACATACATAATGATATGCGAAATCCCCAGGATCAAAGCTGAAACAAAAGAAAATGTCCTTCGGTAGCTCCACGTTGCCCACTGCAGCTGCCAGGCAGGGAGAAAAACAACTACAGAATCCAAATTCATCTGGAAGTATTAAACAGCACTAGGAGTAAGGGATATGGGACTGTCTGGTGAACACCTGCAGGGTGTGTTCCTGGAGGCTGGCCCGTGGTTAGGTCCAGGATTCTGTGGCTAGAGTGACCTGCTACAAGGTCCAATCCTGGCACGATGCTGTCAACAACTGCCATTAGTAAACACCTACTGGTTGTTGGATGCTTTATAAATAAACCACTAGCATAACACAGTGGCTAGGCGCATAGTGGTTAGGAGCATAGAACATAGTGGTTAACAGCCATCTGGAGCCAGATTGTCTGGGTGTGAATTTCAACTCTGCCACTTACAAGCTCTGTGACCTTGAGCAAGTTATTTTACCTCGCTGTGCCTCATTTTCATCATGTATGCAATGGTACTAATAATTGCGCCATTGCATACATGTGATGAGGATTAAATTTGTTAATCCATGTAAAGCACTGTGTAAATGTGCAGCATCTACTAGATCTCATTATTATTGGCCTCACAATGGACTGGGCAGGGATTGGTATTCCCATATTGCAGATGCAAAGACTGAGGCCCGGAGAGAAGTGGTTGCCTCATGGTCACATGGTTGTAAAGGGGCAAAACCAGGAATAATACCTGGGTTCACTCACAGCAAGTCAGAGCTCTTTGCACTTGAGGCTGTTCTGCCTTTCATGGAGGGGGAGAATGGGTGCAAAAGGAGACTCCCAGAAAGCAAGGGCTGCAGCCTGAGCCACGTGCCGATGCCCGGTGGCCAATGCTCCGTGGAGAGAAATAACACAAGAAGGACAGGCTCCCTTGACCTGATTCCCCTCCAATGCCAGGGACTAGTTAAATAAGCAATCTTGTATTCAAGCTGTGTTGGTCATTCTCCTTTTTCTCTTCTCCTGCACCATTCTCCACCTGCTCAGTGCCCAGGAAGCTGACCTCTGTGGACCACATCTCCCAGGCTTCCTTGCTCTCTGGCTTTCACTTGGGTTTGGCTAGTGGGAGGCCCTGGTAGGAAAATAAGAAGGCAGGAGGAGAGAAGTTTGGGGTGCTCATTCCCCAGCTCCCTCCCTACTTTGCTGCCATTTTGGCTGTGACTGGGTCCTTCTACAGAAGCAGCCCTTGTCAAGCTGTCCCTCTCCTGCTCTCACTGGGTCCCAGCAACTGCTCCCTCTTCCTCCTGCTTCAGGTCTGGGATGGAAATGGCTTTCCCCTGTTGCTGGCACCTGGTGGCCTCAACATTCCTCTGCCCACACCTCTGCAGATGGTCTCCTCATTTAAAAATCCCAGCCAAGGCTGGACACGGTGGCTCACACCTGTAATCCCAGCACTTTGGAAGGCCAAGGGGGATGAATCACTGGAAGTCAGGAGTTCAAGACCAGCCTGGCCAACATGGTGAAATCCTGTCTCTACTAAAGATACAAAAATTAGCTGGACGTGGTGGCAGGTACCTGTAAGCCCAGCTACTTGGGAGTCTAAGACAGGAGAATCACTTGAACCTGGGAAGTAGAGGTTGCAGTGAGCCGAGATCTCACCACTGCACTCCAACCTGGGTGACAGAGCAAGACTCCATCTCAAAAAAAACAAAAAACAAAAAAATCCCAGCTAAGTGTCCCTGCTGGGGCCCTGACTGACCCCTACCACGGAATGCAATTCAATTGTTAAGAAAGTGAGGGCTATTTATATATGTTGAGGCATATATTTATATGTGTCTATGATATATGGTAAAGTAAACATAAGCAGATTATAGAACAGCATTATGGAATAATCTCTTTCCTTAAAATGTGGTGCTTTGGGAAAAGTCAACAAAACTAGATATCAAATGGTTAACAGATATTAGTTCTGGAAAATGGGCTTACAGGCCCTTATCATTTCTTTTTTGTCATTGTTGCTTTTGTTTGTTTGTTTGTTTGTTTTGAGGCAGAGTCTTGCTCTGTTGCCCAGCCTGGAGTGCAGTGGTGCAAACATAGTTCATTGCAGCCTCAACCTCTTGGGCTCAAGAGATCCTCCCACTTCAGCTCCCCAAGTAGCTGGGACTATAGGTGCACACCACCATGTCCAGCTAATTTTTTACTTTATGTAGAGATGGGGTCTCTCTGTGACCCCAGCCATGTTGCCCAGGCAGGTCTCAAACTCCTGGACTCAAATGACCCTCCCATCTCAGCCTCCCAAAGTGCTGGGATTACAGCCATGAGCCACCGTGCCCGGATAATTTCTACATCATCATTTTAAGCTTTTTTATGAGCACAAATTTATTTTTTCATCAGGAATCTTCATTTGGTCGTGGGAGGAGTGGGGGTCTGTTTCTTCCTGGGACCCGGACTCATACACATAGCACATCCACCTGAGATGTCTATAAAAGAAGAGCTGACTGAAAAGCGAGATTCCATGTTCATGGGCTGGAAGAATTAACAGGATGATGTCATTTCTCCTCAAATTAATTCATACATTTAAGGCCATTCCAATGAAAACCTCTATAAGAGTTTTCATGAAACGTGACAAGCCCATCTCAAAAATTCTTACACAGATGCAAGGGTCAAGAACAGCCGAGGCAAGTTTGAGGAGTAACAAGATAGGAGAATCATTCCTGTAAGAGATGAAGACTTCTTATAAAGCTGTAATAACAGAGAGCAAGTAAGACACATTGACCCAAGGGACAAAATCAAAAGCCCAGAAACAGACTCATACAAATTTAGAACCAACACATGAGTAGATGGCAGAGCTGGCATAATAAACTAGTGGGGAAAGGATAGATTTCATTTTCAATATGATGCTGGACCAGCTGGCTACCCATATGGGAAAAATACAATTAGATCTCTACCTCACACCATACACCAAGATCAACCCCAGGTGGAAATGTCGGCACACCATGAATTTAAAGAAAGAAATTCAACTTGTTCCTTTTTTCCAACAGCACAGAACATTGGAATGGAAGAATCATATTGCGATTAATCTGACTTCACTATACTATGTTTGTCTGTCCGTCTGTCTGTTTTAAAGCATCCTAATAGCTCTGGTCGTGTAATAGCCCAGGATTCCTTCCCAAACTGGATTGTGGCCAGAACCAGGACTGAATTTTCTTTGAGCATCCCCGGAATGAAACGCCACTTGACAGCTGGCAGCTTCCAGGAGGTTTAGAGACACTCGCTCGCCAAAGGTCAAAGGTTCTAGAGGCCCCTGCTCTGTACAGCTCTTCCTGGGGCACACAACATGTGAGCCTCTGAGAAGCTGGCCCCAGGGCAAGCACCTGCCTTCCAGGTCTGCCTTCCTATTTTAGCAGCCCAGTGTGTAAATGAGACAGTGACTGAAGTCCTCAGAAACAATCACTGTGGAATTCTGGGCACCCATTTGACCCTCCATCTCATCCAGATCCCATTCATCTGGCTTGGGCAGTGGCCCATTCCTCCATCAGCATCCAGAACTGTGGGCTCGCAAAGGCAACATCAGCCTTGTCTGTGCTCTGCGAAGAACTGAGCCCTCCAGCACACCCCTTCACCCACCCAAACAAAACTCCACAAACGGGGCCCCCAAAGCCTCAATGAAGAGTGCAGACTATTGCTACAGGTTTTCTTAAGGGCAAGGCATGGAGGGCTTACCGCCTTCAGATCCTTTTTGCTTCTTTCTCTCCCCTAAGTCCCCTTCATTAAAGCAGCCTTTCCAGGCTCTATTTTTAATTTCTCTCCCTACAAACGGCTCATTCGTCTTCTCTCTCTCATCACTCACTCTCCGATTCTCCAGCTCCTTCTCCTCTTCTCCCTCTTCCTTTGTTCTTCTTCCTCCTTGGGCTCACATTTCTCTTCCCTCTTCTTCAAATCAGAGGTTCTCACATTTAATCTCATCAGCAAAACATGGGCCTGGAGCCAAGCAAAAAAAGAAAGAAAGAATTCTTCTATTCCTTTGGTAAGCCAGGGATATGTGGATGCTTACATTTTCTCTGTCCCTCTCCACGATCATCATCATTGTCATCGTCATCGTTGTTGTCATAATGGTGCCTACTATGCACTGAGGCCATCCCCAGCATTCTCCCCAAATCTCACATTGAGCATGCCTGTGTCCATTTTACAGATAAGTAAACTGAGGCTCAGAGAGGTGGAATAGCCCACCTGAGTTCAGTTAGCAGGACGATGGCTGAGCACAATTTGGAAGCTGGTCGGGAAAAGGTGCACCCTTTGGCAGCCCTGCTACAAAAGCCTGCTCTTCTCCCTCCTCCCACTCTCCCTTCCTGCCCTGTTTAAGCTTCTGCTGCCAGTGCTCAAGGCAGGAGAGAAGCAGGGATAAAGATGCCATTCAGACAAATTGGAGCCAACGGGGGCAGGTGTTGGGGGGGCACAAGTGGGAGGGGAGAAGGAATGTGTCTGCTGCCCTGGCAGCCAGTCTCTGCCTTTCCACTCCCTCAATCCCCTTGGAACTTCTGGATTCTCAGCTCTTGGTTTCCACAAACCAAAAACTGATCCACTTGGCCTCATGGGGCTGGGCTCGCTCTCCCCGTCATCTAATTTCCTTCCCCGACAGTACTTGGAGGTAAGCGTGGCTGTTTCCTCCCTTTAATAGCTGAGGAAATGGGGGATCAGAGAGGGTGAGTGACTTGTCCGAGGTCACCCAGCCTGTGAGCAACAAAGGCAGGGGTCAAAGCCTGTTCTCTTTGATGCCAAGGCTCCAGTTCTTGACTTTTAATGCCACCCCTTCCCTTTCTCGACTACCTCTAACTCCTTTGTGGGGACTTACATTTACTACACAGCTGGTGAGGGGCTGAGTCAGGCCTGGAAGTCAGAGCCAACCCCCTCTTGCGGCCACAGATTCGGGCCACATTCCCCAGAGCTCTGAGCGTCCAGGAGGAAGGTTCAAAGCTCTTCTCTGAAGGGTGAGTCTCCATCCCTCACACTGCAGAAACCTCTGAGGACTAAAGAATTCAGCATCTGGGAGAGCAAAATCCCCCCATTCAGTCACTCCTTAACCCAGGAAGCACATCCAACCCCTCTTGCCACGCTGCCTGACCTAGGAAACACATCCAGCCCCTCTTGCCACACTCCTTGACCCAGGAAGCACAACCAGCCCCGCTGCCACGCTCTCTGACCCGGGAAGCACATCCAGCCCCTTGTGCCATGACTTATTGCTCCAAGTCCTTGGCATCCATCAGGGTCTCTGGCAAATGTACCAGGCATTGGGGAACTCAAGAGGTCATCGGTTCCATCCCCCTGCCTCCATTTTTGGAGCCTAAGAAAGAGACTCTAAAATGAACCTCAGCACCCAGTGTCAGGGTCTAATCTGCCACCCATGTGCCCACCCGTTTTCTGCACACACTCGCCATGTACATATTTGCACATATGTGCACACACAGATGCACAGATAGACATCTGCACATGCTCCTGTCTACACTTGCTCACACCTGCACTCACACCCATTCTGCACTGCTCACATGTATTCATGTTTGCACATAAATGAACACACACATGCACACACGCCTGCATGCCCCATGCAAATCTTTTCATGCACATTTGCACACAAGCCAGAAACAGGTTTTCTGAGACATGCCTGTGTGCTCACACACACGTTTGCACAGCTTGAGTGTGCACACGAGTGAGTATCCTGCCAAGATACAGGCAGGAGGATATGTCCAGTTGTACCTTCCCTTCCCTGGGAGAGGCAGCCTGGCCTCTCCTGGGGCTTCCCAGAGCCTGGCCTTTGGCAAAAGCCCCACCTGGTGGACACTCGGTGTATACGCCAAGCCTGGGCGCCCTTGGGACCTGAATGAGGGCTCTGGGCAGCCCCCAGCCTGGCTGGTGATACCTGAGGGAGCCCAAAGCTAGAATTGGGGGCACCCCTACCCACTTAAAGCTTCCTTCTCTCCTCCTATCCTTTCCTTTCCCCAAGTAGCAATTTCCTTGCCCAAGACAGAAAAAACAGGATCAGATCCAGAGGCAGGGGTTTGAGTCACTGCTCTGTCACTCGCTGGCTTCTCCCTGGCCTCATCCACCCAGCTGTAAAATGGGTGTAAAGTTCTCAAATATTCAGAGGAAGCAGATAACACCAGAACGCAAAGCAATTGCTATGTATCTCAGGACAGAGCCTAGGACGAGTCTGAAGTCAGACCCAAGCCCAAATGAGGATGCAAACCCCAGCTGTGCCTCTTCCTTGGTGTGTGACCCTGGGCGAGTCACTCCACCTGCCTGAACCTGTTTCTTCAGCTGTAAAGTGGGTTAAAACCCCCAAAAGGGTGGTTGGAAGAAACCATCAACATCATGGAAGCGAAGTCTGTTACTCTCCCTCCTCATTCCTCCCAAACCAAACACAAGAATGCTTGGGGATTGCAAGAAGCAGGTCTGGAATCACAGCAACCAGGTTTGAACTCTGATTTGAATCCTACCTCTGCCACTTTGTAGTTGTGACCTTGGGCAAGTTGCTCTACCTTTCTCGAACTCCTGGCCTCAAGCGATCCTCCCCGCTGAGCCTTTCAAAGTGCTGGATTCAGGCATGAGCCACTCCACCTGGCCATCACTCCACCTTTATGAACCTCAGTTTCCCGGTCTGGTTAATGGGGACCTCCTAGTGTTGTGACAATAAGACAATGCATGCGAAGAGCCTGGCAACCACAGGTGCCCCCTGAATGCAGGCTGCATGATCAGCATCGATGTTTGGGGGAAATGAGTGATACTTGGAGGCCTGGGTGGAGCTGACCCTTAGGAGCCCAATATAATACTTACATCATTCAAATCAATTATAATTGAATCACTGTGTGCTAGGCACTGATCTAAGCGCTAAGAATTAATTCATATAACTTCATAACGACCCCACAGGTAGGCACTTTTATTATTATTTTTGAGACAGGTCTCACTCTGTTGCCCAGGCTAGAGTGCACTGGTGCAATCATACCTCACTGCAGCCTCGAACTCCTGGGCTCAAGCGATCCTCCCATCACAGCCTCCTGAGCAGCCAAGACTATAGGTGTGTGTCACCATGTCCAGCTAATGTTGTTTTTTTTTTTTTTTTTTTTTAGAGATGGAGTCTTACTATGTTGCCTAGGCTGATCTCAAACTCCCTGGCTCAAGTGATCCTCCCACCTTGGCCTCTCAAAGTGCTAGGATTACAGATAGGAGCTACCACACCCAGCCAGCACTTTTATTATTATCCCCATTTTACAGATGAGGACACTGAAGGCACAGAGAGGAAGTCACTTGTCCAGGGTCATGGAGCTAGTGAACTAAAATCCAGACAGGCTAAGTCCAGAGCCCTCTGGATTTCTCCCTTTTCCTACTCCTACCAAGCTACCATAACAGCTTGAACCTCCCAGCCTCCCCCAGGTCTAGAAGCTTCCCTAGGAGCTGAAGTCTGTTTTAGAGGGCAAGTCCTCCACCACAAGAAGCCCCAGCAGGCCTACACTTCCTTCCAATCTCCAGGGGACCACATGGCCACATAAGCATCATGTGTCTCCCGGGGACTATGGAATTAAGATAATCTCAGGGAAGTAATAAACATGATGGAAATGACGCTCATGAAAGAGCATCTGCTAATCCTGGGAGCCCGCGTCAGAAAACTTGCATCTGCTAGATGTTGCTAAGTGGCGTGAAGGTGGGGGGAAACCTGGCTGGTGGGGCCTCGCCCCACTGCTGAAGCAACGCCATGGGGCAGAGGGACAGATGGCAGCCCAGACAAGAAGCGATTAGAAAAGAGAGATTCTGCAAGGGAAAGTGTGCACCCCACACTTTAGTTAAAAGTCAGTCAATGGAAAATGACTGCCTGATGATGCCAGCAATAGAGGGGTCAACTTTCAATGTGGCAGGGGGTGGTGCAGGAGCTACTGGGTTTGAATCCTGATTCTGCGCCTACCTGGCTGCATCTAAGTCTGGTTGCTTAACCTCTCTGGACATCAGCTTAATTTGGATGCAGTGGCTCATGTCTGTAATCCCAGCATTTTGGGAGGCCAAGGCGGGTGGATCACCTGAGGTCAGGAGTTGGAGACCAGCCTGACCAACATGGCGAAACCCTGTCTCTACCAAAAACATAAAAAATTAGCCAGGCGTGATGGTGGGTGCTTATAATCCTAGCTACTCAGGAGGCTGAAGCAGGAGAATCGCTTGAACTTGGGAGATGGAGGTTGCAGTGAGCTGAGATTGTGCTACTGCACTCCAGCCTGGGTGACAGAGTGAGACCTTCTTCAAGAAAAAAAAAGAAAGAAAATGAGAATAATAATACCGGCATGTGGTAGATGGTGTCACTGGCACCAGTTCTTCCCCTTCCCTCTCTGTGTGCCCAATGCCAGGTGACTTCGAATGATCTTCCCACTGTGGGTGGGGGTGATTTTCCTGCCGCTTGATCTTGAGCTTGGCCATGTGACCTGCTTTGGCACACAGAACGAGGTGGAAGTGTTGGTCTGCTGGTTCTGAGCCCACGTCTCAAGAAACATTGTGTGCTTCACTGGTTTTGTTGGGCCATTGCCTTTGCCGTGGAAAGAACATTTCTGGGCTAGCCCAGTGGTCCCAGGAGAAGGCTGCAAGCCCTAAGGGTAGGGAGGAGGCAGGGTTTCTGAATGGCAGGTTGGGGGAAGCCTCTGGCACCCAGAAACACCTGCTGAGGACTGGTCCGTGGCTAAGAAACCTACATCTCACACACTGAGTCTCTATGCTGTGGGTCCTACTTGTAACTGCAGCAGATGGATCTATTGCCATCCCCCTGGGAGCTGGACCTAGCACCCCTTCCTGAGCCAATCCTGTGGCTTTGCCAACCTGGATGAACCCCCGAGGTCACACAGCCTGGGCACCATGGGACTTTGTGCTTTCAGCCGCTGTAGCCCCCTGACCTAAGACTATGGGCTCCTTGCAATTAGCTGTGGGTTCCCATTGAGTCCACCCTTAGGCCATCCAACTGCCTTGAGGGGACCCACTCTGGCCCAGGAATGAGGTTCCCTGATGCTCCTGCCAGTCTTCTTGGTGGCCTGCACCACTTTGTGTTCTGCAGTCCCAGCAGGTCTTGTGTGCAGCTAGCCAGAGTCATGATACCATGTGTCCTCGGGCAAGCCACTGCCATCTAGCACCTCCCAGGCCTCGTTTTTCTTATTTTACATCTGTAAAAGGGGAGTGCTGCTCT
Source organism: Pongo pygmaeus (assembly GCF_028885625.2). Classification (NCBI taxonomy): domain Eukaryota; kingdom Metazoa; phylum Chordata; class Mammalia; order Primates; family Hominidae; genus Pongo; species Pongo pygmaeus. Next base: position 109,646,916 of record NC_072383.2, on the reverse strand, counting down.
CTGCATGACTCAAGTTTGTCGGCATGAAGACTCATCACTTTGGAAAGATGGGTCCTCCAGAATGCTAAGGGGTCATGAGAGCCGCCGTCCGATCTTACTTCAAGGGGCATCACTGAGATAAGTAGAGGAGAATCCCAGCTCTTTGCCCAGCTTCTCCTTAACCCTCTCCCTGCTTCCTCCTTTGTGTGAAGGTCTTGAATATCAGCTTCTTTGCCAAGCTCATGATGACAAAGAAATAAAGACGTACATAGCCCCACTGGCCCTGGAAAAAGATTCCTTTTTTTTTTTTTTTTTTTTTTTGAGACAGGGTCTCCCTCTGTCACCCAAGCTGGAATGCAGTGGCACAATCATAGGTCACTGCAACCTCAACCTCCAAGACTCAAGCCATCCTCCCACCTCAGCCTCTCAAGCAGCTGGAACTACAAGTTCCAGCTTGCCACCACACCCAGCTAATTTTTTTTTTTTTTTTTTTTGGTAGAGATAGAGTCTCACTATGTTGCCCAGGCTGGCCTCCAACTCCTGGGCTCTGGTGATCTTCCCGCCTCGGTCTCCCAAAGTGCTGAGATTACAGGCATGACCCATCATGCTCAGCCAAAACATCCCTTACTAGAACTGCATGTGACAGCCATGAATGGGCATTTCACAGAGGAGGAAACTCAGATGGCCAATAAATACAGGAAAAGCTGCTCAGCCTCTCTGGTAATTAGGAAAGCTTCAAAATAAAACCAAAATGAGGTATCCCACTCACCAGATTGGCCAAAATGTTAATGCCTGATAAGAACAAGTGTTGGCAAGGATGTGGAGCAACTGGAGCCCTCATACACTCTAAGGGCAGGAGGTGGGTGTAACTAGTACAACCACCTTAGAACACAATCCAGCAACATCCAGTGAAGCAGATAACATGCATGCTGTATGTTCCAGCAATCTACTCCTAGGAATATTCCCAGCAGGGACTCTTGTCCCAGGATAGGACGCAAATGATTTGTATCTTTATATAAGATTGTTTATAAAAGATTGTTCACAACAGTTATTAAAAAGAGGGGCTAGATATGGTGGCTCATGCCTGTGATCCCAGCACTCTGGGAGGTTGAGGCAGGTAGATCACATGAACCCAGGAGTTCAAGACCAGCCTGGCAACATGGCAAAACCCCATCTCTAACAAATATATATACACAAAAATGAGCCAGGCATGGTAGTGTGCATCTCTAGTCCCAGCTACTTGGGAGGCTGAGGAGGGAGGGTCACTTGAGCCTGGAAGGTTGAGGCTGCCTTGAGCCATGATCATGCCACTGCAGTTGTGCCTGGATGACAGGGCAAGATCCTGTCACTAAAAAAAAAAAAGGAAAAAGGCAAGATCCTGTCACTAAAAAAAAAGGAAAAAGGTAGTCACCAAATGCCCATCAGCAGTAGACTGGATAAATTGTACAGTATTTACACAATAGAATTCTATAAGTGGGGAAAATAAATGAATCAGAGCTACATAAGTCAACATGGACACTTCTCACACAGTTATGCTGAGTGAAAAATCGAGGGACTGAAAAACACACAGAATATTATGTATATGAACTTTTAAAACAGGCAACACTCTGCTACATATTGTTTCAGGACACATTCGCATGTCTTGATAAAACATTAATTCAGGCTGGGCGCAGTGGCTCACGTCTGTAATCCTGGCACTTTAGGAGGCTGAGATGGGCGGATCACCTGAGGTCAGGAGTTTGAGAACAGCCTGGCCAACATGGTGAAACCCTGACTCTACTAAAAATACAAAATTAGCCAGGTGTGGTGGCGCATGCCTGTAATCCCAGCTACTTGGGAGGCTGAGGCAGGAGAATCACTTGAACCCGGGAGGGGGAGGTTGCAGTGAGCTGAGATCATGCCATTGCACTCCAGCCTGGGCAAAAAAAAGCAAAACTCCATCTCAAAAACAAACAAACAAACAAAAAACCCAACAACAACAACAAAAAACCGGCCGGGCGAGGTGGCTCACGCCTGTAATCCCAGCACTTTGAGAGGCTGAGGCAGGCAGATCACGAGGTCAGGAGATGGAGATCATCCTGTCTAACGTGGTGAAAACCTGTCTCTACTTAAAAAAAAAAAAAAAAAATTAGCCGGGCATGGTGGTGGGCGCCTGTAGTCCCAGCTACTCGGGAGGCTGAGGCAGGAGAATTGCTTGAATCTGGGGGGCGGAGGTTGCAGTGAGCTGAGATCTTGCCACTGCACTCCAGCCTGGTGACAGAGCGAGACTCTGTCTCAAAAAAAAAAAAAAAAAAAAAAAAAACCACCACCACCACTACCAACAACAACATTAATTCATAGGGATGATAAGCCCCAAATTCAAGATAGAGATAATCTGGTCAGGGGAGGAAGGACTGAACTTGGGGAGTGATAGGTAGAGGGGTGTTAGCTGGTCATCTTGTATTTTTTTTAAGCTGGGTTGCAGGTGTAGAGATGCTGTAATGTTGTTCTTCACATCTTCTCATATCTGTAATAGATCAAAATAAATTTTGCAACAGGGAAGTGGAGTATTGTTTGGTTTGAGGCACATGTAAGGACTAAACATCCTCTCTGCCACTTAGTGTGTGACCCTGGGGGCTCTTTGTTTTTCTGGACTTCAGTTTCCTTGCTGGGCAACTGTGAAGGTCTGAAATCATCTAGTGAATGGATTTGGTGCAAATCCTCCCTTCCTCCCTCCCTCCCTCCCTCCCTCCCTCCCTTCCTTCCTTCCTTCCTTCCTTCCTTCCTCTATTTCTCTCTCCCTCCCTCCCTTCCTTCCTACTCTTGACAGGGTCTTGCTGTGTTACCCAGGCTGGAGAACAGCAGTGTGATCATAACTCATTGCAACCTTGAACTCCTTAGCTAAATCAATCCTCCCGCCTCAGGCTCCCAAGTACCTGAGACTACAGGTGAATGTCTCCACACCAAGCTAATATTTTTTGTAGAGGTGGGGTCTTGCTATCCTCCCCAGGCTGGTCTCTAACTCCTGGCCTCAAGCATTCCTCCTGCCTCAGCCTCCCAAAACGCTGGGATTTCAGGCATGAGCACCATGCCCAGCCTCATGTCAGTTTTCTTAAAGCAAGGTGTCTAGGGGTACCCAAGAAAATGAGTATTGTGGAGGGTGAGGGAGAGGCAGCTATCCTCTTGGCGTCTGCTTCTATGGTGATGCCTGGGCTGAAAAGAGATGAGGTCTTGCCCATCAGCATCTCCTAGAAGAAGACCCAGTGGACACAATGAGTGGGCTCCAGACGTGGATTCCCAGACAATTTCAGATACATCCAATCCAACTAGAACATATTTCTATGAGCCCATTGCAAGAGGCCAGTGGGTCTGCAAAAATATGTTCATGGTGCAAGGTCCAGAGGAGCTTACGATTTGTTCCCCCCATCAGCCAACAGGTAATTCATCAAACCCACTTTGTGCTTGGTGTTGGAGACACAACAATGACGACGTCCCGAGAGTTACTATCCTTTTGGCTATCACAGTCCGAAAGACATGAAACTGCCTCAGGTGAGAGACAGTTCGAGGATAACACGGCACAATATAGCCTGGAATGGAGCACTGATGTCACAGAATTCTGCATGACCAGCATATAGTAGGCACTCAGAAAATACCTCTTAAGTCCGGATGCGGTGACTCACACCTGTAATCCCAGCACTTCAGGAGGCTGAGGCAGGTGGATCACCTGAGGTCAGGAGTTCAAGACCAGCCTGTCCAACATGGCAAAACCCCGTCTCTACTAAAAATACAAAAATTAGCTGGGCATGGTCGCACATGCCTGTAATCCCAGCTACTTGGGAGCCTGAGGTAGGAGAATCACTTGAATCAGGGAGTAGGAGGTTGCAATGAGCCGAGATCGCGCCACTGCACTCCAGCCTTGGTGACAGAGTGAGACTCTGTCTCAAAAAAAAAAAGGAAAAAAAAAATTGTTTAAAAAAAAAAGGAAAGAAGGAAGGATGAGAGAGAGAAGAAGAGAAGGGAGGGAGGAAAGACAGAGGTAAAAGAGAGAGGGAGGGAGGGAGGGAGGGAAGGAGGGAAAAGATGGTATTTGTAGACAGTCAAGGTAGGAAAAAGGAGAGCTCTGGTTGGAGTTACAGGGAAGGTTCCTTGGAGAAAGTAGGATTTGTGTGCATCAGACTTTTCCTGGCCTCCTCAGTAACAATCCCCAAACCACAGAGGCTTAAGACAACAAATGTATGTTTCTTGTTCCTGTTATGTGTCCACTGTGGGTTGGCTCAGGGCTCTGCCCGAGCACCCTCACTCAGGCACCCAGGACAATGGAGCCTCTATCTCTGGGGGTCATGGCGGGACAAATGGAAACACAGCACCTCGTAAAGCATTGTCTGGTACAGCCTTCCATGGTTAACATCCCATTGGTCTAAGCAGGGGATGCCAGGCTTGGCATCTCTCAGATCCTCTTCTGTCTATGCTGGAAGCTCTGCTCTTCTTAATCAAGGAAAAATGCATAGACAGCCTTAGGTAGAAAAATTGTTAGGATGCCAACAAATCTGTAGACTCATCCTGGAGTCCCACAGATATTGGTGAGAAAGTCCTTGTCCTCGAAGAAGAGAGTGCTGAGAGAAGGGACAATCTGGGGGAAGGAGCAGGTTGCAGCATCTTGGGGGCTGTCCAGGTCTGAAAGACAGGGCTACCAAGACTCTCCTTGGGGCAAGATGTGCCAGACAGACTTTGCATGTATGGGGACACCTGGTTTCCGGCTCCATGGGTATTAGGAACACATCTCAGTTCACAGACAAGGTGTACAAGAAACAGTGGGTCTCTTTATATTCTTTTTTGTTTTTTGTTTTTTGAGACAGGGTCTTGCTCTGTTGCCCAGGCTGGAGTGCAATGGTGCGATCTCAACTCACTGCAACCTCCATCTCCTGGGTTCAAACGATCCTCTCACCTCAGCCTCCCAGGTAGCTGGGGATACTAGCGTGTGCCACCATGCCCAGCTAATTTTTGTATTTTTAGCAGAGACGGGGTTTCACCATGTTGACCAGACTGGTCTCAAACTCTTGACCTCAAGTGATCCGCCCTCCTTGGCCTCCCAGAGTACTGGGATTACAGGCATGAGCCACCATGCCCGACCTCCTTATGTTCTTTAAGCCAATTTAATTTCCACTTGAAACCCCATCCACACCTCAAATGGAAGATGGGCAATTTGACAGCAGCTGTTCTTACATTCCTCCTCTGGCCCTATTTCAAATGTCTCTCAATCTTTCTGATTATTCCCAAAGTGCAAGCTTCAGTTAGATGCTAGTGCGTCTGTAACTTGAAAAAAAAAATCTCTCTTTTAAATAGAGAGAGAGCAGGTTACAGGCTCGGTCCCTCTGGCATGCAAAAATGTATTCATTACTCTCAACATATTTATTTATAAGTATCTCCTTTCTATTTAGGGCAAGAGATGCCAGTTTTCTACTTAGAGTGGTGGTAGGAAGTTTCCTTTTACAAATACACTTATTTAAGTAAAAAGTGAGCCAAGTTAGAGAAAAAATATTTAAAAAATAATAGCATAGATGATACACGGATATGGCAAAATTTGAGAATGTGGATGGCAAGGATTGAAGGATTCTATTGGGTACTGACCTTGGCTTTGACATTAGATGTGCCAAATTTAAATCCAGGCCACACTCACTATATAAACTTGGGCAAGCTACTGACTTTATCTGAGTCTCAGTCTCCTCATCTGTGAAATGGAGATGATAATAAAACTAATCAAACTTCCATAACTCACTTCATCTAAACCCTTTGGGACCAGATGTATTTTGGAGTTCAGAATTCTTCAGAGTTTTAGAATACTATATACTGAATATTAGTTACACGCAGAGTCTGGGCAGCACCCTGTGACCAAGCACATTGATATTTCTGCAGCAAATGGATGGCTGTTCATATTAAGTGTTTTTTGTTTTGTTTTGATTTGTTTTTAAGTCCATACATCCTACAAGTCCTGGTCAGACTTTTCAGTCAAACGAATTTGCCATGTAAACTTGAAAATAAAACCTTTCGAATTCCAAAGCTTTGGGGATTTTGAAATTGCAGACAATGGACTATGGACCTAGACCAGCTTCACAGGAGGTTGGGTCGGGGGTGCACAAGACTAAATGAGCTAGAAACATCCAGCATACCCAGCACAGGATATGCATTCCATCAAGCTCATGCAGCACCAAGGCAGAGGGAGCAGGGAGAGGCCAGAGCCCAGAGGAAAAGATTAGAGAAAGCAAGGGGTGCCATCCATGGATTGCGGATTATAAGAGCTTCCCAAATTTCTGAGATAGCGCCTCCTCTGAGCTGACCCTGCCTCTCATCTTCTTCTTTCTTCCTCTTTCTTCTTCTTCCTCCTCCTCTTCCTTCTTCCCTCTTTCTTCTTCTTCTGTTTTTTTTTTGTTTTGTTTTGTTTTTTCAGATGGAGTCTCACTCTGTCACCCAGGCTGGAGTGCAGTGGTGCAATCTCTGCTCACTGAAACCTCTGCCTACCTGGCTCAAGTGATTCTCCTGCCTCAGCCTCCCAAGTAGCTGGGATTATTGGTGGGTGCCACCACACCTGGCTAATTTTTGTATTTTTAGTAGAGATGGGGTTTCACCATGTTGGCCAGGGTCGAGCTCGTGACCCCTCATGATCTGCTCCCCTTGGCCTCCCAAAGTGCTGGGATTACAGGCATAAGCCACCATGCCCAGATCCCTCTTTCCTCTTATTCCCCCTCTTCTTCTTCCATCTTCATTCTGCAGCAGGCAGTCCTATCCAACTGCTTGATTTTGAGTACCCCCAGTAGTAGACCCCAAGATTAGCACTCAAATGCAAGTACAGTCATGTGTCACTGAACAATGGGGATACATTCTGAGAAATGCCTGGTTAGGTAATGACATAGCGCGGGGAGTGTCCTTACACAAACCCAGATGGTCTAGCCTATACACATCTAGGCTGTATGGTTTAGCCTATTGCTCCTAGGCTACAAACCTACACAGAATAGTGCTGTATGGAATACTGTAGCCAACTGCAATACAGTAGTAAGAATCTGTGCATCGAAATATATCTACACATAGAAAAGATAATGCATTGGGCTACAATGTGATGATGGCTACCATGTCACTGAGTGATAGGAATTTTTCATTTCCATTATAATGTTATGGGACGACTGTGGTATATGTGGTACAACATTGACTGAAATGTTGTTATGTGGTGCATGACTATAGGGCAGAGGCACAGAGCAATGGGGAAGTGAGACAGGGAAGGGAAGGAAGCCCATTAAAAAATGACTTATCAACTTGGTTGCCTATGGTTTAATCCACCAGGAAATGCTGTAGACAATGTAACACATGCCCTCAGCCTTATCCTGTCTGAGGAACGAGGGAGCTGGGGTATTTACACACCAAGAGCCATCAGTCATTGCCAAGGGGTACCACCAAGGGGCATACCTTCCCTGGCTCTTCCAGATTCCTGTGTGGGTGGGCAAGGTGGGCTACCGCAGCCAGGGAAAGCCTTCTGCCAGGGATATGCAGGTGCTAGCAGTTGGCAGTCAGAAGGCTTGTCCTGAAATGAGAGGATAAGCAAACAGGGGCAGAGTACTGATGGGGCCTGTTACATTAACCTCACAACCATGCTCCCCATATTCCTTGCTGGCATATTCTCAATTTTGTGGGCATGTCCATCTGCCCAAAATCCTGACTCAAAAGAAGCTGAGAATGACTCTCCCCAATTTCAGAGCTAAATCTTGATTAATCTAAAGTCTAAACCAATTACGATGCCTCCATTACCCTTGTTGGTGATTGGTCTAGGACTGGGCATGTGACTGTTTTAGCCAGTGAGATGTGAGGGAAGGTCTGCAGAGGTGCTTCTAGCGAAGGTTTACTGTAGATGCTTCTGTGTCCAGGTGTGATACCTGGTGCTGGGGCAACCACTTTGGGGCCATGAGGGGAAGCAGGCCAACGTTAAAGGCCACACAGAGAGAGTTGACATCACATAGCCACTGATCACCCAAACCTGGGTTCGCCTACCTCTGCACTTCTTGTGTAAGATTAAGATAATCTATTCTAGTTTTTAGCCTGTTTGAGTTGGAATTATCTCTTATAGTAAAAGGACATTATTTTGGATATTAAAGGAAACTATAAATCAGCTAGCAACCTAGTTGAGATGTTGGATCTTAAAGACTTTAACATGAGAGAGGGGACACTAGAGGCAGGCAGGAAGGGGACAGTGAGAGAGCTGGCTGGGCTGGATGAAAAGGAGGGTTTCAGGAAGGAGGTTGGATTGGAAGTCATTAACAAATTCCTGGTTCCATTTCTGTATTCTCAGTGGAAAGCAAATGATTTCAGCTCAAGCCCAGGGCCCTTCAATTTCTTCACAGGATCCTTGACATCTCCTCCACCAGGAAAGAAAGCTGGACTGCGCAGGTCGGGAAGATTCCGGGGAGATGCACAGCCTTCGCGTTCTGGGCTCATCTGGCCTTCAACGTGTGATTTTGAGAGTTGGAAGCGAGAAGATTATAACTCAGAATGGCACGCGGGTGTGAAGCCGGCTGCCTTGCCAGCTATTTGCCTGTATTTAAAACACATATGGGTGATATTTTTAAATATCTTTGCTGTGTGATTGAAAAACATTGCAGTTGCTACTTCGTGGACGTGGGTTTTTATGCAAACCCAGGGACGGAATGATGAGTGTATGTTGTACCTACGTGGGCTTTGCTGGAGAGAATGCAAGGACAGAATGCACAGCCTGCAGAAATGTCGGGCAGAGAATTGGGGCTTGGCCATTCAACATGTAACTTGGATATAGGGGCGGCTGGCACAAGTGCTTCGGTTTTCTCTGAGGTCTGTCTCTCCCTGCTCTCTGTTCCTGGGGTTTGAATGGGGCTCCTCCAATGTCCCTAGGAGTGGGCATGTGACCCAGGTTTGGCCAATCAGGTCATTCAAACCCATTTGCCCCAGCAATTGGTTGTTGGGGGGAGCTCATGCCCCAAGGCAAGCCTATGAGACACAACCCTGGACTTTCAGGAGCTACTGGCATGGAGGCACTTTCCTCTTGTAAAGTGGCTGGTTGATACCTAAAACGGTACCTGAAACTGCCAAATACCAACTTTGTCCCCATTTGGAGAGAGCCTGCTGGGAATAAAGCCAAGATGGGGGAATAGGAAGCCTGAGAGATGGAGAGAATCCTGGATCCAGCCATGCCTGAAATCCAAAAATCTCCTTCCTTCCTTCCTCTCTCTTTTCTTTTCCTTCCTCGTCCTTTCCTTTTAAAATCATGGTAAAGTATCTATAACATAAAATTCGCATTTCGACCATTTTTAAATGTACAACTCTACCTCCTTTGTGAATCCTTACCATCTTGCCCAACCAGCCCTCTCACTGCTTGCCCATAGTGTCCTCTCCCTTGTATTAAAGTCTTTAAAATTGCTGTCTCTTTGCCTGCTGCCATCTGTGTAAGATGTGACTTGCTCTTCCTTGCCTTCCACCATGATTGTGAGGCTTCCCCAGCCACGTGGAACTAACAGAACAAACCCCAATGCTGTCATCTCCTGGCTGTCTCCTTTGATCTGGTCCCTGCCCACCTTCCCACATCCCACTCTGATTCCTTTGATGCAAATATCTGATGTCATGTGGGCATTTGATTCTAAAATGTGAGTGTGAAGGAGATTGGGAGTGTGGCTACTATGCTACTCAGAAATTCTCTTAGCCTTTAGGGAATCAATCACTGTTTTGAAATGTCATAATATTCAGAAAGGGAAAAGTTAGACTGGGTCTACTGTGATGAGGACACATCTTCAAGAAGAGTCTCGTGTTGCATCATCCTCAGCTTCTCATGAGGTGATGTTGGCTGTGTTGTTCTTGGTTATTCCATTAAATCTTAGGGTCTTGTAAAAAAAAATCCAACTTTGCTTAGAAGTGAGCTTATAACTTGAGACTTCCTCCATTTTCTCACTTTCCAGATTTATAATTTCTTTTAATATCCAGAATAAGACCCTTCTACATAAGAGAGAGTTGTATAATACATTTAAATGTTCAACGCATTAATGGCATTCACAAGGTTGTGCAACAAAAATCACTATTTCTAAAATTTTTTATCACCCCAAACAGAAACTCTGTACTCATTAAGCAATACCTCCCCTTCTACCCCAGGACTCTTTTTTTATTTTTAATTTAATTAATTAATTAATTAATTTTATTTTTATTTTTTTGAGACAAGTCTTGCTCTGTTGCCCAGGCCAGAATGCAGTGGCTCAATCTCAGCTCACTGCAACCTCCACCTCCCGGGTTCAAGTGATTCTCCTGCCTCAGTCTCCTGAGTAGCTGGGACTACAGGCGTGCACCACCATGCCCAGCTAAATTTTTGTATTTTCAGTAGAGATGGCATTTTACCATGTTGGCCAGGCTGATCTCGAACTCCTGACCTCAAGTGATTCACCTGCCTCTGCCTCCCAAAGTGCTGGGATTACAGGCATGAGCCACCACACCTGGCCTATTTTTATTTTTTAAAGTATAACATATACATACAGTAAAATTCTCCCTTTTTACTGTGCATTTGGACAAACACATACAGTTGTGTAACCAGCACCACAATCCAGATACAGAACAGTTCTATCCCCTGACCTCACATTCCTTGGTTCTTTGTAATCTGCTCTCCTACTCCCCACCACCCTGCAGGCCCTGGCAACCACCGATCTGTTTCCTGTTTGTAAAGTTCTGTCTTTTCCGGATTGTCGTATAAATGAAATCATGCGCTATGCAGCCTTTTGAGTTTGGCTTCTTCCTCTTAGCAAAATGCATTTGAGGTTCATGTTGTTGACATTCGGTAGTTTATTCTTTTTCATTACTGGATAATAATAGCCCACTGTATGAATATGCTACACAGTATATTCACCACGTACCAGTGGAGGGCCATTTGTCTACTTCTGTACTCTGAATTTACTTCTGCCCTAAATTCCTTTTTTATTTCTCAAGCTGTTTGAGTCAGGTTTCCGTTACTTGCAACCAAATAATCTTGACAAGATATTGGAGAAAGCTACTTTCCTTCTCTGAAATTATTTATTTCATCTATAAAATGAGAATGTATTGCTCAAGACAGTTTTGATTGTAAGTAACAGAAATCTAGACTCAAAATTGGTTTAAGTGAGAGGGACAACTATGATCTCCCATAACAGGGATACTGCAAGTGGAGCAGATCTCAAGGTGGGTGACTGTGGTTCAACCATGTCACCCCAGTTGCAGGCACGTTCCATCTCTTTGTTTTGCCATCTTCAGGGTTTCTTCCTCAGGACAAAGCAAGATGGTGGCAATGGTTCCACTGGGACAAAGTTCACAGAAGTTTTCTCATAGATCTTGGGAGACTTCTAGAAACCACACCCAGCAAATTTTTCCTCATATCTCTTTGGCCAGTGATATGGTTTGGCTGGGTCCTCACCCAAATCTCATCTTGAATTGCAGCTCCCATAATTCCCACATGTTGTGGGAGGGACCCAGTGGGAGCTAATTGAATCGTGGGGGTGGTTTCCCCCATACTGTTCTCCAGGTAGTGATTAAGTTTCACAAGATCTGATGGTTTTATGAGGGGTCCCCCCTTTCACTTGGCTCTCATTCTTCTCCTATCTGCCACCATGTAAGATGTGACTTGCTCCTCCTTGCCTTCTGCCATGATTGTGAGGCCTCCTCAGCTATGTGGAAGTGTGAGTCAATTAAACCTCTTTCCTTTATAATTACCCAGTCTCAGGTATGTCTTCATTATAAGCGTGAGAACAGAATAACACAGCCAGAGCTGGGTCACACACCCATTCCTGAATCAGTGCCTGAGAGGAGGAATGGGATTCCTCTGCAACCGCAGTGGGCTCGCCTTCCCCTAAGGCAAGTGACGTGGTGGGGAAGGGGCTGGGAACTTGAACAAAATGGGGGGTGGAAGAGTGGCAAGAATGCTGGAAAGGCAACCAACAGTGTGAACTATACAAGATGACACTAGCTGCTCAGCTACCTCTCAGGGGGGAAGTAAGATTCAGAAAAGTTGTAATTCTCTTCAACATTGTGAGAAAATATGGGACGGAGACCATCCCAAACCTGAGAAAATCACATACCACAGGCACAGATGCAAAACCCTGAGCTAGCTCCACCCAATGCATGTGTGTAAGTCACAGCCTTCTGTGACAGAAATACAACTCAAATTGGCTTAGGCATAAAATAATGTATTGGCTTTACCTGGAAAGTTGAATGGTATGGATGGGCTTCAGGCATAGCTGGATCAAGAGCCTCTGCAGTTGAATTTTTGACTTCAATATTCTCCTTCTCTGGGCTCCAATTTCTTCTGTGTTGTCTTCAATCTAGACAGGTGTCTCCTCTTAGAGGGGCAAAGTTGGCTACCAGAGCCCAGACTTCCATCCTCCCAGCCTAACATCCCTAAGGAAAGGAGAGTGTCCCTTCCCAAAAGTTCCCTCAGAAATCCTGAGGAAGGTTTTCACTAGTCCAGAGTGGATTATATGCCTATGCCTGAACCCATCACCAGGACTCTGCAAGATGGGGCCCAGATCACATGCCCAATTCTATAGCTGTGGCAGGGTGCTAATGAGTAACGAGAGTATGCCGGCCAAAGAGAAATGAAGAAGCTACATTTACAAGAAAGAAAAATGGTATGCAGGCAAAAGAAGTGCTTGTCTCCTCTGGCTTTAATTTTACTGATAGAGGAACTTAGGCCCAGAGAGGGTAAGACACATGCCCAAGGTCTCACAGCAGTGGATCAATGCAATGAACTCCAGCTCCTGAACTCTTAACCACTCCACTGCCGCCAGCAAGGGTGAAGAGGGCAGGTGAGTCTGTGATTCCCTATGACACCCACTCTAGACTCCCTTTCACCCGCCATCCTCCTTATCCAAGGATTGTCACACATGTTTGTCATGTGAAAATCCAAGGATTGTCACACAAAGTAGAGATTGTGTCTACTTTGCAGCTGAAGCATGACATTTTAGGGGCTTGCTACAGACTGAAGTGTATCCTTCTGAAATCCACATGTTGAAGCCCTAACCTTGAGGTGATAGTATTTAGAGATGGGGCCTTTGGAAGATAATTAGATTTAGATGAGGTCAAGAAAGCAGGGCTCTAATGATGGGATTAGGGCTTTTATAAGAAGAGACACCAGAGAGCCTGTGTGCATTCTCTCTCTCTCTCTCTCTCTCCCCCTCGCTCTGCCATGTGAGGACATAGCAAGAAGGAAGCCACCTGCAAGCCAGAAAGAAAGCCCTCCCCAGAACCTGACCATGATTTTGGATTTCCAGCTTCTAGAACTACGAGGAAATAAATGTCTGTGGTTTAAGCCCCCTGTCTATGGTATTTTGTTATGGCAGCCCCAGCTGATGAATGTAGGGTTCCATTTAGAGCAACAGGCATTTATTGTACACCTGCTAAGTGCTAGACACATGCAGGATGCCAAGGTTCATTCGCTGGGTCTCAGTGCACAAACAGCTTGGAATCTAGAGGTAGTATCAAAATATCAATGATGGGGCCAGGCGCGGTGGCTCACGCCTGTAATCCCAGCACTTTGGAAGGCCGAGGTGGGCAGATCACTTGAGGTCAGGAGCTCGAGACCAGCCTGGACAACATGGTGACACCCCGTCTCTACTAAAAATACAAAAATTAGCCAGGTGTAGTGGCGTGTACCTGTGATCCCAGCTACTTAGGAGGCTGAGGCAGGAGAATCGCTTGAACCCTGGAGGTGGAGGTTGCAGCGAGAGCTGAGATCACGCCACTGCACTCCAGCCTGAGTGACAGAGTGAGACTCTGTCTCAAAAAAAAAAAAAAAAAAAAAAAGTAATGGATCTCTTTTATCTTTTCTGTAACTTTCCAATCACTTTTATTCAAGAAAAGAAATTTCTAACTCAACCAATAACCTCCCTGCACTTTCTTCCTCTCTCCATCTGTCTCTGGAGACAGAACAGCACGTAGACTACAGGACTCTGTGTTCATTTTTTTCCTACTTATTTCCCTCCATGGCAAGAGAAAAAAAAAATGGCAGCTATAAAGAGAGATGGCAGATGCTCTTAAGTGCCCTGTGTTCAGGGCTTTCTGTGTCAAACCTCATTTAATCCCCAAGCCAGCCCATGAGGCATCCATGACTAGTCCCGTTTCCCAAATGAGGAACCTGAGGCTCAGAGAGTCAAAATGATTTGCCCAAGATCACATGGCTGGGTGAAGCTGAGATTTGAGCTCAGATCTCTCTGGACTTTTTCTTTTCTTTTCTTTTTTCTTTCTTTTTTTTTTTTTTTTGGACACAGAGTCTTACTCTCTTGCCCAGGCTGCAGTACAGTGGCATGATCGCAGCTCACTGCAACCTCCTCTTCCCAGGTTCAAGTAATTCTCCTGCCTCAGCCTCTCGAGTGAGTAGCTGGGATTACAGGTGGCTGCCACCATGCCCAACTAATTTTTGTATTTTTAGTAGAGACGGGGTTTCACCATGTTGGCCAGGCTGGTCTCTAACTCCTGACCTCAAGAGATCCGCCCACTTCAACCTCCCAAAGTGCTGGGATTATAGGCATGAGCCACTGCGCCCAGCCCAAGGTTTCTCTGGATTTAAGGTCCAAGCTCTTAGCTCCCCACTGACTCCTACTGGCTAACCAGTTCCATGGATAAGCTCATAAAACAGATACTCATCCCAAGTTGAGACATTGTCATGACCTAAATTTTTTCATAAGAGCAGACACCACTGAGGAAGCTGGTCGTGATGTGGATGGGCACGTTACAAACTGTTATTGACTCTCCAAGTGCTAATAATGGTATTACTTTTGCTATTCACAAGAGCCCGAAGTCACTGAGCCTGTTCCCTGTGCCGGCCACTCCACATGTTTTCACTCTTTCCCTCTCGCATCAATCCTATGAGGTAGATCATAGTGACACCCCCATTTTCCAGATGACAAAACTGAAGCTCCACAGAAATCTCACCATTGAAAACCACTGAGGGAGGAGTAAATTTCCCAAACCCCTTGAGGTATAGAATTTTACAAGTCCATATTCAGAGACAGGAGCAAGATGGAGATTTAGAGCAAAATTTTCCTCTCATAGAGGAAAGATGCTAAAATCCATGGAGCATTCTGGGAAAATGCCACGAGCTCCCCACGGGCCCCTGGAAACCCTGGCAGTTTCCCTGAACTGACTCGGAGCTGGTGGATGTGGGAGAGAGAAGGCTTTTAAGGGAACCCCACGAGAAATGCAATGATAGCAGTGTTGTGCCCTGGGAGAGCTGTGGATGGGGTCCTCAGTGAAAGGGGAGCTGAGATGCATATGCTTCAATGGTTCTGCTGCCTGAATGTGCATAGTGAAAAAACTTGTATAAAAATGTAATAAAATAGGTCTGTGAATTCAACTTTAAAACATCATGTGCACCTGGGTATTATCCTGAAGGAGAAAAATCCTACCACCAGTTTGGTGAAGTTGGATGAGGGATGTGGTTAACAGCTATTTCTTATTTGCTTTTGTGTCTTTTGCAAAGGTAATACATATGCATTATTAAAAATGCAAGCAATGTATAGGTGATGGTGTTTCAGTTAGGAACACTTCTAGCTACAAGTAACAGTAAACTCAACTAATGCCTCCTTAAAAGAGTTAAAAGGGCATTTATTGTTAATTAGCAGGAAGCCTGAAGGTAGGGAGTTCTGGGCTTGGTTTAGGGACTCAACCAAGGCAACAAGGACCCAGACTCCTCTGCTCTTTCTGTTCTGCTAGACTCGGTGTGCTGGTGATGTCTCCCCTCATGGTCACAAGGTGGCTGCCACAGACCCAGACATCAGGTCCTCACATCTGAGTCCCATGCAGCAGGGAAGATGTATGATGGGGCTAAAGAGAATCTTGTCTTCTTTTATTTTTTACTTTATTTTTACGAGACAGGGTCTCACTTTTGTTGCCTAAGCTGGGGTGCAATGGTGCCATCACGGCTCACTGTAGCCTCAACTTCCTGGGCTCAGGTGATTCTCCCACCTCAGCTTCTCAAGTAGTTGGGGCTACAGGTGCGCACCACCACGCCCCGCTAATTTTTTGTACTCTTAGTATAGATACGGTTTCGCCATTTTGCCCAGACTGGTCTCGAACTCTTGGACTCAAGCAGTCTGCCCACCTCAGCCTCCCAAAATGCTGGGATTACAGGCGTGAGCTACCGCGCCTGGCCATTGTCTTCTTTTATTTAAAAGGATGATCTTCCTCAGAGACTGTCCCCTTCCTTCACAAAGTTGGATCTCTGTCCATTTAATCTCTCTGAGCCTCAATTTCCCCATCCTGAAAATGGGAGTAATCATAGCACCTTCCTGATAAGGTGTTGTGAGAATTAATTGAGAAAGCTTATCAGCCTGTAATAAGCACTTGCTATAATAAGTAAGTGCACTGATATCTTTACTTTGCCTGTCCAGATCCACTCTTCTCCACCTCTCTCCAGCTTGCTCTGTGCTGCCCCAGGACTGCAACGGCCTCCCTCGGCTCTGGCTTCTGCTGGATTCGGCCAATGGAAGATATTGACAGGAGATCAGATGCAGGAAGGAGAGGGAGGTCAGGTATGGATTCTTCTGGCTCCCTCCCTGGGGGACTGCCAAGGGAGGCTGAGCTTCTCTACCGATGGCCACGGCTTCTCTTTCTCTGCCAGCTGCTTGCTCTGTATCTCAGTGATGCCCACATGGGAACAGCTCCCTGTGGCTCCTAGCACAATTGCTGTTTCCAAATCTGCCTTCACCTTCATAAACAGTCTTCCAGCCTGAGCAACAAAGCAAGACCCTGTCTCTACAAACTTTTTTTTTAAAAATTAGCTGGGCTTGGTGGCATGCATCTGTAGTTCCCAGGTACTCAGGAGGCTGAGGTGGGGGGATCACTTGAGCCCAGGATTTCGAGGCTGCAGTGAGCTATCATCCCGCCACCACACTCTAGCCTAGGCAGCACAGAGAGACACTGTCTCTAAAAGTAAATGCATAAATGTCTTTTTATTAAACTCCTCTGTAAATACCGGTTGGAGGGTTTTGCCTTTTCCTACCAAGACACTGACTGATTCAAGACATTAGCTTTTTTTTTGTTTGTTTATTTGTTTCCCCAAAGTTATTTGCAAACTTCGGTATTTCATTAGTAGCTACAAGTGACTTGTGTCACACCTGGTGATTAAGAATCACCTGTCCGCTTGGTCAAAAAGTCGGTAAGCTCGGATGTGATTGGGTTGGCTGTTACAACCATGAATTAATTCTAAATCCTTGGGCCGCAATACATTCTAAATTCTAAATCCTCAATACATTGAGGCACAATATCTTTTATGTGAGAATGATTTTGAAAAATAGAAAAAGGAAAGATAGGATTTTACATTTACATGGCCTGAACTCATGGCTGTGTATTCTCGACGCCCTTCAGTTAAATGGAAAACACTGGGTTTTGACACTGTATTGATTTCAGTGGGCATATATTATTTTACTGTAAGTACCAATGTCTGTTATACTTAATATACAATGGATTAATTTAAAATGCATTAGTTTAATAAAAATGCATAAAATAGAATAGAATTGCATTAGCTTCAATAAAAAATTCAATTTCATAAATATTATCTCCTGTTAAAATGCATTGATTTTCAGAAAAATATATTGGTCAAAGGTAATTTACATTGGTTTGAATGGAAATGCACCAGTACCCATACATATGTATTAGTTTAGTCAAACGTATCCAATTGTGTAAAATATCAGTTAGGCTGAAATGGATTCAAACCCTGTTGCTCTCATTGTTGTTGTTGTTTTATTCTCTTTTGCTGAATAAATAAATATCTCACACGATGGCTTTAGTGTGGCCCAGTTCACTTGAAGGAAGGTAGTGAGTAAGCCAGGGGAACATTCTGGTAACCTATGGGTTTCTGAGTGGCACTGACTTCAGCGGCAGTTAAGGGTGGCAGTGAAGGGGCATCCAGCTTCCCTACCCAGGCTGGCTATGGGATATGAGCAGAAGATCCAGGCTGAGGGCCCAGAAGAAATATCCCCTGCCCCCCTGAGGACTGATTGGAGACACCCCTAGACTAGGAAAATGGCGTCTTCATCATGGCACCCACTGCAGGCCTTGACTACTGAAACTGCCTTTGCAAAATTATAACTAAGGAAATTATGACAGTGAATGCTATCAAACCTAATCAACTCCATCTTGCTTCTAACCTCTAAACTGTCCTTGTCCATTCCTGGGAATAGGCCGAACTAGCCTTGGGAAGGAGCTTAGTTTATAGTTTAAATAATAGCCCTTCCCAAAAGCTAAACTCTTCTTGTAAAAGGAATGAAAGGCCACCAGCCACCAAGTTAGAATGAGAGGGGCTGGAATTCTAAATATTACCAGCCATTATCCTGGAGGTCACAAGATTCGCAACTTCCCCAGTTACTCTTAAAGGTAACATTGGCCGGGTGCGGTGGCTCAGCCTGGGCGTGGTGGCTCACGCCTGTAATCTTAGCACTTTGGGAGGCTGAGGCCGGTGGATCACCTGAGGTCAGGAGTTCAAGACCAGCCTGACCAACATGGAGAAACCCTGTCTCTACTAAAAATACAAAATTAGCTGGGCGTGGTGGCGCATGCCTGTAATCCCAGCTACTCAGGAGGCTGAGGCAGAAGAATCGCTTGAACCCGGGAGGCGGAGGTTGCAGTGAGCCGAGATCGTGCCATTGCACTCCAGCCTGGGCAACAAGAGCGAAACTCCATCTCAAAAAAAAGAAAAAAAAAAAAAAAAGTAACATCACTGTTGTGAACCCAAGATTGGCCTTTTGGGATGTCTTTTCAGGTTTTTGCATTTCCTAAAACCAGATGGCCCCACCTGGACATGCAAAACAGTTCTGTGGCCCCCACCCAGGAACTGAGTCAGCAGAAGAGAACAGCTTCGACTCCCTACGATTTCATCCCCAAGCCAACCAATCAGCACTTCCGATTCACGGGCCCCCTACCCACCAAATTATCCTTAAAAACTCTGATCCCCAAATTTTGGGGGAGACTGATTTGAGTAATAATAAAACTCTGGTCTCCTGCTCAGCTGGCTCTGCGTGAATTACTCTTTCTCTACTGCAATTTCCCTGTCTTGATAAATCGGCTCTGTCTAGGCAGCAGGCAAGGTGAACCCACTAGGACAGGGGGAGCTGGAAGGAAGCCTGAGATACAGGGACAAACGGGGACCAGAATCAGGAAGTGAGCTCAGGGTCAACAGGACACAGGATCCCATGAGGTTCTGGGGTCACCCAGGCCTGGGTCCAAACCCTGCGCCTGCCACTTCCTGTGTGACTGTGGCCAAATCACTTCACCTCTCTGAATCGCCATTTCCCCCAGGCGCTGTCAGACACTGCTCTGATCACTCTGTATAAGACTGATTTGTTTCAATGGCTCTGTAACCCCATGGTACAGGTAAGTGACTTGTTCTGCTACAGCTAGCAAGTGGCAGAGCTGGGACCTGAACCAGAGTCCCTGGTCTCAGCCACTAGATTGCCTCCAATAATTGCTTTGTGGCTTCAGAAGGAGGTGTCTCGTGGCAATTAAGGGAAAGTATTCTAATCCTGGCTCTGCAGCTTTCTATCTGGGAATCTTGGGATAAGTGACTTGCCTCTTTTAGCCTCAGTTCCCTCATCTGCGAAACAGGTATAATGATAGCATCCATCTCCTAGGGCACTCAGCATAGTGCCAGGGACATGGTAGGGGCTCAACAAATGGCAGCTCTTCCCTCCAGCAAAAACATATTGAACACATTTTTGTGGATGCAGGACTTTTCAGAGCCTTTAATATGCTAATGTGGGTCATGAATCTCTAAGAGGGAAATGAGTAGGCAGAGTCTACTAAAGATATCATTGAGCTGTGAGGAGAAGAATTACAAATAATAATTAGAGGTCGGGTACATTGGCTCACACCTGTAATCCCAGCACTTCAGGAGGCCAAGGTGGGAGGATCACTTGAGCCCAGGAGTTTGAGACCAGCTTGGGCAACACAGTGAGATCGTGTCTCAGCAACAACAACACACACACACACACACGATTAGCCAGGAGTGGTGGTGCACACCTGCAGTCCCAGCTACTTAGGAGGCAAAGATAAGAGGATTGCTTGAGTCCAGGAGTTCAAGGCTTCAGTGAGCTGTGATCATGCCACTGATCAGCCTGAGCAACAAAATGAGACCCTGTTTCAAAAAAAAAAAAAAAAAAGGAGAAATCGCACCAACTGAGTAGCACTTTCCACAGCGCAGGATGAGCTCCTGGTGACGTGTGAGTTGCTCTTGCTCTCCTCAGTGGACATTTTCCAAAACTTTTTACTGGGGAAAAATATTAGCAAAGTTGTAGGCCAGGTGTGGTGGCTCATGCTTGTAATCCCAGCACTTTGGGAGGCCGAGGTGGGCGGATCGCTGGAGCCCAAGAGTTTGAGACCAGCCTGGGCAACATAGCAAAACCCCCATATCTATAAAAAATATAAAAATTAGCCAAGAGTGGTGGTGTGTGCCTGTAGTCTCAGCTACTTGGGAGGCTGAGGTGGGAGGATCACTTGAGCCCAGGAGGTCAATGATGCAGTCAGCTGTGATTGCACCATTTCACTCCAGCCTGGATGACACAGGGAGACTGTACCTTAAAAAAAAAAAAAAAAGAAAGAAAGAAAAGAAAAGAAAAAGAAAAGTTGCAAGAAGAGTAAGGTACAACAAGCTCCCTGAATTTCCCCAGAGTTGCCAAATGTTGACATTTTGCCACATTTACTGTATCTCGCTTGCCTCTATTTCCCAACCCCTGAAGCATTTATGAGTTAATGCAGTCACTACCACGATCCTTGACACACACAGTTCAGTGTGTCTTTCCTAAGAATAAGGTCATTCATTCCCTTACATAATTACTGTACAATTATCGCATTCAGAGAACTTAACATTGATCTAGTTCTATGATCTGAATTTTTTAGATTCCATCTTCAAATTTCACCAATTGTCCTAATGTTATATTTTACAGCAATTGGTTTTCCAGTCTAGGAGCAAATGCAGGACCATACACTGAAATCAGTGGTCATGTCTCTTTGGTCTCCTTTGATCTGGAATCCTTCCTTAGCCTTTCTTTGTCTTGGTCTTGACATTTTCAAAGAGTCAGTTTTGGAGGATTTCCCTCACTTTGGGTTTCCTGGATGTTTCCTGGAGATTAGATTCAGGTGATGCACTTTCAGCAGGAATACCACAGAAGTGATGCTATGTCCCCCTCAGTGCGTTGTAGCAGGAGGCACCTGGCATCTGTCTGTCCCACTGGTGTCATACCTACTTACCTCTTGAATAGGGTGGTATCTGCCAGGTTTCTCCGCTATAATTTTTCCCTTTGTAATTAGTAAGAAATATATAAAGGGAGCTATTATAGATAAGACCATACCAAGTTAAACATGGAATTTTTTAAAATTAACATATATAGATTTATTTTTCTGTTAATTTTCTTTCTGCAAAGGAAAACTGGTGTTTCATTTAAAGTAGCAACGTAATGTTTCCTTCTCCAATACATATATTTACAGAAAAAGAAGAAAAAGAAAACTGAGTCCATTTGAAGAAAAGTGTAAAATAAGTGACAACAGTACATATGGGAAGATATTATGAAAGGTGGTTCCCGGGTGGCTGTTTTAGAGACACAGGATAGAGTCAGCTCTTGTCCCAATCGGTGCAGCAAAAGCCGCT
Organism: Pongo pygmaeus; assembly: GCF_028885625.2. Taxonomy (NCBI): domain Eukaryota; kingdom Metazoa; phylum Chordata; class Mammalia; order Primates; family Hominidae; genus Pongo; species Pongo pygmaeus. The sequence goes on along the minus strand of NC_072383.2, from coordinate 109,625,303 downwards.
GGAAGGTGGTGGAACAAAGCTGTCGGGCTGGGAGAGGGTGCTCTTGGGGTCTTTTGAGCTTTAGAGGGTCTTCTATGGTTCCCCCAGGCCCAGAGACCCTGAACTCACCCTCTGTCTCACCCTGCAGGCCAGGGGAGGCAGCCACTGGGATGGTCATTTTGGCCCCTTGACTGGCATGACCAGAGGGATCACCAGCTGGTCTGGGAGGTCCCAGGGACTGGGTGTGAGTCCTGGTTCTTGGAAATCCACCCAGCAGTCCCTATGAGCTGAGCACCTACAGAAAGAGCCCCTCCCAGCCTCTCTTAAATCAGAGCCATGGGTAACAGCAAAGGCAGACTGAGTGTTGCTTTTCTGCACCCAAATTGGATGGTCTTGGAGTCTTGCAAATGATGGTGAATGCATCAACAGGCAGGGTCAGCAAGGAGGCAGCAGGCAGGGAGGGCTTTGAAGGGAAAGGCCTGCCACCTGGTAGGAAAAATCAAATCTAACAGAGTGCCTATACTTTAAGTATTGAAGGCTCAGTTGCTTCCTGTAATCAGGCCAAAAAGTGACCTTTTGAGCTGTAACAAAGACTGTCCCTTCAGGGGCTGGCCTGACTAAAGCCTTGATACCTATCTCAGAAGTTACCCACCGGATACCTTAACCAAACTGGCATGTATAGCTGAATACAAAGCCAAGATTGGGTTAATTCCAGGACTGTGGCAAAATCAAGAGTAAACAAATCCATGTTTCAATTCTGAGTGGTCAGAAAGGGCATGGGCTTCATGTTCACACCATAGCTCCAGGCCAGCCATGGGGCTGAGGCCCACTCACTCCCTCTGTGGGTTCAGTCTTCTCACCTGTAGAAGGGGTAATAATATTGCCTACTCTCTGGGTTGGGAGGGACCACGTGAAGGCAGTGAATAAAGACCTTGGCATGATGCCGGGCATGTTGTAAACAGTCATTAAATTTGCAGCTGTAACCACCCAATGGATTCTTCTTGTCTGCTACCCAGATAGAGCCAATTTACCAAGACAGAGGAGTTGCAACAGAGAAAGAGTTTAATACACATAGAGCCGGCTAAACAGGAGACCAGAGTTTTATTATTACTCAAATCATCCTCCCAGAAAATTCAGAGGCTAGGGTGTTTAAAGATAGTTTGTGGGCAGGGGTCTAGGGAATGGGGAGTGCTAATTGGTTGGGTTGGGGATGAAATCACAAGGATTCAAAGCTGTCCTCTTGGGCTAAATCAGCTCCTGGGTGGGGGCCACAAGAACAGATGAGCCAGCTTACCTGTCTGGGCGGCACCAGCTGATCCATCAGAATGTAGGGTCTGAAAAATATCTGAAACACCAATCTTAAGTCTCACAATAGTAACATTATCCATAGGAGCAATTGGGGAGGTTAGAAATTTTGTGGCCTCTGACTGCATGACTCCTGAGCCATTATTTCTAATCTTGTGGCTAATGTGTTAGCTTTACAAAGACTGTCTGGTCCCTGAGCAAGGAGGGGGTTTGTTTTGGGGAGGCACTGTGATCACTTTTATTTTAAAGCTAAATTATAAATAAAATTCCTCCCAAAGTTAGTTCTGCCTACACCCAGGAATGAACAAGGGCAGCCTGAAGGTGAAAGGCAAGATGGAGTCAGTTTGGTCAAATCTCTTTCATGGTCATAATTTTCTTTATCTTTACAAAGGTAGCTTCCTAACTATTATGACTGTCATCATCGTTGTTGTTGTTGTTAATCAAACCAGCCCATTGGAGTAGCCTGAAGAGAAGTCATTCAGGTGAACAAGAACGCCTTGAAAGCAGGAATACTTTTTTATTCGTCTTTGTACCTCAGCATCAACACGAGGGCCTGGGTGTGAATCCTGGTTCCTGGAAATCCACCCAGCAGTCCATACTAGCTGAGCACCTACAGAAAGGACCCCTCCCAGCCTCTCCTAAATCAGAGCCATGACCAACAGCAAAGGCAGGCTGAGTGTTGCTTTTCTGGACCCAAACTTGGACTCTTGCAAAGAAGGGTGAATGCACTAAGAGGCAGGGCCAACAAGGAGGACACACATAGTAGTGTTTGCTAACAAGAATCATCAAGGGGCTGATGTTTTTTGGGCAGTGACTATGTTTGAAGCCCTGGTTAAGCCTTCGACATGTGTTCTTACATCAAAACCTCAGAATCACCCTAGGCCCTCACGTGTTGCTGGTGGTCAAATGTGAAATGTAAAATGGTGCAGCCACTGTGGAAAACAGTCTGATGGTTCCTTTTATGGTGAAACATAGAATTACCATGTGACCCAGCAATTCCGCTCCTAGGTATATGCCCAAGGTAAATGAAAATATATGTCCACACAAAATCTTGTCCACGGTTTGTCAAGGCCTGGAAGCTGCTGCTTTGACAAACTATAACAACCTTTTTCCTCTTCAGAGGCTTTTGGACTGAGGATGCTGCTGCCAACTTGCTGTGTTGCCTCAGGCAAGTCACTTGGCCTCTTTGAGCCTCAGTTTCCCCATCTTCAAATAGGACTGATAGCCCCCACCTACTCGTATGGCCCATGTGTAACTGGATCGTGGATTGACCACACAGAACTGGACTCAAATCCCAGGTGGGCCAATTGCTAGCTGTGTAACTCAGGCATACCTCACCTCATAGTCACTCTGACCCACCATTTCTTCACTTGTAAAATGGGGAAAGTATGAGGACCTACCCCAGGGGGTTGTGGTAAGGGCTAAGTAAGGAGACAATGCAAGGAAAGCGCTTAGCCTGGTACCCAGCACATGGTACATGCTCCCTCCATCCCTGCGAGCCTCAGGGATGATGATGTTCTTGATTGCTTGCTTTTACTAAACCATGAGTTGGTGGTGAACAACAGAGGCTCAGAATCCAGAGTCAGACCTGGTACCAAATTCTGACCTTGACCTTACTTTCTGTGTGGTCTTAGAAAGTAACTACTTTGAGCCTCGTATTCGTGTGTTCTCACGCTGCTGATAAAGACATACCAAAGGTTGGGTAATTTATAAAGAAAAAGAGGCTTAATGGACTCACAGCTCCACATGGCTGGGGAGGCCTCACAATCATGGCGGAAGGCAAAAGACACATCTTCCATGGCACCAGACAAGACACAATGAGAGGCAAGTGAAAGGGGAAACCCCTTATAAAACAATCAGATCTCGTGAGACTTATTCACCACCAGAACAGTATGGGGGAAAATGCCCCCATGATTCAATTATCTCCCACCAGGACCCTCCCACAACACGTGGGAATTGTGGGAGCTACAATTCAAGATGAGATTTCGGTGAGGACACAGACAAACCATATCAAGCCCTAATTTCATTCATTCACTTCTCCATTCATTCATCCATTCCGCACTTACTGAACAATGGCTTTCACGCTGAGCAGCATTTTAAGCACTTTCCTTGCAGCAATTCATGTGACTTCCACAGCAACCCTAAATGAGGTAGATGCTATTATAATTTTCCTTTTACATATGGGTGACCTAAGGCCCCGAGAGGAACTGTCACTTGCCTTGGGTAACACAGCTTGTAAATGTCGAAGTCAGGATTCAAACTCAGAACACCTGGCCGCAAAGTCCATGCTCTTAACTTTTTATAGCCAGATTTTTCCTCTCTGCAAATCAGAGGTTATAATAGCACTTTCCTCCTGGGGTTGTTGTGGGGATGAAACTCAGTCTTGCTTTTACACACTTAGCACAGTGCCTGGCCCTCAGGGAGTTGTTATTTGAATTTTTTTTTTTTTTTTTTTTTGAGACGGAGACTTGCTCTGTTATCCAGGTTGGGGTGAAGTGATGCGATCTCAACTCACTACAACCTCTACTTCCCAGGCTCAAGCGATCCTCCCACCTCAGCCTCCTGAGTAGGTAGGACTACAGATGCATGCCACCATGCTCGGCAAATTTTTAATTTTTTTTTTTTTGTAGCGATGAGGTCTCACTATATTGCCCAGGCTGGGGAGCTGTTATTTTTATTTATCATTTTCTTTTTCTTGCCAGTACACCTCCAGGCCGCTGCACTTGACTCCCCTCTTGGCCTGGCTCTCTTTGGATTGCCTTTGAAGCCTCCAATTCAAGCATCACCTCTTCTAGGGATCCTTCCCTGACCTTGCAAAACAGGCTAAGTGTAAGCAGAGCCCCTGAGGTTACCACACTGCTCTACAATGTTCCACCTCCAGCTAATGTAGGAACAGGAGTTGTGCTTTCTTTTTTGTATTTCTGGCTCTTGATATGGTTCTGAACCACTGCAGATGCATGCTCAGAGACCAAGTACTCTTCATTCAACAAAATGTTCCAGCACTGATGGCGTGTTGGGCTCTGGAGCAACAGAGTGTGGGTTTGTTGAATGGCTAAAGGACCTATTTCCATTTTCTGTGCTCATTTGGCCATCTCACTGTGAGTGCTACTCCCTCATATACCTGAAAATGCTAAGGCAGCACTTTTTTTTTTTTTTGAGACAGTGTTTTGCTCTGTCCCTGAGGCCGGGGTGCAATGGCGGGATCTTGGATCGTTGCAACCTCTGCCTCCTGGGTTCAAGCGATTCTCCTGCCTCAGCCTCCTGAGTAGCTGGGATTACAGGCACCTGCCCTCACACCTGGCTAATTTTTGTATTTTTAGTAGAGACGGGGTTTCGCCATGTTGGCCAGGCTGGTCTTAAACTCCTGGCCTCAAGTGATCCGCCCATCTCAGCCTCCCAAAGTACAGGGGTTCCAGACACGAGCCACCACACCCAGCCTAAGGTGGCACTTTCTGGAAGGTTCCAGGCTCTTCCAAGTAGCAGCCCCCTCCCCAGTTCCAGATACCCAGCGATCTGGCTGTTTTCCCCTCATTCCTCCCTACAAAGCTCCCAGGCTGCCCCTGCACCCAGCCCCTCTCCTGAAATAGTCTCTTGTGGTTTCCCATTTGTCTTCCCAGAGCAGTCTCGCTTCTTTCATGTGCCATGGGACGCACCAACTCTCCAGGCTAAAAATACCCCTGACATTTCTGAAGGCCTGTTAGGGCCAGAGCTGCTCTCCTGAAGAGAATGAGTGTCTCTGCAAATGGAAGCAGGTGGCGGCACAGTCGCGGGCGGAGGGCACCTACTGCACTTGCAGCTCTTAGTCCATCCAGTGGCCAACCGGCCTGCGTCCTTCATGACCCCCTCCTCGACCCTGAGCTCCTGGAGACCAGGAGTTATGAACTGGATTGTGTTCCCCTAAAGCTCATATGGTGAAGTCCTAACCCCCATTGTATTTGCAGACAGGGCCTTTAAGGAGGTAATTAATGTTAAATGGGATCATAAGGGCGGGGGGCTTATCCAACAGGACTGGTGTCCTTAGAAGAGGAAGACAATAGATCTCTCTCATGCTTTTGCTCTCTCTGCACACACAAGGAAGAGACCATTTAAGGACCCAGCAAGCAGGTAGCTGTCCACAAGCTTGGAAGAGAGGCCTCACTAGAAACCAACCCTGATGGTATCCTGATCTTGGACTTCTGGACTCCAGAATTGTGAAAAGATAAATTTCTTTTCTTTTCTTTTCTTTTTTTTTTAAGACCAGCTCTCACCCTATGACCCAGGCTAGAGTGCAGTGACACGATCATGGCTCACCTCAGCCTCAACCTCCCAGGCTCAGGTGATCCTCCCACCTCAGCCTCCTGAGTAGCTGGGACTACGGGCATGTACCACCATACCTGACTAATTTAAAAAAATTTTATTTTAGAGACGAGGTTTTGCCATGTTGCCCAAGCTGGTCTCAAACTCCTGGGCTCAAGTGATCTGCCCGCCTTGGCCTCCCAAAATGCTAGGATTACAGGCATCAGCCACTGCACCCAGCCAAGATAAATTTCTGTTCTTTAGGCCACCCAGTTTGTTGTGTTCTGTTATGGCAGCCCTAGCAAACTGATGCACCAGGGATTAAGGCTGGTTCCTCTCCATGTCCTCACACAGCCTGGCACAGAGTAGGTGCTCAGTAAATGTTTGTTGAATGAGGCACAGCAGTTATGAACAGTGATTAAAGAAACTAGATTGCTTGACTTCCAGTTCTGGTTCTGCCCCTTACTGGGTGATCTCTCTGTATCTCCATCATCTCATCTGTGAAGTGAAAGTAATAAAAGCTCCTAGGGTTGTTAGAGGACCACGTAAATATAGGTATTGCTTCTAGAGTAGAGCTTGACAATGGTAAGCACAAGATATGAGTTATTAGTATTCATTTTCTTGTCATCATGTTTATCTCATTGGGAATCTAGCTTTTCTTACTGCTCTGCTGTTTTTGTCTATGGTCTTTATTCTCAGTCATGTGGCAAAATTTTTCCACCCTCATGGTAGGAAAATAGCTGCTAGGTACTCAAGCTTGCATCCCATCCCTCAAAAGCCCCAGTCTAAAGAGAGCTTGTCGTTTCCTTCCTCAAAGTTCCAGCAAAAATCCTGGAGTGGCTTTCTTTAGTCTGTCTTTGAGTCCTGCCCTTTCCTGTACCAACTTCTGGGGCCAGAGAGAGAGCCTGTTCTTATGAGCCAGTCTTAGATGAGTGCCAGTCCCAGAACCAATCACTGTAGCCAGAAGGACAACAAGCTCTGATTGGCCAGGTCTGACACCAGTGATTGTGTCTAGGAGGATTAAATGCTCCAATTGGCTAGGCCCGAGTCACATGGGCATCAGGAACCAATCATTATGTCGAGGAAGATAAAATGCTCTGATAGGCCAGGTCTAAGTCATGTGCCCATCCTAGGAGCCAAGGGTTGAGGTGGGCTTCACCCAAACCTTGCACTGTGGTGAGGGAGGGGTGAGGGGTGCTGCTCCCAGATGCTGGAATGAATATAGGCAGGCAGATGATAGCACCCCTAAAGTGGGACAAAGCCCTTTGTCCCTTTTCCCCAGAGTGCCTCCAACTCAAGGTTATACTGGGTGTATGACTTTTATTAGACATGACACTTGCAATGGTGTGTGCATGTGTGTGTGTGTGTGTCTACATCACATTGCACAATGCAATTTAAGATTAAATATTAGATCTCCTATTCTTAAAAGCCTTCAGGTTCTTCCCTCCCAGCATCAGGGAGTTGTCTCTGGTGAGCCTCTGGCTTGTCCAGAGTCCCCCTATCCTTAGGGGCAGACGTTTTGTGGTTTCTCTATCTGGGCCCATAACCACATCTCTCTGCATCAAACAACACAAAATGCATTCACTGAACAAACATACCTTGATCTTATCTTCCTGCCTTGTCTCCTTTTAACCCTTTAGTTCCTCCTTCCACACAATGAGCAACTATTCACTTGGCAGGATTTGAAAGTCAAGCTTCATTCACTATGAGGGTCTCCCCAGCATGAAAAAGTCGAGTCACATCTTAGAATAAAAATGGCTGTGGGAGGGATATGGGAATAAGAAAGTTCCAAGGGAAATTCTCCCCCAGACCTTGGGTAAAGCCTCTCAGCTTCTCAAATCAGGCAAGCAGTTGTCTTATTTGATTAGGATTAACAGATTTTCCAAAGATAACCTATTTTGGTTTTATGATTCTATCTCTCTAGGCAGTGTTTACAATATGTATTTGCAGAAACAGAAAATGTATGCCAGGAACAAGGCGAGGGCCCTTGCCTGTGCTCACACAGTCTGTCATAAATATAATATTAGGATGATGCCTGAAATTAATGTGAGTCATTTCCCAATAAATATAGTCAGTTAGTGAGGTGTTCCAGGACCGCTGATGGGAGATATATTTTGGTAAAATATGGTTTTTTTTATCGGTTGGGAACTGGGGTGGGGACACAAGGAAGGCATAAATCTCTATGGAAGAAGTATCTTTTATGATTATTCAATTCCACAGTAGCTCTAAGAGCCTAAAGTAGATTCATATTTACAGTTCCTGGAAGCACCTGGTTTTTATATATTGGGGAAAGAATTAGTATCAGGGCCTCCTCGTGGAAATCACTGACTTACGCTCTTGGACGGCAGGGAGGTGAGAGGCTCTTCTGCCAGGGTGCTCCATGAGACTGAATTAATTTCATCTGCATCCAGGCATGGTGTGAAGGAGACGTCACACAGCTGTCAGGGGAGAAGGGGCTGCTGGAAAGGTGGTCTTTGCTGGCCCTGATGCACAGGTGGCCCCTGACGCACAGGAGACAGGCATTGGGAATGGGGGATTGGGGGAGTGGGGTTAGGGCCACAGGGCTGGAAGAGGAAAAAGCATGCTAGGGAGAGGGCTGTAGCTAGCTGGCTGAAGGCGACTGTGATGGGGCGTATGTGCTTCTGTCCCTGAGAGCTTGGGCAAAACATACATATTCCCCATCTCGTCCCACCTGCCTTGATGCTCCCAAAGTCTGCAGATGAAGGAAGGAACCCTGGCCCTTTGTCACTTGCTGTTAATTTCCCTGCATGGGCATTATTAATTTCATTTTTTTTTTTTGAGATGGAGTTTCACTCCTGTTGCCCAAGCTGGAGTGCAATGGCACAATCTCGGCTCACTGCAAACTCTGCCTCCGAGTTTTAAGTGATTCTCCTGCCTCAGCCTCCCGAATAGCTGGGATTACAGTTGCCCACCAGCACGCCTTTCTAATTTTTTTGTATTTTTAGTAAAGACAAGATTTCACCACGTTGGCCAAGCTGGTCTCAAACTCCTGACCTCAGGTGATCCACCTGCCTTAGCCTCCCAAAATGCTGGGATTACAGGTGTGAACCAGCACGGCCTTAATTTTAAGGTTAACTTTTGTATTAGTCTGTTCTTGTACTGCTATAAAGAACTACCTGAGGGCAGTTGCAGTGGCTTATGCCTGTAATCCCAGCACTTTGGGAACCCGAGGCAGGCGGATCACTTGAGGTCAGGAGTTTGAGACCAGCCTGGCCAACATGGTGAAACACCATCTCTACTAAAAATAAAAAAAATAAAAATAAAAAAATTTATCCGGGTGTGGTGGCACATGCCTGTAATCCCAACTACTTGGAAGGCTGAGACAGGAGAATTGCTTGAACCTGAGAGATGGAGGTTGCAGTGAGCCAAAATTGTGCCACTGTACTCCAGCCTGGGCAACAGAGCAAGACTCCATTTCAGAAAAAAAAAAAAAAAAAAAAAAAAAAGAACTACCTGAGAGTGGGTAATTTATGAAAAAAAAAAAGAGGTTTAATTGACTCACAGTTCCATAGACTATACAGGAAGCCTGACTGGGGAGGCCTCAGGAAACTTACAATCATGGCGGAAGGCGAAGGAGAAGTAGGCAGATTTTCACATGACAGAGCAGGAGAGAGGGGATTGGGAGGGGCCACACACTTTTAAACAACCAAATCTTGCAACACTCACTCACTATCACGAGAGCAGCACTGAGGGGGAATTCCACCGCCATGAGCCAATCACATCCCACCAGGCTCCTCCTCCAACACTGGGAATTACAATTCAACATGAGTTTTGGGTGAGGACACAGAGCCAAACCGTATCAACTTTATCATTTTTTTTCCCCTCTGCAAACAAAAATAATGCAAGTCCACCATCTGTTAGCCAAAATTCTAAAGTCCTAAAAGCTCTGGAAACTGTTGAGTTCTTCCTGGTTAACATGTGTGGTGGCAAAAGCTGATCGGAACCAATATGAGGTTATTTATGTTACTTATTCATCCCCCTTTGTGGAAATGTTTATACCTTTCACTGCAGAAATATTAATGTGTTTGATTATAGAGTGCTGCCCCGAACCTCTCTGGGAGTGTTAGATAAGACACGGCACCCGATGCCTTTCTAAGAGCCACACTGATTTTGAATCCTGAAATAGATCTTCCCCCAAAGGTTTCAGATAAAGGATTGTAGACTTGAACTGGCTATTTGCCATAAGAAAGTCTATATAATGTAGAAAGTAAAAGCCTTAAACAAAAAGTCGGCAAAGCATGTAGATATTCACAGAAGAAAAACAACTGCCCACTAAGCTGAGAACGAATTCAACTGTACTTGTAATTGAAGATGGCAGACTGAAACCATAATAAGCTCCATCTTTATCAGATTAAAAATACGGGAGAACAGGCTGGGCACGGTGGCTCACACGTGTAATCCCAGCACTTTGGGAGGCCGAGGCAGGCGGATCATGAGGTCAGGAGATCAAGACCATCCTGGCTAACATGGTGAAACCCCATCTCTACTAAAAATACAAAAAATTAGCCGGGTGTGGTGGTGGGTGCCTGTAGTCCCAGCTACTTGGGAGGCTGAGGCAGGAGAATTGCATGAACCCAGGAGGCAGAGCTTGCAATGGGCTGAGATCGTGCCATTGCACTCCAGCATGGGTGACAGAGCCAGACTCCATCTAAAAAAAAAAAAAAATGGGAGAACATCCATTTTTGGTTAGGATGTGGTTAAAAGGCACTTCCATTCATGCAGATGATGTGGTAAATCTCACCAACTTTTTTGGAAGACAATCTGGCAATACCCATCCATATTTTATGAATTTATCTTTGAGACGGGGGTCTCACTACATTGCCTAGGCTGGTCTCAAACTCCTGGGCTCAACTGATCCTCCAGCCTCAGTATCCCAGGCAGCCAGGACTACAGATGGACACCACAGCGCCCTGCTGGAATGCTGCATCCACATTTTTATAAATGTATCTCCCTTAGTCCAGCAATTTCACTTCTTGGAATTTATCTTGTAACTAGTCATATTCACCTGGTGCAAAGATGAATGTTCACACATATTCAGTGCACCTCAGTTTGTAGTAGCAAAAAACTGGAAGCAACCTAAACATTAAGTGTTTATGAGAGAGGATTGGTTAAATACACTTGGAGCATGAAAACCATGGAATATTGTGAAGCAGTTAAAAAGAATAAACTAGATCGACATGAATGGACTTGGTAAGATGCCCACGATATAGAGTCCCAGGGACAGAGCATGCTATGCAATTCTACAATTCAGTTTTTAGCTTCCAAAAGTACATATATGCATATTATATATTTATGTGTGCAAAGAAAAAATTGTGGAAGAATATGTTCCAAACCGTGGTTATACTTCTATAAGATGCATGAAGACCAGGGATATTTCTCTAGATTTTATGCATTTTTGTGATGTTTAAAAGTTTTTACATTGATTCTATATCATTTTTTAGTTAAAATAAATTACCCGCAGTGAGGAAAAGGAAGCAGAAATTTCCCTTAATTCTACTCTCTTACCCAGAGATCACTGTTGTTGAAATTTGGCATTTTTTTAGAATTTTCTCTGTGACTACCTCATATTTACATCCCTGCGCATGTACATTTATTTTCTATCCGCAAGAATGAGTTTGTGCTGTCCAAACTCAAGTTCCCCTGCAATTTTCTTTTCCCTTTAGACATGATGCCCCGGACACCTTTCCACCTTTCCACATTACTGCCTGGAGCTCCGCATCCCAGGCATGCCACCATGAGAAGGCGTCATTGTCCATTTCACTGGCCACCCGTTGATGGACACCTGGGCTGACTCCAACTTTGGAGGCCTCATGTTCTGAAAAATTTTTGTCAACCAAACTGAATTTATTAAGTAATAATTAATTTGTTTCCCCATTTTTTATTCATCAAAGACGTACAAACTGCAGACCAGGGTTTCTGATTAGCAGGAGGCTCCCAAAGCCCAGAGAATCCCAGCCAAGAGCAAAGCAGCTGGGTGTTTGAAGAAGGCTGGGTGGCCTTATGGGTATGTGGGTTCCCTTTGTGTGTCGGGCTTTTTGCTTTTTTAACACAGGAGTAAACCCAGACCCCAAACAGAGAGGGGAGGGATGGCAAGGGCATTGATGGGCAGAAAGCTCTGGTGTTCAAGGGAACAGTAATTACAAAGTCACAGTGAAATCAGTCTTTGGATAAGTGGCTTAAACGTTCTGAGCCTCAGTTTCCCCTTCTGTATGATAGGGATCATCTTTTCTGCCTCCTGCTAGAGTTCCATAGTGGCACATAGTAGGGCCTCAATAAACTCAATAGACGTTAAAGGTAAACCACTAGAAATGAGGTGGAGCTTCTGTTATTTCAACAAATCTGTGTTGTGCTCCATGCTGATTGCTGGAGATGCGGAACGGACCAAGACCCAGCCCCTCCTCTCCACGAATCCAAGGACTAACTGGTTTTGCACAAGGAAAGGATAATTTCCCTGAGGAAAGTAAGGTGTTATTCCAGGCAAGGCATTAGATACTGGATGGGCCAAATCAACTGGAAGCTGGAAGCAGAATGAAAGGGGCCAGGGGCTGGGTGAGGGGGAAGTGGGGAGCGACTGCTTTGTGGGTTTAGGGTGTCCTTCTGGGACGAACAAAATGTTTTGCAACTAGATAGAGAGGGTGACTACACAACACTGTGAATGTACTTAATAGACGCCACTGAGTCGTACACTTCAAAATGGTTCATTTTATATTATGTGAATTTCACCTCAACGAAAACAAAAACTAGAGGCACAGATGGGTAAATGCAGCTCCACCCGCCCTCCTACCTAGCCGTGTGAAGAGGAGAAGGACCTATTAGGTGTGGGCGGGACCTACTAGGTGTGGGCACATTGCTTAACCTCTTGGTGCTTCAATTTCCTCATCTGTCAATTGCAGATTATAAATATCCACTCACAGAGTTGCCAGAAGAATTAAATCAGGTAACAGTTAAATCAGGTAATTAAATCAGGTAAAGCTTATAGCAGAGCCTGGCCCACAGTAAGTGATCAACAAATGGCAGTTATTATTACCATTACAGGCAAGAAAAATGGTGCTCAAGGGTAAAGGCAGAGAGACAGGCAGGGAGATTGCCTGGGCTGTGGATTGCAAGGTGTTACTTTGGGCTAGAGACACCCACAGGCATGATGAGGGAAGGTGGGAGAAACCAGTCTATTTCTGGATCCAACTGAATATGCTAGTGGGGGACCTCATCTGATCACAGCATTTATTGCAAAGTATAAATATGTAGTTTCCATGTGACACACTTAAGTCCAATCAAGATGATCAGGCTGCACTCTCAATTGTAAGAAGGTAAACTTGGAAAGGAAGGTGTAACCCAGTGCTCCCCAAAGTGAAATCCCTGGAACCCCAGTTCTTTAATGTTAATGTAATCCCTTTAAAGCCCAGGGATTAAAACAGGAATAAGGTTTCAGGTCAGTTGCAAAGGTATCATTGTTCAAAATAACCCTTGGCAAGGGCACAGGAATTATGTTTCTTCTGTCTTTATAGCAAACCAATTATTCATTATTGTTTGTACAATAAACTGAGGATTTAAAAAAAAATGGACGTTGATGACTATTCTGTTGTTTAAAAAGAAGTCACTGTGCTCTTGGCTTCCCCATTGGCTTTTGGCCTCATGAGGGATATTGGCAGAGTTTTTGGTAGCAGTGCCCCGTGAAAGATATAGCAAATACATGCCTAGCCCCTATCAGGTATTCTGAAAGCAATCTAATTGGCAGATTATACCTACAGAGTGGCAGCTACAGGATGGGATTCAGGAATGGTGTGCACCAGGGTCTCTTTGAGAGTATCCTCTAGAACACAAAGTTAGTGAGTTGATAATAGATGTTCTATGAGAAAAGCATTCCCTGGTCAATTAAGTATGGGCAACAGCGAGTTAACAAAGTTCCACAGGTTTATTTCACGCAGAAATTGTCAGAGCCTTTAATGTCTTAAGGCTCGTTTGACTTTCCCAAGAAGGGGTAGAGGATTTGGTGTTTCCCAAGTTGATTTGCATAGAGAACGCTTTTTTTCCCAAAACAAGCTAAAGAACTGGGGTTCCAGGGATTTCACTTTGGGAGCCACTGGGTTACATCTTCCTTTCCAAGTTTACCTTCTTACAATTGAGGGTGCAGCCTGATCATCTTGACTGGACGTAAGTGTGTCACCAAACACTGAATGAACATCTGTCAAAGACTTGTGTGTGTTGGTGCTGGGAGGCAGCCTCGAAATGACATAGTCTCTGTCCTCAAGGAGAACATGATCTAGCCAGGCAGAATACTAGCACTAACAACAACAACAGTAATAATAGCAGTTCTCATTTACTGAGCATTTGCTACATTCCAGGCACTATGCTAAATACATGCTCAAACAAGCTCATTTAAACACATCAATAGTGGGAACAGTGTTATCATTCGCATTTTACAGGTGAAGAGATGAAGTTCAGAGACAGCAAGTAACTTGGCCAAGGGCACACAGCAAAGAGGTGGCAGAGTGGGGCCTTGAGCAGATTGTTTGGATCTGAAGGTCACAGACATCACTCCATTTGCTCTAAAGACCTGGTCAAAGGAGAAAAGCAAAGGGGTTAAGTCATAGGCCACCAACTTAAGAAGAGGGTAGCAGAGACCTCTTGGCACCTCCTCCAGTTTGTGATATGCGGTGTTCCTAGCCCAAAAAGGGGCTCTAGGGTGAGAAGGACCTGGGGCTAGGTGAGAACTGGGGAGAAGCTTGAACTCCACACATAAATATCTGTAAGGAATGGAGCAATAGCTATAAGTTATCCCAGCAATGGGACAGCTGGAGAGGAAACTTAGGATGATAAGAAGGAGGAGGCTGGGAGACACAGTGGGAGGAATGTGGACTGGAGAACCAGGAGAACTGGCCTCTTCTCTTGCTCCAATTTACTGTGCAGCCTTGCACAGGTCACTTAACCTCTCTGGTTTATCCAGGTCTCAGCATCACACACCATTCTTATACTCACACTAGAACTATGACAGTGCTTCCTCCAAAAGACAGGCCCTTTCAAAGGCAAGGAGAAGCTTCAATTCACCTTCTGCTTCCCAGTATATGTTATCATACCCTGCACACTTTAAGTTCCCCATAAATGTTTGTTGATTGAATGAGTGAACGAGTGAAAAAGTAGGTGAAACTGTAATGGGAAGAGGGTCAAATTAAACTGACACCAGAGTAGAAGCTCCTGAGATGTATTTTCCCAGCTTTCCACTAAAATACCTAAGAAGGCAGAAAGAATTGAAAACTCACAGTGCTGACACCCAAGACTGACAGGCCCTTTTTGCTAGAATCTGGGAGGAATTTCCATAAATACAAGGCAGATGGAGCTGGGTCAAGATAAACAATCAGGATTCTGTTCAAGTTTTATCTCCTGAGTCAGGGGAACCATTCCAGGCCAAAAAGAGGTCGAAAAGCACTCAACCATTTCCCCATTTACAACTCCAGTCTCTGAGACCCAGAGTCTGTGCCAATCAGAAAGTTGAGGTTGGAGGAGGGGTGGAAGTTTTCTCCACTGTGTGGTGAGGAGGGGTGTGTAATTTTGTAGGCAAAGTACTCTTTTTCTTACTGGCCCGTAGTTCTACTGAAGTTAGAGACTGAAGTTTCCAAGGCCAGCCATGGTGCCTCACGCCTCAAATCCCAACACTTTGGGAGGTTGAGGCAGGAGGATCACTTGAGCCCAGTAGTTAGAGACCAGCCTGGGCAACATAGGGAGACCCCGTCTGTACTAAAAATACAAAAATTAGCTGGGTGTGGTGGTGCACACCTGTGGTCCCAGCTACTTGGGAGGCTGAGGTGGGAGGATCACTTGAACCCAGGAATTTGAGGCTGCAGTGAGCTATGATTGCACCACTGCACTCCAGCCTGGATGAGAGATAAAGACTTTGTCTCAAAAAAATAAAAATTAAAACATTTTAAAAAATGAAGTTTCTAGAAGACTATATAGGTCGGGGAGATAAAATAGAGGGAAGAATGTCAAAAGCACTTTGATTCCCAAGAAGGACAACTCCCAGAAGTGCTATTGCCCATGGAAGACACTGGGATGGAGTGCGTGCTGGGGATTATAGTTTTTAATGCATTTCTTTTAGTTCATTGTGCCAAAGAGCCAACAGTGCAGTGGGATAGAAGGGGTTCCCTCCTCAGTTCAACACAGTGTAATAGGCGAGCGCCTGGTTGACACTGGCTCTAGTTGCTATACAGACCAGCCAGTCTTTCCTCTCCAGGTTTAGATTATAAAGTGGTGGTGGCTGGGCACAGTGGCTCATGCCTGTAATCCCAACACTTTGGGAGACCAAGGCAGGTGGATGGCTTGAGCCCAGAGTTCAAGACCAGCCTGGGCAACATGGTGAAATCCCATCTCTACAAAATATTTAAAAAATTAGCTGGGCGTGGTGGTGGGTGCCTATAGTCCCAGCTACTTGGGAGGCTGAGGTGTGAGGATCACTTGAGCCCAGGAGACAGAGGTTGCAGTGAGCCGAGATCGCACCACTGCATTCCATTCAGGGTAACAGAGTGTCCCTGTCTCAATAAATAAATAAATAAATAAATATCAAATAAAATGGTGGTGTTTAGGGTGAGGAGCTGGGGTCAACCAGTACTTTAGTGGACAATGAGAGGTACTGAGGGCAATTCACACAACCTGTCTATCGGTAAACACAAGCCTAGGTAATAACCAGCTTCTGCAAAGATGAATAAACAAAAGTCAATCTGTGGAGAGTATGCAAAAAATTACTGCATAATGAGAGGAAGGAAATGTCTTTCTAAAAGGAAGAAGCTACCTTTAAAAAATATTTACGATGTGTCCCAGAAGAAAAACAATGAAAATTTGTCTTGTGTGCTACATAGAACATACACAAAGGGGATAATTTCAATAAAATAGGAGCAGAAGTTTCTAAGAACAGTGTAGACAGAGATTAAAAAACAAAAGCAAAACTAAGATTGCAATGACAGAATTTAAATACCCAGTGGGAGTGGTTAAAGTGCAGCAGTGACCTTGCAGGAAACCAAAATCAGTAATATGGGAGCCAAGCTCGAGAAGCTCTTGTAGCATAAAGAGGAAAAATGATAAATGTTATGGACAGAAAGATTATTTATGAGGGGCAATATCAGCTTAAGGAAAATGGGCATTCATGGTGGAAAAAAAGAAATAAAATGCAAAAACAAACATGGACAAAAATTACAGAAAGCATTCTGGGTCAGAAAAAAATAAAGCCCAAGTTGCTGGGCGTGGTGGCTTACACCTGTAATCCCGGCACTTTGGGAGGCCGATGTGGGTAGATCACTGAGGTCAGGAGTTCAAGGCCAGCCTGGCTAACATGGTGAAACCCCATCTCTACTAAAAATACAAAATTGGCCAGGCATGGTGGTGCATGCCAGCGATCCCAGCTACTTGGGAGGCTGAGGCAGGAGAATTGCTTGAACCCAGGAGTTGGAGGTTGCAGTGAGCCAAGATCACACCACTGCACCCCAGCCTGAGTGACAGAGTGAGACTCCTCCAAAAAAAAAAAAAAAGGCCAACTATACAGGAAAAAGGACTTATCGCAATTCAGGCAAAATTACTGAGAAGAGGCGCACATTTTTCTGGCTATCTTTTGCTTTGTAATGAACTCCATCATCTCACTATTATCTCTGATGGTTTTGTGGGTGCCCTTGGCACAGCTGGGTGACCTTGCTCAGGGTCTCTGGTTGCAGTCAGCTGGTGGCAGGGATTAGATCATTTGAAGGCTTCTACCATTGTGTCTGGGATCTGGGCTGGGATGGCAGGAACAGGTAGGGGCTGGCTGGGCATCTCTTTCTCTTCACCCCACCTGTCTGTGGGCTAGCTTGAGCCTCCTCACAGCCTGGCAGTCTCAATCAAGGTTACTGGGCTTCTCCCATGGTGGCTGGCTTCCTCCAAACTGAATGTCCTAAGAAGCCCCGGAATAAGCTTCAAGGCTTCCTCTGTGCCTAGCTTCAGAAGGCACACAGTCTTCTGAGAGTCTTCTTTTCCATTTCACTCTATTGGTCAAGTCAAAGAAGTGGAGAAAGAGATTGTACTTCTCAATCGTGAAAGGCTTGCACGTACGGGGAGGGAAGGAATGGATGGTGGCCATCTTGGAAACAAGCTCCCATCCCTACTGACATGCCCTTAAAAATATTTCAAGGAAAAACCTCTAAGGGTCCAAGTTGAAAACACAGGTTGCCTGAGAAAGGTAAGAATTGAATTTCACATATGCAACCCCAAATATGGAGTTACAGAGCAAAATTATGTTTATAGTAATTTTATACTCAATCAAGTTATTACTCATGTGTGAAAGCAACTAAGGAACATTCTCTGATAGTCAAGGGCTCAGAGAATGTAATACTTGTATGATCTTTTGAAAAAACTACTTGAAAATATATTCTAGTCAACCAAGAAGTGAATCCAAATCAAAGCATGCCTGAATCGGAAAGCCAATGAACTGTGTTTTCTGTTTAGTGGAAATATTTCCAAGAATAGCAAAGCTCCTCAATATTTGGTGATGATCATAGAAAGAATAAACGGAGGCTGAAAAATTTCTTCTGTAGAATCTGCAGATTTGCCTCTACCATTCTGTGTCCCGAGATGCTGGGTGTGTGGTCAGGAATCTGGTGCACATTTATTTATTTTTAATTTTTTTTGAGACAGTCACACTCTGTGGCCCAGGCTGGAGTGCAGTGGTGTGACCTCTGTTCACTGCAACCTCTGCTTCCTGGCTTCAAGCGATTCTCCTGCCTCAGCCTCCTGAGTAGCCGGAATTACAGGTGCAGGCCACCACCTCCAGATAATTTTTGTATTTTTAGTAGAGACAGGGTTTCACCAGATGGGCCACCACCAGTGCAGTCGCCAGGTTGGTCTCGAACTCCTGACCTCGGGTAATCCACCCATCTCGGCCTCCCAAAGTGCTGGGATTATAGGCGTGAGCCACCGCGCCCAGCCTGATGCACATTTCTATGAAGCATGGAAATGACACCTTGTCATTCAGTGGAGAACAAAAACACGTGGCCTCTAGACCAGGGGTCGCAGGCCCCATTGACGTTTAGGGGCCAGCAGGTATTGTTTGTGGATAAAGTGGGTAAGTGTTAGAGAGGATGTTGAGGAGAACTGGGGAACTGGGCCCTGTGATGTCCATTTTACAGATGTCCCCTGTCCCAGGTTTGTTTGCTTGTTTTTGAGACAGAGTCTTGCTCTGTTGCCCAGGCTGGAGTGCAGTGGCACAATCTTGGCTCACTGCAACCTCCACCTCCCAGGTTCAAGCAATTCTTGTGTTTCAGCCTCCCAAGTAGCTGGGATTACAGGCATGCACCACCGCACTCAGCTAATTTTTGTATTTTTAGTAGAGATTGGGTTTCACCATGTTGGCCAGGCTGGTCTCGAACTCCTGGCCTCAAGCAATCCACCCAAGTCAGCCTCCCAAAGTTCTAGGAATACAGGCATGAGCCACCACACCTGGTCCCCTGTCCCAAGTTTCATAGCGGTTTGGATCAGGACAGCTTCTTCATTCTGGAAGCTTCTTCAGAGGATGCTTACAGGGATGCTGGCACTATCAGGAGGCAGCAGAGGTCTGCGTTTCTGAGTGGGGGAGGTGGGAGCAGCCATTGGCCTGGAACTCATGTCCCTGCCACTGGGCACCTGGGTCTGCAGCCACCCACCTGGGTGAGGAGGGACCTTGTCTCTCTAACAGCCAACCAGCCCTCTCTGCCTCACTCCTTCCTTGTGCCTGTTCCTCCACTTTCTCTCTCTTCCCACCTGCCTTCCCTCCTCCCTCCTGTCTCTCTATTTCTTCCTCTCCCTTTGTCTCTCTCTTCCACTCTGCAAGCTCTTAGTAAGCACCTGTTGTGTGCATATCACTGGGATAGGCTCTGTGTGTGACACGTCGCACCCAGCTGGATGTGAGCTCATCTGTCTCCCCCTCCACTTCCACATATGCAGAAACAAGGCTTTTCAGTAAAGAAATACAACGAATTTCTCTGAGGCCAACAGTAATTACCCTCTAGACACAATCGCATGAAATTAGCTGAAAAACTCACCTGATCCTTGAACTTTCTGCCTCCTCGGTAATTTCAGCTCTGAAATACTGTCATTGCATTTAAGAAAGAACAGTGAGAAGGAGCTTTGTGATAGGCCCGGAACAACTCTGCAAGCTCAGGCATGCCAGGTTCAGGCACTGGCTTCTAGAGGAGGCCGGCTCCTTGTCAGAGGTCTGCCCAGCTGTGCCCCAGAGCTCAACCCTCATCCTGGTTACGGGCCAGAATTTCCTTCCTCCACCGAAGCTCACGCAAGTTGGGCACTGTGGTGGAGGAAATGCCTCACACCAATACTTTGGACCATGCTTGGATCTGCACATTTACACAAAACTACAAACCCTTCCTTCCTTTGCTCCCTCTCACCTCTCCACCCAGTTCATACACCTAACGTCTTTTATAAAAGTCTTAATGTGCTATTTGCCCTAGGATTAAATTAAACCCAAATTTCTGGTTCCTTTCATCATTGTACCATCATGCTACTGGGGAGTGCTTATAAGATCCTCCACGTTCTTTCTTGATGAAAATCATCTCTTTTTTTTGTTTGTTTGAGAGGGAGTCTCTTTCTGTCGCCCAGCCTGGAGTGCAATAGCATGATCTCGGCTCACTGCAACCTCCACTTCCCGGGTTCAAGCAATTCTGTTGCCTCAGTCTCTCGAGTAGCTGAGATTACAGGCACCTGCCACCATGCCCGGCTAATTTTTGTATTTTTAGTAGAGACGAGGTTTCGCCATGTTGGCCAGGCTGGTCTTGAACTCCTGAGCACAAGTGATCCCCTTGCCTCAGCCTCCCACAGTGCTGGGATTACAGGTATGAGCCACCGCACCTGGCTGAAAATCATCATTTTAATAATGCCTTTTTCTTTTAAGTTTGTGCAAATTATTTTATGCTTTATGCTGTAATCAAAACTATGTGAGACAGACATTATATTGAGCGAAAGAAGCCAGACATTGTATGAATTCATTTATGTGAAGGGAAAGAACACGCAAAATGAATGAAGGTCAAAATTACGTTTCCCTCTGGTAAGGTGGTCAAGGGGTGTGAGGGAAACATCTCGGGTGCTAGACATACTCTGTATCTTTTTTTTTTTTTTTTTTTTTTTTCTTTTTGAGAGAGAGAGAGAGGGTCTTGCTCTGTTGCCAAGGCTGGAGTGCAGTGGTACAACCACAGCTCACTGCACCCTTGACCTCCCAGGCTCAAGTGATCCTCCTGCTTCAGCCTCCCAACTAGCTGGGACTACAGGTGCACACCACCATGCTCAGCTAATTTTTTTATCTTTTTGTAGAGACAGGAGTCGCATTATGACGCCCAGGTTGGTCTGAAACTCCTGGACTCAAGCAATCCTCCCACCTCAGCCTCCCAAAGTGGTGGGATTACAGATATGAGCCATCATGCCAGGCCTGTATCTTGATGTGAGTGCTGGTCACATAGGTGTATGTAATGTTTGTCAACATTCATTGAATTGAACACATAGGGATATGTGCTCTTTATCATGTTATACCTTAATTTAAAAACAGATGTATGCAAGTTAGTTTCTTTACAATGCAAGTTTGTGCTGAAATTTCTCTATTTCTTGCTGTCCTTTGCACTATTGGCTTTGTTTGTTGGCAGAAAGTGTTGTGTTCTTTGCTCCTGTTAGCTTATTTTTAAGGAGCACTGTTAAATTTCTTTTATGTATTGCCCCCCATCATGATATTACTCCTCATGAGAATTCATAATCTAGAAGGAAAGCTAACATTCATACTCAAGTAACAATCATGCAGAGTTTCAATGTGAATTTGGGAGGAAGCATGAGAATCTCTAAGGATGAAGGCAAGAATGTAAAGAGTGATCTCACACAATTAGTGCAGTCTAACAAGGACACAGGAAGAACAAACTGGAGTTCCATGGGCTGGGGTCAGATCATGGAGGGCTTGGATGCCAAATTGCCATTTGTTTTAGTAGACCATGGGAAGCTACTGGAGTTTCTTCAGCAGAAGAGGAGTGTTATCAAACCCATGCTTCCCAGAGAGAAATACAGCAGTGTGCCCAAGACGAGGCAATGCCTGAAGGCTGGGAAACCAGGCAAGAGGGTACCACAATAACCCGAGTGAGAAGTAATAGGGCTTGACATAGGTAAAGAACTAGAAAGGAGGTGATGGATGCTATAAATAATGGGACCAATGGGTATAGAGAGGATTGATGAAAAAGAGAAAGAACAGGCCAGGTGTGGTAGCTCACGCCTATAATCACAACACTGGGAGGCTGAGGCGAGAGGATCACCTGAGATCAGAAGTTTAAGACCAGCCTGGCCAACATGGTAAATCTGCGTCTCTACTAAAAATACAAAAATTAACTGGGCATGGCGGTGCGTGCTTGTTATCCCAGCTACTCGAGATGCTAAGGCAAGAAAATCGCTTGAACCCGGGAGGCAGAGGTTGCAGTGAGCCAAGACCATGCCACTGCACTGCATCCTGGGTGACAGAGAGAGACTCTGTCTCAGGAAAAAAAAAAAAATAAAGAGGAAGAAAAGGCTTGCCAGTTGGGAGCATGGGCTCTGGACTGATACTGTGTGACCTTGAATCCCGGCTCCACCCACATATCAGCTGTTAATTTTAGGCAAGTCTCTTAACCTTATTATCACTCATTCAATGACAAGGAGATGGAAGCTTTGTGAAATTTGTAAGCTTCCATCTTTTTGATAATAAGAACACCTGTTACATAGGATTACATGAGTTGTGCCACATAAGGCACTATTGTAGGACACAGGGACACTGTAGGCCCTCAGTGAATGGGATATAGTATAATGATTTTCATTATCATCATAATTATTTGGGATATTATTAAGAATGCCTAAAAGGCGGTCAGCACAGGCAGAGTGAAAGGTTAGGCGAATGATTGGTTCCTTTTTTTCTCAGCAAAAGCTTTAAGAGCCAACACCATGGTTCATCATGTTCCCATTTCCTTCTGCCGTTGCAGACATAGGCCACGCCACTAGATCCCAACAAGAAGATGACAGAACAGAGCCTCAAGCTACCCACCATTGACATGTAACCTGAACAAGAAATAAACCTGTATGGTTGTAAGCCATGGAGACTTAGATGTTTGTTGCTGCAGCATAATCCAGTCTCCCCTGACTGCTACAGAGGGTGAATGAGTTGTCCAATGACCCTCATCTGTGACATCAACAAGGTTAAAGCAGAAAACTCCCACAGGTTCCTCCAGAAAGGCTTACAAAGACACAGCTTCAATCTTTCCCATCATAACAACAATCATAGCATCAGACTGTTAGCACACGCCAAGGGGGATAATTTGGGTGGAGTGGGAAGATGCTCTGTACCCGGTATTTTACAGTTAAGGGCAAATTTGCAGAGATTTGGAAAATTGGGTGCTGTGTGGAGTAAACACACTGAGCAAGTTTTCAGCTACAACACAGCTGAGCTCAAGGGAATGGGGTTTGATAGTTAGTGTCAGCATAATGAATTAAAAAAAAAACAAAACCCACTCCAGAATGTCTGCAAAATACTGTCAAGCTAAAAATCGTGCCTGCGGGGTTTTTTTAAAAAGCAATTTCCCTAGCCACTGTGGCTAATAATATCTCATTTTGTTGACTCTAAAAGAAGGTCTTTTTAAAAATGCTGTAGCATGTCATCTCCCAGTTTAAATCCTCTCAATGACTTCCCATTGCCTTGAAGGTCAAGTTGAAACTCTTCAAATGACCCATAAGCCCCTTCATGACTGGGTCCTGCCTACCTATCCAGCTTCACATCTGGCCTCCCATCCTGAGGCCCCACCACTCAAGGACAGAAAATTCCTAGTAGAAGCCAAGCCCACCCTGCTTCTGAGCCTTTGCACTTGCTGTTCCCTCTGTTCAGAACACTCTTCCAAGCATTGAGAAAATATTCAGTTATGCATAGGGTACCAGGCAAGCAGATGCTCCAAATGTTTGAAATAATACAAATAATTTCCATAATGCAAATGCAAGTACCTTTCTCCAAACCAGTATTGGGATGTGGGGGACATCACAACATGTTTTAAAGTTTCCTTGTACAGTTGACCGTTCAACAACATGGGTTTGAATTGCCTGGGTCCACTTAACGCATGGATTTTCTTCCATCTCTGACACCCGTGAGATAAGACCAACCCCTCTTATTCCTCCACCCACTCAACATGAAGACCATGAGGATGAAGACCTTTATGATGATCCACTTCCATTTAATGCATGGTAAATATATTTTCTCATCCTTATAATTTTCTTAATAACATTTTCTTTTCTCTAACTTACTTTATTGTAAGAATATAGTATATAATACATGTAACATACAACATATGTGTTAATCAACTGCTGACTGGAAGCCTTATCCGTTAAGCAATAATTCCTCCCCTCCCTCCTTCCTCCTAGCTTCTGGTAACCTCTAATCTACTGTCTACTTTCAGTTTCTATGGATTTATCTCTTTTGGACACTTGTATATGAAATCATACAATATATGGCTTTTGTGTCTGTGTCTCCCCCTTAGCACAATGTTTTCATGGTTCATCCACACTTTAGCAGGTTTGCAATCCACACTGTAGCAGTATCAGGACTTTATTCTTTTTCACGGCTAAATAATATGTCACTGTACAGAGGGGCCACATTTTGCTTATTTGTTCACCTGTTGCTGGACACTTGGGTCATTTCCACTTTTTTCTTCCACCTCTGCCACTCCTGAGACAGCAAGACCAACCCCTTCATCGTGAAGACTGTGAGGATGAAGACCTGCTGCCAGCAGTGCTGCCGTGAACAATATTGGCATTGCTTAGTGGGTATGATGAAAAAGTCTTGGAAAGAGATAGTGGTGATGGTTTCACAACACTGACTCCAGCAGATGTTGCCATTCTGACCATTTCTGATTATACAATGTTCATTACCAGAGCAATGTTCATTACCAGAAATCAACATGAAAACTAACCAAACTAAGCAAATGTACTCAAGGCCACTGAATAGTATACTCAGAAATGATCAGAATGGCAACATCTGATTGAGTCCCTGTTTTAAATTCTTTTGGGATGTACCCAGGAGTAGAAATGCTGGGTCCTACAGGAATTCTCTTGTTTCCCCTCACCCCTCTACGTCCCCCTATCAGTGGCAATAATATTGTTTGGGGAGCCCCGGCTACTTGCCAGGCACGGTGCTAGGCCTTTTAGCTGTATCAGCTCATTGGAGCCTCTGGCAACCCTCTGTGGCATATACACTTATTACCCCCATTTTCCAGGTGGAGAAACTGAGGCCTAAGTAGATCCTGCAACTTGCCCCAAATTACAAACCTAGGAAGTGGCAAAGCAGGGATTTGAATTCCAAAATCTCTGCTCTTAACCAGTCTTCCTCCTGAATCACATGATGTGGTGGCGGGAGGAGTGGGGAATGGGAGGGAGGTGGATGGAGACCCTCTTTCTGAAAGTGTTGTCCAGTCTGTAATTATAAAGATTAACTGAAAAGTCTTGCATGGTAGTCCCAGAACTTAAGTTCCTTTGGAGGGTTTTTGTTTTCTGGGTTTTTTTAGACTGAGACTCACTCTGTCACCCAGGCTGGAGTACACTGGTACTATCTCGGCTCACTGCAACCTCCACCTCCTGGGTTCAAGCGATTCTCCCACCTCAGCCTCCTGAGTAGCTGGGATTAAAGGCGGGCACTACCAAGCCTGGCTAATTTTTGTATTTTTAGTAGAGACGGGGTTTTGCCATGTTGCCCAGGTTGGTCTCAAACTCCTGACCTCAAGAGATCTGCCCACCTTAGCCTCTCAAAGTGCTGAAATTACAGGCATGTGCCTCTGCACCCAGCTCCTTTGGAGGTATAATACTGTTTCAATGTAAACACACCATTTGACTATTTTATACAAGGGAGGAGGAGGCTGGTGCTCCCTTATCGTAAGAGCAATGTTCATTACCAGAAATCAACATGAAAACTAACCAAACAAGCAGAAAGAAGAAAATGTTTGAAACACGCACACACAAACTATAGTTCTACCTCCTCGGGCGCTATTACTATTAACATCTTGGTGCTAATGATCCTTTCAAAAAAATTTTTTTTTTTTGAGACAGAATCTTGCTCTGTCACCCAGACTGGAATGCAGTGGTGCAATTGTGGCTCACGGAACCTCTCGGGCTCAAGTGATCCTCCCACCTCAGCCTCCTGAATAGCAGCAACTACAGGTGTGTACCATTATGCCCTGCTAGTTCTTTTTCAGAGATGGGGTCTTGCTATGCTGCCCAGGCTGCTCTTGAATTCCTGGGCTCAAGTGATCCTCCTGCTCCAGTCTCCCAAAGTGCTGGGATTACAGGCATGAGCCACCTGGCCCAGCTTCCAAACCTTCTACTATGCATATGCAAGTGTATGATGAATCTCTTTTTTAATGAGATTGTACAGAGTGTGCCATTTCTTAATCTTTTTTTAATTTAACACCTCACAATTATATTCCATGTTAATAAATATATTTCTCCAATATAATTGTATGATTATTGTGTATTTCATTCATTCACTCAGCAAGCTTTTACTGAGTGACTTTGTGTCTCAGGATGTATTTAAGAGAGCCTCTAGTATTATATATAAGTTCTCCCAACTTCTCACTAGGATAAAGAGCACTATATTAAATATGCTCATAGCTAAATCTTTGAACTTATACTTTGATTATGTTTTGGAAATAAATTCTTAGAGGTAGAATTGTTTGATCTAAATAAAACACTTTTCAGGCTTTTGACATTCTCTGAACCAGTCATATTTGGTTGTGAGGAATAGATCGCTACTTGAACTAGCTCGAATTCAAGGTGGTTTATTTAAAGGACATAGACCTTAGGAAGGGTGAGAGCAGAGCAGCTTCAGGGTTCTCAGCAGCTGAAGTTCATGGCCTCTCAGTCTAATGCTCTCATTGACTTGACTCTGCCAACTCAGTCTTCATTTCAATTCTATCCAAATTCTCAAGAAAGAGAGAAGCTGGTTGGTGGAGCCTCAGCCTATGGGACTGGCTCCTCTACGTTAGACGATTCCTTGGTCGAATTATGGTTGAATTATGGGCAGCCAGTGAGACCCATATGGAACTGATAACCTCCTATCCCATGAAGTGCATCTTAATAATGGCTTGAGAATAAAAATAGGTAGGAAGAGAAAAAAAATAGCATCCTTTTAATTTTTTTGTGCATGTAAATGGATCATCATTCTTGGAACAAGATCAGAATTCTTTTGGTTGTACATGACAGAAACCCAATTTAAACTGGCCTAAGCATGAAGATATTTATTGGCTCATGTGACTGGGAAGTTCAGGGGGTAGATCTGTCATCAAACACAGCTACAGCCAAGAGGCCTACAGTGTCACCAAGACTCTTTCTTCCCCACTCCCCACCCTCTCTGCTCCACTCCACTTTCTTCTGCGATGGAGGCATTCACAGGCCAACTCTCTCCAGGATAAGGTGCAAAGGCCCCAGCAGTTCCTGACTTATCCTACCACCTTGGCAACCCCAACAGGAAGAGGGCCTGACTCCTCACAGCAAAAGTCCCAGGGCTCACTCCTATTGAGACTTCACTGACTCAATCACCATGGCCAAGGGAAAGGAGGTGGCTGACTGGTCAGGAGTAGGTCTTGGGCCTGCCCCTGGGCTGGGTAGTAGGGTTAGCCCTGCCTGAACCATGTGGACAGAGAGTAGGAGAAGGGTGACTAAATCAGGTGCTTTTTCCAAAAGAAGGGAAGTGGACACCAGGCAGAGCACACCAAGAAGTGTTGCTGCAGAAATGTAGTAGGGGTTTTCCCCTCTTTTTCCAGTAGAAGAGATGCATCCTATTGAGCCATTCTGATTTTCTGTTCTCAGTTTTCTCAAATGACAAATAAGAGGTGTTGTGAGCTTGGTGTGAGAAGTTCCATATAATTTTCTGGAATGATGGAGACATTCTATATCTGCGGTGTCCAGTATAGAAGCCACAAGCTACAACGTTGCCACTGGACTCTTAAAATGCAGCTAGTGGGACTGAGAAACTGAATTTTTCATTTTAATTAATTTAAATTTAAATAGCCACACAAGGCCGGTGGCTGCTGTAATCAGACAACACAGAATAAAAGCCTGCTAAGTTTTTCTTTTAGCGTTGGATAGAAATGTGAGATCTTCAATGCATCTGGTCTGTAGTAAAAGAAACTCTCTTGCCCTTGTCTGCTGCGAGAGAAACTTTCTGAATCTCAGGGAGTTTTTCCATGAGAGTGATGGGAGGTCTGCGCTGCGTCCATGGGGCCAGCGATGAATGTGGCGTCTTGTAATGAAATAACTGAAACATCATTGTGACTGTAGAATCAAGGGTCTTCCCTCCTTATCTCCAAAGTGCCCGTGTTTTACATGAAAAAGCGTTTCTAATTAATAGGCCAGCCCCTCTTGAGTTTGATAAAAACAGAGGAGAAAAGGATTTGATTAACCCACGATCTTTTCAATTTGGCGTGTTCTGCATGAGTGAAGTGTGTTTTCTGCAACCGAGCCAAGCCAGGCTCGTCCTGGTTTACCGTGATAACATTCTTCCCTTTGTGCAGCCCTGATTCACTTCCAGGAGAGGCTGGTATGAAGAGATTCTCAGAGGTAATCACTAACGTGGCCCTCAAGGGTAATCTGGATTCTCATACAGACAGTGGCCCACACGAGGAAGGAAAAGACGACAAAAGCTTCCATTGTCCCCAAGTAAGATAGTTTGTTCAGCCTGGAGACCGAGGGTGGGAGGTTTGGGCTAAGCAGGGATGGGAGGAAGGGTGACTGGGTCACTCAAAGTCAAAATGTCAGGGACTGTGATGATGCAGAAGGAAGACAGCCAGTTGTAGCAATCATCCGGTGCTATGATTTGTTGTCTGCTATCTGTCCTGTCTGCTGTGTGTGGCCAAAGAAGCCCTCACTGCCTGGGGTCAAAGCAGGTCACAGAGTAATGTGTTTTCTGATTTCATTTTTTCTCTTTGTTGATGCAGAGATAAGAAACTTCTTTCTCCTCTCTGCTTACAGGGACAGGACAGGCTAGGTAGCAGATAACATCTCTCTAGATGGGTGTGGTGGTTTTAAAACATGACTGCAAAGTTTTTGACAGTTCACCATTGAGAAGTGAGGTCTTTCTGTGCTCATCATTTGAATCAGGATGGGATTGTAATTGCCACCATGCTAGAGAAGCCACATGTTGGAGCCTCAGCTGGGGGACCCTAGCAGAGCCCAGCCTTCCAGCCATCCCTAGCAAGGTACCAGATATGGGAGTGGACCCTCCGGGCTAACCCACTGGCTAGCTGAATGCTCCTGAGTGATCTCCATCAACACCATGTAGAACAGAAGAATCACCCAGCTAAGCCCTGCCTGATTTGCTGACCCAGAAAATTGTGCAATATAAAAGTGGTTGCTGTATTCAGCCACTAAGTTTTGGGATTATTTCTCACACAGTGAAAAGATAATAGGAAAATAATGTACTGAATTCTTCTGTTTATTGGTAGGCTTCTGGCCCCATTCATCAAGGCTGGGCCAGGGAAGGCTTTGAATATGGCTACTGTTTGGGTCTGTAACACACTTCCTCAAATGACACACACTTCCTGCTTGAATTTTAAGGTGTATTGACCTCATAATGTCAGCTCAATGGACAAAAACTTTCAGGCTTCTGGGGCTGGGAGATGGATTGGGGCTACTGGGTTGCACAGCTTCAGCATTCAATGTGAGTGGACCCTCCCACTGGAGTTGAGCAGTATGGCGGCTTTGGGAGATGTCATGGAAAATGTGTGGACTCTTGACAGACTGCCTGGGTTGCATTCCTGGTTAGAACTGTTACAGTGTGTGACCCAGAACAGCTATTAGCTTCAGTTTTCTTGGCTATAAGATGGGCGTCATGATCAGGCCTACTTCACTGAATTACTATGAGGGTTAAATAAGAATTTACATAGAAGGTATTGTCACTTCTTTTGCCATTTGGTATCTGAAGTCGCTTTCTACATTTTGGGAATTCTTGGCTGTATCAGTCATGGGGGATGGGAAGGCAGAACCCTCATCTCTTTTTGGAAGTTGGAAGCCTGGCCTTTGCTCTCCCAGTCTCCCTGGCTGCCAGGGTGTCCTGTGTCATAGGTTATATGACATGGGCTCAGCCAATCAGGTGCACTGGCCTCAGACTTTGAACTGGGAGCTGAGGTTTGAAGAAACCAGGACAGGGAAACATATTATTGGGGGGCATCAGCAATGGCAGTCACATCCAGCTCCAGCAGTGGGGGACACAGTCAGCAACACCTGGGTCAGTGGTTAGCACAGGAGCCTTCACCAGGCTGGCTTGGGGTGTGATTTTGGCTGTGCTTGGGGATGCATAGTCCCCCTTCAGCCCTTTTCCCCTTCTGAAGCTGCTGCTTCTTCCACGTGATTTTGTGGCGACTCCACGTCCTTCCGTTAATTCTTCATCTGCTTAAATCAGTCCAGCTAGGTGGGTGTCTATGGCCTGCCAATGAGAACCCTGACTGATGCTCTTCATGTAAAGTGTCTAGCACCGTGCTGGGCACAGAGAAGGGCCTCGGGAAAGGTCCCAGTGGCAGACAACACCCTTTGTTTTTTCTTTTTTGAGACAGGGTCTTGCTCTGTCATCCAGGCTGGAGTGTGGTGGTGAGATCATAGCTCACTGCAGCCTCAACATCCTGGACTCAAGTGATCCTCCTGCCTCAGCCTCCCAAGTAGCTGGGATCACAGGTGTGTGCCACTATACCTGGCTAATTTTTTAAAAATTTTGTAGAAAAAAAAAATCTTGCAAAGACGGAGTCTCACTATGTTACCCAAGCTGGTCTTGAACTCCCAGCCTCAAATGATCCTCCTGCCTCAGCCTCCCAAAGTGCTGAGATTACAGGTGTAAGACACTATGTCAGGCCAGAGCACTTCTTAAACGTATCAAAATTAACATTATAACAAAATGTAGAAGGTGGGTACATGGGTATCCACAATTCTTTCTACTTTTCTGTATATTTGGGATTTTTCATAAGAAAATACTGGGGGAGGCCTGGTGTGGTGCTTCACACCTGTAATCTCAACACTTTGGGAGCATGAGGCGGGCCGATCACTTGAAGTGATCACTCAGAAGTTTGAGACCAGCCTGGCCAATATGGTGAAACCCCATCTCTATTAGAAATACAAAAAAATTAGCCAGGTGTGGTGGTGCATGCCTGTAATCCTAGCTACTCAGGAGGCTGAGGCAGGGGAATTGCTTGAACCCAGGAGACAGAGGTTGCAGTGAGCCGAGATGGCACCACTGAACTCCAGCCTGGGCAACAGAGTGAGACTCTGTCTCAAAAACAAAACAAAACAAAACAAAAAGAAAATAAAATATTGCGGGAAAGACAAAAAAAAAAAAATCCAACAATGACAAAATAAGATGGAAGAAGAGTGCTGTGTTAGTTTGTTAGGGCTGCCATAATGAAGTACCACACACTGGGTGGCTTAAACAACAGAAATGTATTGTCTCATAGTTCTAGAGGCCAGAAATCTGAGACCAAAGACCAAAGTATTGGCAGCATTGGTTCCCCCCGAGGCCTGTGAAGGCAAATCTGTTCCAGGCCGCTTCCCTGGCTTCTGGGGTTGCTGGCAGTGCGTGGTGTTCCTTGGCTGGTAGAAACAGCACCCCGATCTCCATCTTCTTCTTTACATGACCCTCTTCCTGGGTATGTGTCTTTGCGTCCGAATTTCCCCTTTTTATAAGGACACCTGTTGTATTGGATAGGACCCATCTTCATGACCTTATTTTAACTTGATTGCCTCTGGAAAGACCCTGTCTCCCAACAGTCACATTCTGAGGTACTGGGGGTTAGGGCTTTAGCATAGCTTTTTGGGGGGATACAATTTAACCCATAACAGGTACGTATGCCACCTGAACTTCTTTTAGGTAAAAAGTAACTATGAGGACCCACTAAGTGATTAGCATTGTACTTGGCAAAAACTTACTCTCAAATCCCAGCACTTTGGGAGGCCAAGGCAGGAGGATCACTTGAGCCCAGGAGTATGAGACCAGCCTGGGCAACACAGGGAGACCTCGTCTCTACAAAAAACAAAAAAAATTAGTTAGGCATAGTGGTGCATACCTATGATCTCAGCTACTTGGGAGGCTGAGGCAAGAGGATCACTTGAGCCCGGGAGGTTGAGGCTGCAGTGAGCCATGATTGCACCACTGCACTCCAGCTTGGGCTACAGAGCAAGACCCTGGCTCAAAAATAAATAAATAAATAAGCTTTCTCAGACTCCCATGTAGTTAGGAGTAGTCAGGAAACATAGTTCTGGTCAATGAAATGTAGGCAGAAGTCTGTTGGGTGGAGTTCCCAGATAACTCCTTGTTTTTCTAATTCAAAAATTGCAATAGTGGTAGTGGTAATGATGGTGGTGGACAGACTCAGATAGTATATCCTTTTTCCTCCTCCCTTTCCCTTTTTCTTTCCTGGAATGGGGATGCAATGCCTGGAGGTAGAGCCATCATTTTGAGGCTATAAGGATAAAAGCCTCATGCTAAGGATGAAAGAAGGAAGCTAGAAGACGAGGTCTTTTTTTTTCCCCCTAAATAAAGATGGGGTCTTGCTATGTTACCCAGGCTGGTCTCTAACTCCTCGATTGAAGCAATCCTGCCTCATCCTCCAAAAGTGCTAGAATTACAGGCATGAGCCACTACCCCTGGCCTTAGAAGACAAGGTCTTTGGCAAAGTCCTTGGATAGCTGCACCAACCTTAGACTGTTGAAGTCCAAAAATCTTGCTAACTGAAAACATTTAACCCTTACTTGTTTAAGCCACTACTTGTTGAGTTTTCTGTTATTTGAAACCAAATGCATCTCTAATTAATACATCTGAGTTTGAGTGACTGCTTATATTTTTTCTCTATTTTAATTCAAATAAACATGCAATTAGTTCAATAAAATTGCTTCTGGATATCATCTGAAATTGAGTCATGTAAACCAGTGCAGTGACAGTTTTAGAAATTCTGACTCAGTAGGGTCCTTACTTTGGTTGAGCATTTCAGAATTTACTAGGATTTTCCTCCATCATCCTTTTATTTAATCTTCACTGCAATTCCACAAACTAGTGAGGTAGATATTATTGTCCATGTGTTACAAATGAGGGAATGGATGGGGCTGAGACATGTTAAGTGACTTGCCAAAGATTCTATAGCTGGTAAGTGGGGAGGCCAGGAGAACCTCAACAAATGTTTATTACGCACCTACTAAGTGCCAGGCACTGTGAATACAAAAGGGAATAAGACAGACAGTCTCTGATCCCATAGAGCAACAAGGAGGCAGAAAGTTAAACAAGTCATGGCAACCAAATGTGATCAGTGTTACGGCAGAAGAAATCTCCAGCTCTGAGAAAAAATGAAAGAGGATCCCTATCTTAATTTTGGTCCCCGAAAAGCAGACCTTAAAGCAAGAATTTGAGAGCATATAGATTTGCAGGAGGTAATCCCAGGAAGTGACGGTAGGGGAATGCGGGAAGTTAAATAGGGAAGAGAATATGTGTTAAAGGGTGTGTTACTAAACAGACTTTATGCTGTGGCAACTAGGGCACAACCTCGCCACCCCCCAACCGAGGACCCTCTAGGAAACTGTGCAGAACATATCTCGGTGTTGCCTCAGGAGGGGTGAGCAGCTGGGATGTTTAGCCACCACCTCTTGTGTCTTGTTGGTTGAGATTTGCTCCTGGGGACATCAACTCCCTGGCACTCTGGCCTGTCCTCATGCACGGACCCAGCGAGCTCTGGCATCTAAAGAATATTAAAAGCCTCCAGCCAGGCAGATGGAAGAACCCCGGGGCTTGCACCAAAACTCCAGTGCAGATGACTCCAGTGAGGGCAGAGAAGCTATGGGTTACCAGCAATGCCTGCCACAGTTCCCTAATTTAGTGAAGAAGAGTCAGGAAAAGCTTCCTAAGGTAGTGGTGCAAAAATTCTAACCTTTGCTGGTCACATAGTGCGACAATCTGACAATGACACAGCCTGTAAGAGAGGCAGACTTCATGTACAAAATGCCTCAATATCCTGACACTTGGCCTGTTGGCTCACCCGTGAGGCTGATCCAGGTTAAGCCTAAATGCTATGGTGAAGCTGAAGGCAGAGACAAGATCAAAGCACATCCCCTTCCAGAAGCCTCTTCAAGAACCGGCCTCCAGGGAGGGACCAGGGAACCGGCAGCCCTGTTTCCAACTTCGCCTGGGCTTCCTGCGGTGCGCGCTTCTGTCCTCGCTGACATGCCGAATGTTCTCCCCAAATTATTTCTGAGTTCTCCTGGCAGCGGCTCTGCCTCCCCGGCTCCCCTCCCCACTCCCGTTGGCAGATCTGTGTTATAAAATAAGAGGCTCGGGATTATGTCTGTCTGACAACTGAAGAATGAGCAACGGAGCAGATGCAGAGTCTTACAAATCCCGTGAATTATACATGGCCATCTGCAGCCTGGAGCCGTCCAGGATTTCCACCCCACACCACGGCGTTCCATATGGAGTCATATGTTTTTAGTAGCGGAGCCATGCTGTCAACGTCCAGCAATCCGTCATGTGGCACATGTGTGATGCAAGCGCCCAAATCAATGTTATCTCAGGCCCAGGAGTTCTGAGCAGAGCTGAGCGGTGGCTCGGGCAGTCCTGTCTTCTTACAAGGACGGCACAGTGTCATTTTCCCACATTTGAACAATGTTATTAAATCTCTTTTTTATCACTCGGAAGGCAGCCCTCACACCCTCCGCCACACACATGCCCCGAGAGAGAGGCCTGATTTGAATATAGAAATTTAAAAGTCACTAGATTGAAGCTGGATGCTGGTGGATTTTAAGGGCTTCTCTCGGGATGGGAGCCTGGGCCCTACCACCCTCTTCCTGAGACCTGGGCGCCTTCGCCTGAAATCACTGGGCTGGAAATCACGTGACCCCCACCCTGGCTGGAGCTGATTGGCTCAAGATGGACTGCTGGCTCTGTCTGGGCCAATCGGATTCGCTCTTCTACTCAAGCTGCACTGAGACCTTTAAAGGAAGGAAATTTGGGCGCAGTGGGGAAGTGGTGTTAGGCCACGTGTGTGGGAAGGGAGAATCTGGGCTACAGGGAGGGATAGAAAGAGAGGGGGAATGAGAGAGAGGCAGAAAGGAGGGAGGGAGAGAACAAGAGGAAAAGAAAAGCTGTATGGGGAGGCTCATGCTTGTAATCCCAGCACTTTGGGAGGCCGAGACGGGAGGATAACTTGAGATCAACCTGGCTGACAGAGCAAGACCCTATCTCAAAAAAAAAAGGGGGGGTGTGGAGGGGAGTGGGGAAGGAAAGGGATCACCATCTCTTTGCCAATCCCCTCTTATTCGTCTCCCTCTTTCCTGAGCACTGGCTACACCCCTGTCCCTGTGTCTAAATTCTCCTGCTTCCCCAAGGGCTGTTTCTTGGCTGAGGTTTGTGATGAGAGAGAAGGGATCTCGAGATCTCTCGGTCAACTAGTCCAGACATGGTGCCCTGGACATAATCGCCTGGCATCACCACAGGGCCGGGATGGAGCTCTTCCAACCTTTTCAGGGAACCAGGGTCGGGGTGGGGGCTGAAAAGAAAACGACTTTCCTGGGCCCTGATAACCTTCCCTCAGAAACACCACGGTGTCCATCCGAGAAACTGGGAAGGCGATCCAGCTCTTTATTTTTCTGGTAACAGGAATATCCAGGTACTGGCGCTGTTTTGCAAATACCAACTTTATGCCCACAGGGAATGTCTGTTGTTTGGCCTTCCTGATATCTCTTTTTCCTGCTCAGATACTAGCACCCTAATTTGCCTTTGGAACACCAACCATCTTCCACTCGGGGTCCGCTTTGGGCTGATTGTCTCCTCACCTTGACCCAAGCCCAGCTAGAGGACAGAGAAAGAGAGAGTAGAGGAAAGAATCCGATTGGCCCAGCTGGAGCCAGGAGCCCAGCTTGGGCCAATCAGCTCTCGCCAGAGATTAGTGCAGATAGTGGTTAGTGAATGGGCAGAGAACAAACCTGGGTCATGTGATGTGAGATTGAACCTCTGTGACTCTCTCACACCATCAGGAAGCTTTCACAGTAATCTCTGCCTCTTTTATCTCTGGATAAATGGAGAAGGAGATACAGCAAGTTTTCATCGTCCTGGAGAATCAATGCATACCACCACTGGGAAGACAGAAGACCCTTGCATACACCTTGGGAACCAAGACTGGGCCTCAGAGGCCCCAAGCCTTGTGGCTGAGGGTCATTGGTGTTCATTCCAGACGGACCTGGATTTGAACCTCGATCCCACCACTTTCCAAACCTCTTTCCTTGTACGAGTCCCTTCACCCCTCTGAACCTTAGTTCCTACATCTGTAGAATGGAGATGGCAATGAAACCCACCTTGTGGGAATGGGGTGAAAAGCAGCATCATTCCAGGTATATGCAGCATTGGTGGGTACTAGGGGGACAGAGACCAAAAGTTTTTATTTTAATAGTTACGCATTTATTTTAAGGTTACTGTCTACTTTTGGAAAATGTTACTGTCTACTGTTTTTTTCACTGATGGCAGTGCTCTAAAGTTCCTTTTCAAAATAAATTTATTGAAACAAAAAAGGAGACAATTTAAATAAAAATATTAATTCAAAAGTAGTACAGATGAAACTTGCAAAAACCTGTGAAGCAGAATTCAAATGACTGAAGTTTGAGAAACACTGAAATAATGCCCAATGCCTGGTACATAGTAGTTGCTCATTAAAAGTGTACAGATCAAGATGGATTGGTATTTTACACTGGCTGCAGGCAGCCAGGCCATGGCTAGATGGAAATGCATGAGTAGGTGCCGGGCGTGATGGCTCACGTCTGTAATCCCAGCACTTTGGGAGGACAAAACAGGTGAATCACTTGAGGTCAGGAGTTCAAGACGAGCCTGGCCAACACGGCAAAACCCCATCTCTACTAAAAATACAAAAATTAGCCGGGGGTGGTGTGTGCCTGTAATCCCAGCTACACTGGAGGCTGAGGCAGGAGAATCACCTGAACCTGAGAGGCAGAGGTTGAGGTTGCAAGTGAGCCGAGATCATGCCTTTGCACTCCAGCCTGAGTGACAGAGCCTGACTCAATCTCAAAAATAAAATAAAATAAAATAAAATATTTTAAAAAAAGAAATGCGTGAGTGGGAAGATGCCAGAGTCATGTGACCTTGTGGAGTAGATGCTCTGATGCCTGATAAACCTCAGCCAAGAAAGAGCCCTTGGGGAAGCAGGAGAATTTAGACACAGGAACAGGGGTGTGGCCAGTGCTCAGGACAGAGGGAGACTAATAAGAGGGGTTTCAAGTGGTTCTTATGGGAAAACATGAATCTCAGAGGAAATGATTCAAGAAAAGCCAGCCCCAGGGCAAGCCCTTGTGCTTGGAGCTGTGACTTCTGATCCCCATTTTGGGTCTAGAAAACTTCCCACCTGAAATGCCTTGTCCCTCTTGACAGCTGTCATCATATCCAGCACACAGGAGGAAGAGGGAGCCCAGGGCAGGATCCTGCAAGATGAGTCCTTTAAGCTGCCATAGGAAGCCACAGGGACTGGCCAAAACCAGTCCATTTTCCATCTGGAACTTGGAAATATGGTCTTTCCTAGAGAAGAACGTCAAAGCCTCAGATGGCATCTAGGGGGCTAGACAGGGAGATAAATGAATAAAGTTGGCAGGTTGAAACAATAATCCTGAGGATGGTGTTTCACTGGGCATGTGCCACACCCAAGGTGACAAATTTAGTAAGTTGCTATGCGGGTCACATAAGATCCTGCATGTAAGTGCCTGGCACAGTGCCTGGCATCCAGACGATATGCAAGAAATGGTAGCTATTATGATGATTGTTGTCCATCAGCCTAAGGGGGAGTCCTAAACCAAAGACTGAAAAGCCCCGGAAAGTCCAATATCCTGTTATTTTCTGACTGTAATACACAAAGAAATGTGCTAAGAGGAGCTAGGTGTTGGAAGGAAAGAACTGTTCAGTGGTTAGAGGAATGCCCAGTTTCTATTCTTTCTCTGATGAATTCTACAGCCTTCTCCAGCAGTAAAATTGAGATTTTTTTTTTAAAGATAGATTTAAAACTACTTTAGTGTTTTAAAACCCTGCTACCTTCTGAATGAGGGAGTATTATGACAACGGAGTATTAGGACAATGCAGTAGCGCTTGAAGCCAAAAAATACATTAAACTGACAAATTACTCAATGTTCTTGAATGTATTGAGAGATTTATACAAATAGCAGAGAGCCTGGGGTGAGTTATTGATAAGAACACAGAAAACAAAAAAAGAGGCAATGGCTAACTCTAGGAAAAACAAAATGTTATAGTCATAGCACACGAAGTGGCCCAGTTGTGAATAATATAACCAATCATCAGGCTGGGCATGGTGGCTCCATGCCTGTAATCCCTGAACCTTGGGAGGCTGAGGTGGGAGAACTGCTTGAGCCTGGGAGGTCAAGGCTGCAGTGAGCCATGATTCTGCCACTGCACTGTAGCCTAGGTGACAAAGTGAGACCCTGTCTCTCAAAAACAACAAGAAAAACAACAACAACAAAACCCAATCATCATAATATAACCATCAAATATTAATTCAATATTTGAATAGACTTTTTAAAGAACTGTCTTAGGTTTAAAGGAAAATTAATAATATAGTTTAGGGAGTTCCTATATGCTCCATATCCAGTTCCCCCATCACTAACATCTGACATTACTATCTGACATGAAATTTGTTACATATAATGGACCAATCTCAATACATTATCATCAACTAAAGTCCATGGGTGATTAAGATTGCCTTAGTTTCTCCTAATGATTTTTTTCTGTTCTAAGATTCAATCCAGGAATCCATACTGCATTTATTTGTATGTATTTCCTTAGGCTCCTCTTGACTGTGGCAGTTTCTTAAGCTTTCCTTGTTTTTGATGACCTTGACAGTTTTGAACAGTACTGATCAAGTATTTTCCAGAATGTCCTTCAACTGGGGTTTGTGTAATGTTTTTCTCATGATTAGCCTGAGTTATGGGTGTTTAGGAGGAAGATTACAGTGGTAAAGTGCCATTTTCATTACTTCATACCAAGGGTACATATATTATCAACATGTTTTATCACTATTGATGTTGATCTTGATCACCTAAGGTACTGTTTGTCACTTAAATAATTTTAAAATATTAAACATAAAGTAGAAATAAAATATAATTTAAAAATTTAAATGGCACCAATCTATACTTGGAATATGAAGTGGTGAAGACTGTATATGTGTGTGGCATGTGTGTGTGGCATGTGTGTGGCATGTGGGGATAGTGATGAGGGAAGATATCTTTACCTTTCATAGTTGAGAGACAATCAGTTTCTGAATGGAGGAAAAAATCAAGAAGTTACGGAACAAACATTTTATTTAGAAAAATGGAGGAAGAGAATTGCTTCAGGAAAGTGAGAACTCAGGATGAGGAGAGGTGGGACAGGGAACAGGGACCATGGTGGATACTGACCACTTGACACCCATCCCAACCTCCTTTTTCTTGACTTTCTACTATGCAGGCTGAAAAGCTAAAAAAAGAAAAACTCTCACCAGCTTAAACTCCCTTGCAGCTGAGTGTAATGAAGACACAGCTCTTGCCAGTAACACAATCAGAAACCTGCTGGGGATTTCTGGGAAAGTCTTTGCTGCCTTCCTTCTGCCTGGAACACAGATGTGATTGATGACTTGAGGAGCTGCAGCAGCCATCTTGTGATCATGAGGGAAAGGCCAAGAAACTGGAAAAACATCTGACCTGATGCTGTTGAGCCACTTAACAAACTGCTCACGTCTGGACCTCTGGTTGTGAATAACACCAAAAATATTAAAATCAATTATTATAGTTTATGTTACCAGCAATTCGGTTTT
The DNA here is from genome assembly GCF_028885625.2 of Pongo pygmaeus. Classification (NCBI taxonomy): domain Eukaryota; kingdom Metazoa; phylum Chordata; class Mammalia; order Primates; family Hominidae; genus Pongo; species Pongo pygmaeus. The sequence continues at coordinate 109,585,866 of NC_072383.2, read as the reverse complement.
CTGCTACTTGCAGCCATGTGCAATCCATAGCAAATATAAGGACTGTTTGACTTTTTTTAAAAAAATCAATGTATCTGCAGTATTTTGATAACCATTAAAATTAAATTTTAAAATAGATTAGTAGAGTAGAGTGTTAGTCGTTAGTAAAATGGTCCCTGGACTCAGGGACTGCCTGGCACACATGGGATTCTCATGTAATTTTGGTCGAGGCCCAGGTCTCTTCCTAGTTCCTGCACAGCTCTTAGACCATGTCCTCCCCCATTCTTCAGGCAAACACCTCTTAGGCAGTTAGGAAAGAATACTGCAGATGTAGCAGCCTCTGTGACAGTCCCCATTACATTCCTGCACTTTGCATCTTGACATATATAGATTTTACTTAATGCTATAAATTCAGACAATTGTGCTGAAGTCCAATTAATCCAGTGAATTTTCTGGGACAAATGCAAGGCAAAGCTTGATTATGAGGTAGGAGCCCAAGCTCCTGTCTATTTTTTGCTCCTTTCTTTCTGATAAAGCCACTGCACAAAGGCCTCAAAAATACTTTCTGGGCTGGGCACAGTGGCTCATGCTTGTAATCCCAGCACTTTGAGAAACCAAGGTGGGCGGATCACCTGAGGTCAGGAGTTTGAGACCAGGTGAAAGCCCGTCTCTACTCAAAATACAAAAATTAGCCGGGCGTGGTGGTGGGCGCCTATAGTCCCAGATACTCAGGAAGCTGAGGCAGGAGAATCACATGAACCTGGAAGGTGGAGTTTGCAGCGAGCCGAGACCGCGCCACTGCACTCCAGCCTGGGTGACAGAGTGAGACTCTGTCTCAAAAACAAACAAACAAAAAAAACTTTCTGAACTCTCCTCTGCTCTATGTCTATTTCTTTAGAGATGTAGCAAAATAGTTAAGAATCAGAACCCTGCATGTCATCCTAGACACTTCCCTCATCTGCTTTATCCTCGAGTCCTATTTTACCCCTTGGAATCTCTCAAGGCCATCTCCTATTCATGACCTCTTCATCACCCTAGGCCAGGCAGCTGTCAGTGGTTGATGTCCCCGCTCTGTTCAAAGCCCTCCAATCGCCCCATCTCACTCAGTGTGAAAACCAATGACCTACCAGCTCACATGTGATCTGGTCTCATTTAACCTCTCTGGCCTCACTCTCCTCCACTCTTTCCCTCATTTTCCCTTTTCTACTCACATATGCGCCATGTCCCCTCTTACTTTTGCCTGGAATGTCCTCCTACCCGCCCAGGCCCACATGTTTTGCCCTTTATCTTCCTAACTCCTATTCACTCTTCAGAGCTAACTTAGTTATCACCTCCTCTAGGAAGGCTTTCTTGATTCCCAATGTTATATAAAGAGAACTCCCCAAGGACAGGGTTCAACATCTCGTATTTCAGCCCCAGCATCAGAACAGTTCCTGACACAGAGTAGGCACTCAATAGATGTTTGTTGAGTGAATGAATGTTGGTAGACAGAAGAAAATAAGCTGTTGCTTCCAACAAGTGGCGATTGAGCCTGTGAGCACAGCTGCGTTTGGGGTGAGAGACTGCCCTCTAGGGCAGCCCATACATGCTCTGTTAGAAATGCTTTGAGTGCAAGTAACCGTAAATCCAGCTAATACGGCCGAAAATACAGGTTGTGCCAAACTATGGCACACAGGCCAAATCTGGCCCTTAGCCCATTTTTGAAAATGAAGTTTTCCCGGAACATAGTCACACCCATTTGTTAACATATTGTCAAAGGCTGCTTTCGTGATGTAAATGAAGAGTTTAGTAGTCACGACAGAGACATATGGCTGGCAAAACTTAAAATATCTACTATGTGGCCCAAGGAGTTTCCAGGGTTAGTTTCATAGCTGAACCATACTCAAGACATTGGGATAGTATCTCTGTTATTCTCTTGGCTTTCTCCTCATGGTCACAAAATGGCTTCCACAGCTCCAGGCATCACATCCTCACATAACTGCATTTGGAGAAGGAAGTAACTGGAGGCTTAGAGCAGAGAGATCCCCTTATGTTTTCCTCTTATCAGGGAAGAAAAACTTTCCCAGACTGCCCATAAATTGACCTTTATACCTTGCTGGTCAGACTGGGTTACATGCCCATCCTCTATGCCAGAGGCTGAACCCACCTTCCCTAAATCCCGGAACAAGATTAGAGTCCTTACAGCAAGGAAGAAGAGAAGGGATGTTACATTAGTGGGCAACCACAGTGTCTGCCATAACATTCCCTCCGACTACCTTTCTCTCTCCTCAGCGGCATCTGACTCTCCCTTAGGAAGGGAACTGCCTTAGATCTGGAAAAAGACCTTGCCAAGAGCTCAGGTTCGAAGGTGAGCTTCCTCTTCCCCAGGGTAGGGTACAAAGTAGCACTACTGAAAGGAGAGCTGCTGCATTGTATAATTGAAGGAAAAGAATTTGAAGCTTCAGGGACAAAATCGGAGATCCAGGGTGGAGACAGAGGTGAGGGCACCGGCAAGATAGTGTCTTGGGAGAAAGTCACTGTTCAATCTGAGTTTTCTGCCCTTTACAAAATCTTGTATAAAGTCTATTAAATTCGTAATAACCACTAGAACACAGTGGTTGCAAACAAGAGAAAAACAAACAAGCTAAACCGTTTTAGGTGAAAAACAAAAACAGAATACATCTTAAAAAGCACAACTGAATAGTCCGCTAGGAAGAATGGATGAGGGAGAGAGGGAAGCGGGACTGAAAAGATGGGATTTGATTTCTCTTTATTTCTCTGCCCCATTTCCCACTTAATGACTCCATTCTCAGGCAGTCTTCCTCTGCAGCACACGGTGGCTGTCAGCAGCACCTGGAGAAAGATCTTTCTTTTTTTAGACCAGCAAGCAAAGGAGTCTCTTCCCTCAATTTGTAGAAAACATTCATCTTTATTCTGATTGAACAAGCTCAGGTCACATGCCCATCCTTGGGCCAATCACTGTAGCCAAGGGGTGGAAATTATCCTGATTGGCTCAGACCTCAGCCACAGGCCCCACCCCTGGAAGAGGATGTCACTTCCCAGAAGCCCACGGGCCCTTGGGGACGGACGGGCACTGTTCCCCAGAGCAGTGCAATCAATGCTGGGAAACTGAAGCTGCGAGTGTCCGAGGGACCCTGGGACGTCTCTGGGGTCTGCGTAGGTACCCATGGAGGAGCAGAGATGGCAGATGAAGGAGGCCGTGGAGGAGAAAAGAACGCAGGAATTCACCAGAAATTGGCAGGCTGTGGAATTGACGGAGTCCTCTTACTGTCCAGGCCTAAGGGGTAAGGAGACGTCTCCTCTCCCCCATGCTGGCATTTGGGTCACATGTGGAATCCGTGGTAAACTGAGGCACCTGTCTTCTCCTTCCCAGGTCCAATAATCCCATCCTTTGCCGAACGCTTTACTGTGGGACTGGCATCATTTCAAGCATTTAATCCTCGTCCCAACTCTACGAGGAAGGTACTGTTGTTCCCACTTCACAGGGGAGGTTATTGAGGCACAGAAAGGTCAACCAATTCACTCAAGGTCACGCAGCTCCTACAGAGTGCATTTGGGATTCGAACCTGCAATGTGGTTTCCAGTGCAGCCCACCATGACCATTCCACGTGGCCAAAGCCAGCGCGCCTGGAATCCGGGAAGGGAGTTCTTTCTATTGCAGGCCAGGAGGGGGTACATCCCACTTGCCTTGAGGGCCCCTAGTGCTTGTCAGGAGGCGACAGAACGAGGTGCTATCCTCTCTGGGGCAACTGAACTGCCACCAGAAAAATGACCCATAAACTCGAGATGGAGCCCGCTTTCCCTCTGTGGATTCCACCCTCCATTACGTCTCTCCCTCAATTAATTAATAAAGCCTCGCGCCTCTCTGCCTGGCTGCTTCCTTCCCTCACTCTACCTCCCCATCTCCACTGAGATCCCGGGAAAATATCCCTCCCCATGGCCCAGCCTGCTGTTGTCTCTCAGTCCCTACGGTTGCTCCTCATAGGGAGGCTGTTGGAGAGAGAGAGAACACGGAAGGCCCCAGGTGGATTTGTGCAGCCCTTGAAACGGGGCTCTGCTTCATCGAATCTCAGTTTTGTGAAGCTCTTCTGTTGAGCCCGGCCTCTGCTCCAGATTCATTTGTATGGGCAGACCTCCCAAAGACAGGTTCAGTCCAAGGACAGGTTCAAAGTCGAAGATGGGGTTCAGAGCTCTCTCTGAAGGCCCACGCTCTCTAGTTTCCTATTTGCAGGCACACCTTTTATGAACAGCTTGGTTCTGCGCTAAAAATGTGTGGGAAAGAGCTGAGGCCCTAAATTCAGGCAGACCTGGCTTCAAGTCCTAGCCCAACAATAACTGGTCTGGTGACTTGAACTTCTGTGGGTCTCATTTTCCTGTCCTGTAAAATGGGGATAGTAACAGAAATTGTATATTTGGAAGTTAAATGACAGAACATGCAAATCTCTTAGCACAGAGCCTGACACAATGGAAGTAATTGATTTTTTTTAAATAGCTTTTTTTTTTTTTTTGAGACAGGGTCTCGCTTTGTCACCCAGGCTGGAGTGCAATGGTGCAATCACAGCATACTGCAGCCTCAACCTCCCAGGCTCAAGCAATCCTCCCACCTCAGCCTCGTGAGTAGCAGGGACTACAGGGGTGTGCTATCACACCTGTCTAATTTTTGTATTTTTTTTTGTAGAGACAGGGTTTCACCATGTTTCCCATGGCTGGTCTCAAACTACTGGTCTCAAGCAGCCCACCCATCTCAGCATCCCAAAGTGCTGGAATTACAGGCATGAACCACTGCGCCCAGCCAAAAATTAGCTATTTTATTGTCAGTAGAATCGTTACAATTATTTTATGACTTTCCAAGATAGCACGCTACCCTCGGAGAAACAGCACAGAGCAGGAGCTAAGAACGCAGACTCTGGATTCAGTCTTCATGACTTTAAATCCTGGCTCTGTCATTTTTCAGCTCTGTGACCTTAGGCAAGTTATTCTACGCCTCTGTGCCTCAGTTTCTTGATCTTGAAAATGGTAATAATAATAATACCCACCTCGCAGGTTCTTGTGAGGATTAAATGTGACGAGACATGTGAGGGCTTAGAACAGCACACAATGAATATTAGCTATAACATTCACTAACTTCTCAGTAAATGAAAACTGTCATTCTTTCAGTGGTGGGTTTTGATAAGTGGCAGGCTAGTAGCAACCAGCTGTCCTAAAAAAATTGTAAGCCAGGCATAGTGACACATGCCTGTAACCCCAGCACTTTGGGAGGCTAAGGTGAGAGGATCACTTGAGGCCAGGAGTTTGAGACCAGCCTGAGCAACATAGCAAGATCCCATCTCTTAAAAAATGATACATGTATGCATGTACATGCATACTTTTTTGTGTGATGAATTTTACTGATTTAAAGGATGTGTGGTGCAAAATTTGCAAATAATAATAAAGTTTCATTTAGTTTTGCCAAGCTCTGTAGCCATTATCTATACGTAATTGCAAGTTGACCATGATTTCCTTCCTTCCTTCATTTGTTTGAAATGGGATCTTGATATAATTCAGGCTGATCTTGAACTCCTGGGCTCAAGCCATCCTCCTCAGTAGCTGGGACTACAGGCGCCCACCAACCATGCCTGGCTAATGATTTAAAAAAAAATTTTTTTAGAGATAGGGTCTCTCTGTGTTGTCCGGGCTGCAAGCCAACCATGATTTGACAAATGGAGTTGCACCCCAACCATGAGTGTATTTCCAACATGAATGTTGGCTGATTTTTCATTTCCATTAATGAGTAAAATGAAAGTGAGACAATGAAGACATATGTTGGAACTTCACTCAGCCATCGACTTCTTTGCTAAATTGGATAATAGTTTTTAATACTGGAAGAATATTTACTCCAATTTTTATTGCTATTCACAATGTAATGGGTATAACACAACACACTTTAAAAATTTAATCTGTATTATAACATTTTCTTCATTTCTTTCTGAGGTCTAGACAATCAGCCAAAGCCCTGATTGGTAGCATCTGTCTATTTTCATGGTGTAAATATTCCCACCATGGCTAGATTCAGCCTAACAAGATAGAGTCACTGAATGTGAAGTTGGAAAAAGAGGCACAGTGAGTGACCCACCATTATACATTATTTCCACCATATAGATACAATAGACTTTAATCCCAAGAACATAGATAATAGCAAAATTTATAAAATAATCAGAAAGTAACAAGTAGTGCATCATTTATTATATGTTTTTAATTTAATCTCTTCGAGTGTTATATAATTTAATTTAAAATAATTGCTGTTTAACAACTAGCTTGCAAAATTTCTAAAAGTTTAACAATTGGCTTTCATGAGCCAGTGTGAGCTACCTCCAGCATACCTCTGGTTTTGATAGCTAAATCCCTAAATCCCCAGAGGAAGCTTCAAGAATAACAAAAGAGGAAATGTATTAAATAATTATGGGACATGAGAGATTTTTTAAATTATGCATTAAGAACAATTTTTCCTAAATGAGGGGTTTTCCTTATTGTGGTAGATTGTATTTTCCAAAGGTGGCCACAAAATATCTCTTATTCCCAAATGTTCTTCTAGTACTTTGCCACTCTACTGTCAAGAGGTAAGAGTCGGTGTCCCCTCTCCTTGAATTGGGGTGAGTTTGGGATTGCCTGGAACAATAGAGTATGGTGGAAGTGGCTTCCATCCATAGGTGACTTCCAAGGCTAAGTCTGAAAAGATGGTGCCACTTCCTCCTTGTGACCTAGAAAACTCACTCTTGAAGCCTGCAGCCTCCATGTAAGCAATTTGGCCAACCTGAGACTGCCATGTTGTGAGGAAGCCCGAACTAGCCTATGCAGAGCGACTGCACAGAGAGCCCGGAGACTCCATGAAGAGAGAGAGAGGCCCAGGAACACCCAGCTGTGCCCTGCTGGCCCAGCACCAGCAACATTTGACCATAACTGTGCAAGAGGCTCTGGGCCAGATCCATGCATCAGAGACCTCGGCAGGGCCTTGGACATACTAAAAGCTTGTAGAGTCCTGAGAAGGATGTCAGCGCCGAATTAAGAAAAACGTTATTAGAAACTGGAAGAAAGGGGATTTTTGTTATGTGGTGGTGGAAAGTTTGTCACCTGGGGTAACACAGAAAGAAAACAGGTATCCAGTGAACTCACTGTTATAGCAGAATATTAAAAGTGTTATCTGGCTTTTTCTTGCTACCTATGATAAAATGTAAAAGGAAAGAAATGAACTAAAACAAGCTATTAAATATAAAGGAGCCAGGACCTGCTGGACTTGAAAACAAAATTATTTTTCTTTCCTAGCTTCTCTAGATGGCAAAAACTTCTCAAACTGAGAAAAGGCCTCAGGTTTTTATTACCTGATTTCAAGACTTACTATACAGTAAGTCTACAGTAATCAAGACAGTGTGGTATTGGTGAGAGGATAGTCACATGGATCAATGGAACAGAATAGAGAATCCAGAAATAGACCTGCTCGTATATGGTCAATTGATTTTCAACCAAGGTGCAAAGGCAATTCAATAGAAAAAGGATGGTCTTTCTCAATAAAGAGGGCTAGAAAAAATGGACATTATATGCAAAATAAAATGACCCTTAGCCCATACCTAGCTCCCTGTACAAAAATTAACTTTAAATGGATCATAGACTTAAATGTAAAACCTAAAACTATGAAACTTTCAGGAGATGACATAGGAGAAAATCTTTGTGACTTAAGTTTGGCAAAGATTTCTCATGTGGGACACAAAAACACAAATCATAAAAGAAAAAAGCTGATAAATTGGGCTTCATCAAAATTTAGAACTTCTGCTCTTTCAAAGCCTTGGTTAAGAAAATGAAAAGACAAGAAACTACACACTGGGAGAAAATATTTACAAAATGCATATCTTATAAAGGAGTGGTTTCCAAAATAAGAAGACAAAAAAACTCTCAAAACTCAATTTTGAAAGGAAACTCAATGTTATTATAAAACAACCCAATTTAAAGTGGGCAAAAGACTATCTGTTCTCCACTGAATTGCCTTTGTAACTTTGTCAAAAATCAGTTGTCCATTTATGTGTGGATCTATTTACAGACTCTGTATTCTGTTCTATAGATCTATATTCCTGTCTTTATACCAATACCATGCTGCCTTGAATACTGTAGTTTTATAATAAGTCTTGAAATCACGTAGTGTTAGTTCTCCAACTTTATTATTTTTCAAAGGCTTTCTAAGTCCTTTGTCTTTCTCTATGAATTTTAGAATAAACTTGTCACTTCCTACCAAAAAAAAAAAGAAGCCTCCTGGGATCTTTGATCAGAATTGCATTAAATCTATAGTTCAATTTGGGGGAAATTGCCATCACAACGACACCAAGTCTTCCAACTCATGAACAGGATATATCTCTCCACCTATTTAGCTCTTTTTAAATTTCCTTCAGCAGTGTTTTGTAGTTTTTAGTCTAGAAGTATTTCATCACTTTTTTGTCAGATTTATCCCATAACACTTTTTACTTTTGATGCTATTGTAAATGGTATTGTGTTGTAATATTCCAATTTCTAGTTGTTCTTGACTGTATTTAGAAGTGCAATTGATTTTTGTATAATGATCTTGTATCCTGCAACCTTGCTAAACTCAATTACTAGTTCTCAATTACTAGAAAATCATCAGATTTTATATAAAGATTATCATATCATGTGCAAATTTTACTTCCTTTTTTCCAGTGTTAATGCCTTTTATGTCTTTGCCTTGCATTATCAAAATGGCTGTAACACCCACTGCAGTGTTGAATAGGAATGGGTGAGAGCAGGCATTCTATATCTTATATATAAAAATTAACTCAAAACAGTTTATAGATCTAAATGTAAAGATACAACACTACAAAGATTCCTGAAGAAAGAAAATTTTTGTGACCTTGGGTTAGGCAAAGGGGATGTTGTTAGACACACTATCAAAAGCATGAGCCATAAAAAAATTGAAAAAGTGATCTTCATCAAAATTAAAGCCTTCTGCTCTTTGAATAACTCTTTTAAGAGAATGGAAATATGAGCCATGGACTGAGAGAAAATGTTTGCAAGTTACACATCTGAATTAAAGAAAAACAAAAACTTGTATCCACAATACATAAAGAACTCTCAAGACTCAATAATAAGAAAATAAGCAGCCCAGCTTTTATAATGGGCAAAAGATTTGAACAGACATTTCACCAAAGAAGATGGCAAATAAACACATGAAGAGACATTTAGCATTATTAGTCATTACAAAAATGCAAATTTAAACCACGATGAGACACCACTACATGCCTATTAGAATTTTAAATTTAAAAGACTGGCTATACTGGGTTGAATAGGGTCCCCTCCAAATTCGTGTCCACTGGAACCTCAGAATGTGACCTTATTTGGAAATAAGATATTTTCAGATAATTACTTAAAGCAAGGTAATAGTGGATTAGGGTAGGCCCTAAATCTAGTGACTGACTGTTGTCCTTAAGAAGGCCACATGAAGACACAGACACACAGAGAAGAGAATGCCATGTGAAGCCAGGGACAGAGACTGGAGTGATGCATATATAAGCCCAGGAATATCTGTGGCCACCAGAGCTGGAAGAGGCAAGGAAGCTCTCTCCCTGAGAGCCTCCAGAGGAGATCAACCCTGCTGACTCTTGACTTTAGAATTCTGGCCTCCAGAGCTGTGAGAAAACACGTTTCTCTTGTTTTAAGACCCCCAGTTTGTGGCAATTCATTACAGTAACCCTTGGAATCGAATATATTGACCATTCCAAATGCTGGGGAAGAATGTGGAGGAATTGGAATTCTTGTATGTTGCTGATGGGAATGTAAGATAGTACAAGCGCTTTGGAAACCAGTTTGGCAATTTTTTAAAAAAGTTAAACACCTGCTGCAGGAGCCAGCCATTCTGCTTCTAGGTATTTACCCAAGAGAAAAGAAAGCTGTGGTAGGCAAAATAATGGCCCCTGAAGATGTCCATGCCCTAATCCCTGGAACCCATAAACATGTTAAATTACATGACAAAGGAGACTTTTTAGATGTGATTAGATTAAGGATCTTGAGATGGAGAGATTGTTCTGGATTATCCAGGTGGGCCTGATGTCATCACAAGGGTCCCTATAAGTGGAAGAGGGAGGCAGAAGAGTGAGTGTGAGAGTGACATCATGTGACAAGACTTGACTGGTCATTGCTGCCTTTGAAGATGGAGGAAGGAGCCACAAGCCATAAATTCAGGTGGCCTCTAGAAGCTGGAAAAGGCAAGGGAACAGATTCCTTCTAGAGCTTCCAGAAGGAATGCAGCTGTGCTGACACTTTGATCTTATCCCAGTGAAACTCATTTTAAAATTCTGACCCCCAGAACTATAAAATAATAAATTTGTGTTGTTTGAAGCCTCTACGTTTGTGGTGATTTTTATAGCACCCATAGCAAACAAATACAAAAACATATATCCACACAAAGACTTGTAAGCATCAATGTCCATAGCAGCTTTATTTGTAATAGACAAATATCCACCAATATGGATAAACAAATTATGGAATATCCATGCAATGGGATTCTACTCACATACTGCCTTATTCCCTGTATATGGCATTCTGAAAAGGGCAGAACTTCAGGGACAGAAAATAAATGAGGAACTGCCAGGGGCTGGGTGGGTGATAGAAATGATTACAAAGGTATACAAGGGAAGTTTTTTGGGTGATTGTAGTGGTAGTTACATAATTGTATGCATTTGTTGAACTTACAGAACTATACCCCTAAAAAGGGCAAATTTTTCTCTATATAAATTTTACTTCAGTAACTTTGACTTAGAAAATGGAGAAGTGAGAGACATAGCAAGGAAAAAGAAGGAAATGGCTGGGCACAGTGGCTCACACCTGTAATCCCAGCATTTTGGGAGGCCGAGGCAAGTGGATCACTTGAGGTCAGGAGTTTGAGACCAGCCTGGCCAACATGGTGAAACCCCATTTCTACTAAAAATACAAAAAATTAGCTGGACGTGGTGGTGCACACCTGTAATCCCAGCTACTTGGGAGGCTGAAGCAAGAGAATCTCCTGAACCCGGGAGGTGGAGGTTGCAGTGAGCTGAGATCATGCCATTGCACTCCAGCCTGGGTGACAAGAGCAAAACTCCATCAAAAAAAAAAAAAAAACAAAACAAAAAGGAAGGGCCTCAGACCAAATATCGAATTCAGGTGGGATTTGTAAGTTCCTTTAAGACACAAGAAAGATTTATGGCAGTGCCTCGTAGAACCTTTCCAGTAGAGAAAAGCTTCTCTAAGGATCTAAAGGCCATGCCTCACAGGCACTTTCCATTATATGACAAGCCTTTTTAAGATCTTAAAGGCATTGATCTACAGTGATCTCAATGGGAACCCACAGTAGAAAAGGGCTTATCTCAAAGAGATTTGTGATTTTGGCTTTTCTTTAATGGCATGAATCTTGATAAGGTTTGTAGGAAACACACAATGTTTTTAATAGAATTGTTTTGGTGGAAGCTGTGCCTGCTTGAACTAAAAGTAACCGAGAGAATAGAAAATAAAATGAGGTCTTTGGGTTTCCAAACTTCTATAGGTAGGAAGCAAGCCAAGAAAAACCCTCAGCTGCAAACATGGCTGTACTTTATGGAAAATAACAGTGACTCAGAATCATATCTAGGGAACAATCATGAATCCCAATCAAGGAATTGGCAACATTTAGCAACATTTGCCCAGCTGGATTTTAGAATTGCTATAGACCAGTGATTTACCTCCCATTTTCTACCTCTTTCAATGTGAGTGCCTATAATCGTTATCTTCTGCCTGACCCATGACTGCATGTTGAGTGTGTAAGAAGCAGTTAACTTGCTCTTTACTTTATAGATGTTCAGGTCAAAAAGAAAGGTACTCAAAGAGCTGTTCCCAAAGTATCATCCCTGAGGAGCATCATGTGGGCCTGAACCTGATTTAGATAATAAAATCCTGGACCTTGATACTAAGCCTGATCCTGTAATGGGATGAAACTCCTGGGAGGTCTCAGAAGAGTGTATTTTACATATGAAAGGGATAAGAATTGTTGTGGCCAGAGAGTGAGCTTGGCACATTATATTTTCCAAAAATGTCTGCAGTAATATTTCCCAACCCACAGGCCCTTCTAGAACTTTGCAACTCCTCCATGAAGAGGTGTAATCTATGTCCCATCCCCACTTGAACTTGGTTTGGCATTTCTGACTTTCTTGACTAGTGGACTACAGTAAAAGTGATACCATGTGACTTCTGAGGCTAGGTCACAAAAATACCATATACTTCTGCCTCGATTTATTGAGATGCTCAATCTTGAAACCCAGCTACCATGCTGTGAGGAAACCCAAGTAGCCTTTGAAGAGACCCAGATGGAGAGGAACCAGAGCTCTCAGTCTAATGCCCTGGCTGAGCTCCTAACCAATGGTTAGCACCAAGATGCCACGTGAGTGAGCCATCTTGGAAGTGGATCTTCCCGCCCACATTGAGCTGTGTCAGCTGAAGCCCCATGCAACAGACACAAGCTGACCCCACTAAGTCCTGTCCAAATTGCTGACACACGAGCAAAATAAGTGATTATTATTTATTTCAAGCCACTAAGTTATGGGGTACATTGTTACACAGTAATGAATAAATAAAACCTTTACCTAGAGGTCTCTAAAAATAGCATAGAAATGAACCCAGAGCCAAAGCAATAAGAAAAATATTGATAGATGGGTACTTTAAAATGTAAAGCTTCTGCATACCAAAAAGAGTCATAGACAACATTAAAAGTTAAAGATATCCGTTTCCAGGTATATACACACAAGAATTGAGAGCAGGGACTTAAAAAGATATTTGTATACCCATGTTCATAGCAACACTATTCACAATAGCCAAAAGATGGAAACAATCCAAGTGTCCATCGATGGATGAATGGATAAGCAAAAATGTGGTCTATCCACACAATGAAATATTATTCAGCCTTAAAAAGGAAGGAAGTTCTGACATAGGCTACAACAGGAATGACACTTGAAGACATCATGCTAAGTGAGATAAGCCAGACACACAAAAAAGATAAATATTGTATGATTTCACTTATGTGAGGTTCCTGGAGTAATTATAGAGACAGAAAGTAGAATAAGGGCTACCAGGGGCTGGGGGAGGGAGAATGGAGAGTTACTGTTTAATGGGTGCACAGTTTCAAATTTGGGTGATGAAAGTTTTGGAGATGGATGATGGTGATGGTTGCACAACAATGTCAATGTACTTAATGCCACTGAACTGGACTCTTTTTTTTTTTTTTGAGTCTCACTTTGTCGCCCAGGCTGGAGTGCAGTGTCGCGACCTCAGATCACTACAACCTCCACTCCCAGGTTCAAGGGGTTCTCGTGCCTCAGCCTCCCAAGTAGCTGCGATTATAGGCATGCAGCACCGCACCCAGTTTTTTTTTTTTTTTTTTTTTTTTTGTATTTTTAGTAGAGACAGGGTTTCACCATGTTGGCCAGGCTGGTCTCGAACTCCTGACCTCAAGTGATCCACCCCACCTCAGTCTCCCAAAGTGCTGGGATTACAGGCGTGAGCCACCGCACCCAGCCTGAACTGGACTCTTAAAAATGGTTAAAAGGGTAAATTTTATGTTATGTGTATTTTACCACAATAAACAAGATAATTCAAAGACAAATAGAACACTGGAAAAATATTTGCAAAAATAACGGCTATATATTGCCAGTTTTTAAAAACATAGGCAAAGATAGAAACATGCAATGCAAAATAAGAAGAATTAGGATGAGGAGGAGAAATAAAAATGGCTAAAAACCAATTTGGAAATATATCCAATCTCTCTAGTGAGCAGTTTTAGTGGTGTGTGGGATAATATCATATATAGCTGTTGAGCGTGTAAATTAGCATCTTTCTGGAAGGCAATTTGGTTCTATGCATGAAATCTTTTTTTAAAAAGTTCCATGACCCCCCAATTGCACTATTAGGAATTAAGTATAAAACATTAGTCAGATAAAATAGATATAAGGGCAAGCAATAGAGGATGGCTAATAATCAGACAAAAGTTTAAATCAACCTACAACCCCCACTAAGAGGAGGTTCGTAAATAAATGTTGGCACAACCGTGGACTATGCAAACTTTAAAAGGGACGACATTCTTCTATATTTATTGACATGCCGAGGTGTGCATGACATATTTTAAGTGAAAAAGATGCAGATTAAGAGGCAATATGTACAGTATGGGGGCGGAAAGTGCATGTGTCTGAATACATTAGAAGTCTAGAAGAAATGTTAACCATGCTCATTTGTGGGTAGTGGAACTCCAGATAATTTTTTTCTTCCTTACACTCATCTTTTTTTTCCTTTTTCGGGGCTGTGAGCATATATTCCATCAGAAAATTTTAGAAGACCTTCCCCCCCGGCCCCCCGCCGCAATTACAGAAAAGCACAGATGTGGTCCTGGCTGGAGAGGGAAGAATCCCACTGCTCTTCTCATTTGAGGATCTCAAGGCACGTCAAAATATATCTGCTGAGGACTTGGCAGACCCTAAAGATGTCTCGGTCAAAGTTGCCCTCCCTGGAGAGTTCCAGTCCCAGTCTGGTCCCAGTCCAGTCCACACAGAGCATTCACCAACACTCCTCAAATCCTCCATCATCTGCACAAGTGGAGTAGATAAAGTTCATAAGAATCCAGGATCTCATTCACCACCTCTTTTCCCATCTTTCCATGGCATTGGGCTCCTCCTGGGACACTTGCTTCCCTGTTTTCTGTTGCTTCCTCCTGCCTTAAGATGGTGACATTGAGCAGACATGATCAAAAGATGTCCCCAGAAGCCAACTTTCTCTAAGCAGAGTCTGATTCTGGGTTCTCTGAATGCTGCCTCTCCACTACCCCACAAAGAAAGCTGCAACTGGGGAGCTTCTTATTAAGGGAGAACAGTTTTCTTCTTGCCTTTCCTAGTGAGTTCTTTCTACCTGGAAGGTGGATGTGTGGCCAGGAGCTGCAGCAGCCATTTTGTGTCCATGAGGAAGTCCCATATCCTAAGAAAATGAAGCAGGAAATTAGAAGAAACTGATGTCTCTGGTAGCTTCTTTGATGCTTTGCATAGCTTTGAGCTGCCTGCCCCGAACTCTTTATTTTGTGAAATAAATTATGTTTAAGCCAGATTATCAGAGGTTTACAGGCAGAGATGATCCTAACTGATCTCTTGGGGTTTCCATCATGTCCACAATGCCTGGGCTTGGCCCTAAGTGTAGAGGCTGTGGTGTGTGTGTGTGTGTGTGTGTGTGTGTGTAGGGGGTGTGTCCCTTTCAACTGCTGGCAGCACTGTTGTTCTCTCTATTGCAATTCTTCTCTATGCTCATTTAATCTTTGTAACAACCCTCAAGGGAGGTACCATTGCCATCTTCCTTTCACAGCTGGGAAATTGAGGCTTCCAGAATATAAGTGACTTGCTTAAGTTTACACTAATCTGAGGACTCTTCCTATGACATTACCTGATTCAGCCAGGGCAGAAGACAAACAGTCTTGTTAATAGTTGTTGTTGTTAACTAGGCCATTTCTTGGTTCTCTGGAGAGTCCTCAAACCTAGGCCTTTGCTTTAAGCTTAACAAATAGCACAGTGATGAAGAGTGCAGACCATGGTCTCAGAAAGATTTGAACTCAAATTCTAGTTCCCTCAGAGTTCCAGTTCAGCCCTCTGGGGAGTAGACACCAAGGTGGAAGTGAACTTGCAAGAGATTTATTGAGGAAGATACCTATGAAGGATAAAGGGAAGGGGAAGCCAGGCACGGTGGCTCACGCCTGTAATTCCAGTGCTTTGAGGGACCAAGGTGGGAGGATGCTTGAACCCAGGAGTTCAAGACCAGCCTGGGCAACATAGTGAGACCCCATCTCTACAAAAAAATTTAAAAATGAAAGGGCCTGGCACTGTGACTCACACCTGTAATCCCAGCACTTTAAGAGGCCAAGACGGGTAGATTACTTGAGCCCAGGAGTTCAAGACCAGCCTGGGCAACATGGCAAAACCCCATCTCTACAAAATAATAATAATAATAATTTTAAAATTAGCCAGGCATGGTAGCACACGCCTATAGTCCCAGCTACTTAAGAGGCTGAGATGGGAGGATCACTTGAGCTCAGGAGGTCGAGGCTGCAGTGAGCTATGATTGCACCACTGAACTCCAGCCTGGGTGACAGAGTAAGACCATCTCAAAAAAAAGAAAAAAAAAGAAAAAGAAAGAAAGAAAGAAAAGAAAAGAAAATGAAAAGGATAAAGAGGAGAGAGTAGGAGGGGGAAGGGAGCGCCTTCAGATCCTGAGGCTGGTCTGACACCTGGGAATGGAGAGGGGAATGATAAGGACGAAAGATGGGAGGAGGAGCCTCAGATTGCAGTACAGCTCTGAGAAAGTCCCCAGGCTGATGGGGAGCCCAGAGCAAGGGTTGCCTGTCCCCGTCTTGGGCAGGCGTGACCCAGCTCTCCCATCCCGGCTGTGCCCAGTCATTGGCTGGGAGCAGTCAATGGACACCATGTCAATCTGGAGATGTGGCACTGGGGGCTGTCACCAACACCTTGAGGAAAGAGGTGCTCTCTTGAAGGGAGAGTGGCACATTCCACAGCCACCACCCCCCTCACCATGAGCAAGTCCCAGCACCTCACTTAGCCTCAGTGCGCTCATCTGTGAAACGAGGGTGGTAATAATGGTGCCTATCTCTCAAGGTTGGCCTGAGGACTAAACGGCATAATTTACACCAAGGCTTAACTGAGCGCCTGCCACATGGGAAGCGCTCAAAGAAAGGCAGCTATTTTTAATAAGGAAAATTCCCTGCCTGTCTTTCCCACCTCCACCTCCCCAGGAACCAACCCTGTGCATCCCTTCTGTGTTGAGATCTGCTAGGAGCTCAGCTCAAGGCAATGACAGATGCTATCCTGCAGGTGTCAGGGGCTCACATCTCAGCTTTCCTGGCAATGAGGTCATTCGTGCACCCACAGAGCCAAGCAACAGAGGCTGGCGGAGGGGCCCCGCCCCAATGCTCTCCCGCCCCAGCCCCCAGGAGAGCTGGGAGTTCTCAAGTGAGGATGTGACATTGACACTCTAGGGGACGCCGGTGTTTTGGGTCAGTCGTGATGGGATCTCAGGCTGAAAGGGCAGAGGCCAGCTCTTCTGAAACCCTCCTCTGAAGGTGAAGTAGTGTGGGGCTCAGAGCAGTCAGGGATGGGCCCAAGGTCTCAGTTCCCATCCTGACCCTCTGGGGTCTTTCATCAAGGCCAGGAATGACACCAAGGGAGACGCTAGTGGGCTGGGGAACATGGTGCAGCCCTGGGCATGTTCTTTGCCATGCATGGGTTACGGGTTAGGTGACCTGGCTTGTGTGTAGCCTTTTTCTTCAACTTCTTTACCTGTAAAATTGGTACAGTTGGACTTCTCTCAAGCTAGCCACTCATGGAAATGAAATAATAACGGAAATACCCACCAGAAATATTAGTTACAATGTCCTGAGAATGTATAATGTGCCAAGTCCTGTGCCACACACTTAGAAACGTTGACCACTTAATCTTCACAAAACCATGAAGTGGGAACTGTGATTGTACCCATTTGGCAGATGTGGAAACTGAGGCTCTGAGAGGCTAGCTGAGCTACTGTAGTCATGCAGCTGAGAGGTGAGCCTGATGGAGGCCGTGGGCCCTCTCAGCCCTGCTCAGCCTGGTCCTGCTCTCATCATAGACTAGAGCATGGAGATGTTCCATGTATCATTGTTTTAATGGCAAAACAACCCAGCTATCCATTCATAGGGGATCAAATAAATAACTCATGTGACCTTTACATAATGAAAATTGCTGCATCAATTAAAAAGAACAAGGCAGGCTGGGCATGATGGCTCATGCATGTGATCCCAGGACTTTGGGAGGCCAAGGTGGGAGGATCACTTGAGGCCAGTAGTTCAAGACCAGCCTGAGCAACATAGTGAGACGCTGTCTCTAACAGTAAAAAAATAAAAATAAAAAAATCAGCCATGGTGGCACGTGCCTGTGGTCCCAGCTACTCCAGAGGCTGAGGCAGGAGAATCACTTGAGCCCAGGAGGTCGAGGCCGCAGCGAGTTATGATCACAGCGCTGCACTCAAGCCTAAATGACAGAGCAAGACCCTGTCTCAAAAAAAAAAAAAAAAAGAAAGAAAGAAAGAAAAAGAAAAAAGAACAAGGCAGCCCATGTGCCCCTATATGGAACAATTTCTAAGATAGGCGGTTGACACTTGAACAACACAGGTTTGAACTATGCAGATCTACTTACACGTGGATTTTTTTCAAGCCGACTGCAGGACTTGAGTATGCAAGGATTTTGGTATACAAAGGGGTCCTGCAGCCAATCCTCCACCTATGCCAAGGGACAACTGTCTTGTTAAGAGAAGAAAGCAAGGGCCAGGAGCAGTGGCTCATGCCTGTAATCCCAACACTTTGGGAGGCCAGGGCTGGGGGATCGCTTGAGCCCAAGAGTTTGAGACCAGCCTGAGCAAAGTGGCAAGACCCTCTCTCTACAAAAGAATCAAAAATTAATAATTTTTTTTTTAAAAAGAAGAAAGCAAGGAATAGAAATCATGTTTTAAATGAGCCCTTTTGGAGGTTTCTTTAACGTGTAACATGATACTAATTTTATTTAAATTTTTTATTTTTATGACAGTATTTTCTTCCTACTGAGGGAATATTCCCATAACAAAACTTACGCAGGAGCTGAACCATGTCTAGCAGGTGGACACACAAAATGAATCCGGGCAACTTTTGGGGAGATGTGGGCCTTTTCTTTCTACTGTATGTACTTCTCTTGTGTTTGGTTTTTATAACAAGAAAAATTGCTTTTGTTAGGAAAATTAATACAAAAAGCAGTGCACGTCCAATACAGAAAATATAATAAAGAAATGAATAAAGAAGAAAATTAAAATTACCCAAACGACCAGCCCTCCAGAGGCAAGCCCTGGCAATGTGGTAGGGTACTCGCTTCTCTTCAGAAAAGGTGATTTCCTGCCAAATGGAACATTCTCAGGCTGCTATAGGGTCCCCCTGAAACCCTCCCAAACCCTCTTGAGAAACACACAGGCCTCACAGACTGTTGAGCAAAGTGCACAACCTTTGCTCCAACATTCCCACTCTAGAAGCACATCCTAAGGAAATAATTGGATACTCAGACAGTGTAGAAATTGTACAAGAATGGTGGCTGCATCGCTATGTATAATTGGGAAGATCACCTAAGTGCCCATTAGTGGGGGAATGGTTGAATAAAACCCGAACATCTGTGAGATGGAACATTCTACAACTGTTTCAGTAATGATGTGGATCAATATTTATTGACATGGAATGATTGCCTTGTTATATTATTAGGCAAATAAGTGGTTATGAAACCGTATGATGGTATGACCCCAATTTTTGCAAAAAAAAATACATATAATATACACACACGTATGTATGTGTGTATGCTTAAAAATAGAACACAAAAACATACACCACCATGTTACCAGTTATTTCTGGGTAGAGGGACAGGAAGTGATTTTTTTAATGTCTAATTTTCCCACAGTAAATGGATATTATTTTGCACTTTTTAAAACTAAAAACTAAATGACATGCTAGCACAGTCTCACCTCGGGGCCTCTGCCCTGGCACTTTCCTCTGCCTGAAATGCTTTTCCCCAAATATTCTCCACTTTCTTCATGTCTTTGTTCAAATGTTATTTTCTCCAGGAGGCTTCCTGACCGCTCGATTTAAAATTGCGTCTTGGCTGTGCACAGTGGCTCACGCTTGTAATCCAGCACTTTGAAAGGCCAAGGCGGGAGGATGGCTTGAGGCTGGGAGTTCAAGACCAGCCTGGGCAACAAAACGAGACATTATATTTAAAAAAATTTTTTTTAAATAGCTGGGCATGGTGGCACACATCTGTGATCCCAGCTACTCGAAGGCTAAGGTGAGAGGATCGCTTGAGCCCAGGAGTTCCAGGCGGCAGTGAGCTATGATGGTGCCACTGCACTCTAGCCTGGGTGACAGAGAGAGACCCTGTCTCAATAAAGTATATTTAAAAAAAAATCAGCCGAGTACCATGGCTCACGCCTCTAATCTCAGCACTTTGGGAGGCCAAGGTGGGCGGATCACAAGGTCAAGAGACGAGACCATCCTGGTCAACATGATGAAATCCCGTCTCTACTAAAAATACAAAAATTAGCTGGGCGTGGCGGCATGCACCTATAGACTCAGCTACTCGGGAGGCTGAGGCAGGAGAATCACTTGAACCTGGGAGGCAGAGGTTGCAGTGAGCCGAGATCGCACCACTGCACTCCAGCCTGGCGACAGAGTGAGACTCCATCTCAAAAAAAAAAAAAAAAAAAAAAAAATCGTGTTTATCTCTCTCTTTCTTCCTTTTTGTCTCTGTCTCTCTTCCCTCTTACCTTGTTCTATTTTCCTATTTTGCTCCATAGAAGGTATCAACTTCTAACCTCCTAGGTCGTTTGCTTATTTATTACGTTTGTCATCTAAGACCTCCTGCCCACCGGCCCCCAGCAGGAAGGAATGCTCCAGGAAGGCAGGAATTGGAATTTGTGTCTGTTTTGTTCCCTGTTGACTCCCAGGGCATAGAACAAGGCTTGACACACAGTAGGAGCTCAGTAAATATTTGAGTAATGAATGAATGAAATCTAAACAAGCAAATGGTTTTCCTTTATGAAGACTTTATTTCATCCTCACTCTTCTGATTTTCAGAAGCAGCAGCACGGATGAGACAGGTCTGGCAGGCCTGGCGGGGGACAGGTGGGAGGAAAGATGTCCCTCGCCCTCTCCAGATTCCGCGCCCTTCGTTCGCCGGCGGGAAGCCGTGGCTGCGCGGAGCCCTGAAGTAGCACCGCCCCCTGCTGGGCAGTTTGGAGAAATGCAGCGCGGACGCTCAGCGATTGGGCCAGATACATTTCAAACAAGTACACCTGGGAATTTGGAAAGGAACAGGATGGAAAGGTCATCGGGGGTGAGGCAGCCAGATGGATCTGCGGGAGGCCTTTTCAGAGAGGAAGAGGAGCCGAGAAAAAAAATGCAGCCCATTCTCTCAGCTGCAGGACCCGGATTCAAGCAGAGTCCACGTCTCACAATGAATGGGTTTCTCTTGTTGAGGCCAAGGCTGACCTTGATGGAAGCCAGGTGCAATTCAAGGCCAACTCCCAGGGATCTCTTTTTGGAATTTCTGGTTTCCCTAGGTTTCCTCGCAGGTTTTGTGGTGAGCATGTATCCTTTTATCAAACCCACCCCACAAAACCAGAATTTCAAAACAAGTTTTTACCCAGACTTTTTAACAAATGTGCACATGCAGTTTCAGAAAGAGGAAATGTATTAGTATATTAGTCCATTCTCACACTGCTATAAAGAACTACCTGAGACTGGGTAATTTATGAAGAAAAGAGGTTTTATGGACTCACAGTTTCGCAGGCCTAACCAGCAGTATGACTGGGAGACCTCAGGAAACTTACAATCATGGCGGAAGGCAAAGGGGAAACAAGCACCTTCTTCCATGGTGGCAGGAGAGACAGACAGAGAAGTGAGGAGAGCTCTATCACGACAATAGCAAGGGGGAGGGGGAGGTCCGCCCCCATGATACAATCACCTCCCACCAGGCCCTTCCTCCGACAAGTGGGGAATACAATTGGAGATGAAATTTGGGTGGGGACACAGCCAAACCCTATCAATTAGCCAAGTCAAGATTGTTCATTGACTCAACATTTTTACTGTGAATTTACTGTGTGCCAGCCACGGTTCTGGGTGCTGGGGCTACAGCAGCAAAAAAGACAGACAAAAACCTCAGCCTTTATGGAGCCGATATTACAGTAAAAGAGACAAGTCCCTAACGCACAAATACATGAAAATAACTAAAAACTAAGGTAAGTGCCCTGAAAGAGAAAAACAAGATGTTACCAAAAAAAATTTTAAAAAGAGCAGACTTCAATTTTGGGAATCCACACCGAAGACATGAGATTTAATCTGAATTCCTCTCCCAGGAGCCAGGGGCAATCTACGGGGAGAAAGGAATAGCAAGAGAGAAGCTGGAAGTTTCCAGGCTTTCGGTCTTAATTCAGTATCCCCCCCCCCCCAGAGAAGAATAACCTGTCCCTTTTAGTAGATGTTTGCTCTGTAGTAAAAGGACAGCATAGGAGTCTAGAATCAGAGTCCTGGGTTCAATTCCTGGCTCTGCCCCCTTCCTTAGTTTCTATTTCCTCTGTCTCTTAGAGTTATTATAAGGATTTAATGAGATAATAGAGATGTAGCTATGGTCACAGCAGCTGGCAAATAGTCAATAAGCAGTCATCATTGTTTAAAGACTCTGAGAAGATCTGCAACTGGGGAACCTGTTGAACTAGACTCACTTGTTGGCTATAGAAATTTTTTTTTTTTTTTAGACAGAGACTCACTCTGTCGCCCAGGCTGGAGTGCAATGGCATCATTTCAGTTCACTGCAACCTCCGCCTCTCAGGTTCAAGAGCTTCTTCTGCCTCAGCCTCCCAAGTAGCTGGGATGACAGGCGTGCGCCACCACACCCAGCTAATTTTTGTATTTTTAGTAGAGACGGAGTTTCACCATGTTGGCCAGGCTGGTTTCGAACTCCTGACCTCAAATGATTCGCCCACTTCTGCCTCCCAAAGTGCTGGGATTACAGGCGTGAGCCACCACGCCCAGCCTATAGAACCATTTTGTTGCAGGATATTGGGTGCTCTACCATCTATATTGGGGAGATATTACTTCAGTTACTGGGGGTGTGGGTAGAGCAGACATTATTCATTGCCTACCCCAAGTCCATTTGCTGTCTTTTTTCTTGCTAGTAGAACTCTGGTTATGTTCAGGATTAGGCCAAAGAACCTTGGATCTCAAAGCAGGTAGGTCAGACTTGATCTAGATGTGGGCGCCTTACCTTGTTCTGGCCAGTGAAATGTATGAAAAGTCTCCTAGGGGCTTCCCCATGAAGATATTGTCCTCCATAAGAAGTAAAGAAACATTTGCACCTGACCCCACCCCCACCGCCACCGCCCCCGCCCCAGCTCCTGCTTTGAACGTAGTGTCGTGAGGACAGGACACTTGGCTCTGCTGCCACCATCTTGGGACCACAAGAGGGAACATCCACAGAGTCACAGAGACAACTCTGGGGTCCCCAATCATGTCCAGCTGCTGAGCAACCCTGGAACTGTCTGTTCCCCAACTTCTTGAGAGAAAACGAAACCCCCATTGGTTTAAGCTGCTGCTAATGGATTTCCATCACCTGCATCCCAGAACATTCCTCACTGATCCAGGGTCCCAGTTCTCTGTTCCAAATTAAAATCATCCTGGTTTTCTCCATTTGTCTAAATATTCTCTGGTTCACCTTGAGGACAGTGTCTGGGCATTGCACCAGGCAGCCCATACCCTCCCTGGGGCCTGTTCCCTTTGTAAAACCATGACTCACCTCCGAGGCCCTTGCTGGCCACACACCTTCATTCCAGAGAGGATTCCATGAGCCATCCCTCTTTGTCTTTCTTCTCTCTCATCTATTTTTGTCCTTTGTAAAATGCCCTGGCCCCCTATGAGGATACAGAGGTATTAGCACACCCTCCCCCTTAATCCCTTGGGCTCCTGTTCCCTTGTCCAAAGTCACCCAAGAGAACAGGGCCAACCTAACTTTTTCTGGCTGGCTTTTCCTGGGGCAAATGAAACTGTTTCACTGTGTGTCCCCACCCCAAAAGTCTCTCCTATTCTCTTCACCATGCATGGCCCTAGAACTTTCTTTCTGTCTCAGAGGACACCTATGAAGGAGGAATAGCAAATACATAGCATGTGGCAATGGCATACATGTCACCCTTCCTTCACTCAGTCCATGGCAGACATTGCTAATCAATCACAGCACTCTTTCTTACTGAGTGGAGTTGGCAGGGAAGATGAGCTGAAGCCCTGACCTCTATGACATGGTTGGAGACAGGGGATAAAGAGTAAAGTTCACACTCACCTCAAAAAAATTCTCCTGAGGCCTGACACCCCCATTCTCTCTTAGCCAGAGGGGACCTAGCTGGCCTGGAGAGCCTGGGCAAGCAAGGTGGGTGTGCAAGGATCAATGCCTTCAGCCCTGGAGACACAGCACAGAGAGTTGTTCAGGCCCTTCTGGCATGTGTCCTGGACTCACTCCAGGATCGTCTTTGGTCTCAGTTGAATTCAGTGCCATGGAACAAATCTATCATGATCACCTACTATGTGCCAGGACCGAGGGCACAGCAGAGATGCATGAATCCTGGCCCCTGGCCCAGAAGATTCTAGTGGAAGAAACAGACTAACAAACAATGAAGCAGAATGCAGAAAGTGCCACAAGACAGCAGTCATTCGACAAGGGCTGATGCAGTGCCCGCTATGTGCCAGGTGCCGTACTGGGTGCAGGAGAAGCAGCGGTGGGCAAGATAGACATGGTGCCTGTCCCGTAGAGTTATGGTCTGAGCAGAAAGTTGGGTGTTCTTCAGCTAATCAGACCAAAAAAAGTAGAATGCAGCTGTGGTTCAACACTGGGAGGGAGAAAGGAACACAGTGCTGGAGGGCCTAGTCTGGAAGTTCGGGGAGAACAGTTTTGCCCCAACTCCCAGGAGGCACATGGCAATGTCTGGAGACATCTTTGGTTGTCATGACTGGGTGGCATCTGGTGGGTAGAGGCCAGGGATGCTGTTCAACATCTTCCAAGACACAGAACAGCCCCACAGCAAAGAATGACCTGGCCCCAATGTCAGCAGTGCCAAAGGTGAGAGACCCCCATCCAGACAAAGAGGAGATGGAGGGGGTCCAGGCAGATGGAAGGGTCTGCATCCTAGGAGAGTGGGCAGCCATTTAAACATGCGGGTGTTTGGGTGCAGTGGCTCACGCCTGTAATCCCAGCATTTTGGGACGCCAAGGCAGGTGGATCACCTGAGGTCAGGAGTTCGAGATCAGCCTGGCCAACATGGTGAAATCCCATCTCTAATAAAAATACAAAAATTAGCCGGGCGTGGTGGTGGGCACCTATAATCCCAGCTGCTCAGGAGGCTGAGGCAGGAGAATCGCTTGAACCTGGGAGGCGGGAGTTGCAGTGAGCCAAGTTGGCGCCACTACACTCCAGCCTGGGCGACAGAGTGAGACTCCATCCAAAAAAAAAAATGTGGGTGGTGATGACCGAGCTGGGTGTTGTTGTTGTTGTTTTTCTTTAATGTCCCTCTGGCTGCCGTGTGGCAAAGGTGGAAGCAGAGACCGGGAGAGCGGGTGTGCGGATGTGGCCCTGGGTGGCTGTGTGCTCACCGCAGGCCTGGAGACTAGACATGAACTCTAGGGAGGGGTTCTGAATTATGATGACCGCTTGGGGCTGCACATTCTACACACTGAATTAAGACTGTATTTGGGGCCGGGGGTGGTGGCTCATGCTTGTAATCCCAGCACTTTGGGAGGCTGAGGGGGGTGGATCACTTGAGCCCAGAAGAGCTCAGGAGACCATCCTGGGCAACATAGCAAGACCCCATCTCAAAAAAAAAAAAAAACCAAACAAAAATTAGCTGAGTGCTGTGGTGCACACCTGTAGTCCCAGCTACTTGGAAGTCTTAGGTGGAAGATTGCTTGAGCCCAGGAGGCAGAGGTTGCAGTGAGCTGAGGCTCCAGCCTGGGTGACAGAGCAAGACCTTGTCTCAAAAAAAAGACTATTTGGGACTCAGTGATCTTAGGGTTGTCCTTTTCCCTAAGAGTAAGCGGAAAAATCCTGACTTTTCATCTGAGAACAGGCACAGATTAGCCCCCGGGAACAGAATTTATGAAGAACGACGTGTTTTGCTCAAAATTATCTCGAGCCGGCCTCACAGCGCCCCCATGAGGTCAGTGTTCTGAACCAACACGTTTCGCAGATAAAAAAATGGAAATGGAAATGGAACCACTGGACCTGTGTCATCCGGCCAGCAAGCAGCAGAGGTGACATTCTAGCCTAGACCCAACTCCAAATGTCCCTTCTTCCCCAAGGTCCCCAGCCAGGAGACCTCAGGAGGTCGGTGGCCTCGGGCAGCCCTAAACCATCCTCAAACTCTACGAGCAGGAAACCTGTCTCTCCCTTCCTAGGAATTGCTCTGTATGTCGATGGTGCTGAAATTGGGATAATGTATGCCCCTCAGGGCAGTGAGCAATGTTGAGGACATTTTTGGATATCACAGTTTGGGAGGGGGGTTTGCTAATGGCTGCTACTGGGTGGAGGCCAAGGATGAGGCTGAACATACTGTAATGCACGGGACACCCTCCACTGCCATAACAAAGAATTACCCAGCCCCACACTTCCATAGAGCCCAGGATGAGCATGCTACTCCAGCATGGAAGCCCCACAGACGCCTGCATCTGTGCTGGGGAGGAGCAGGGGCCTGGGCCTGCAGAGCTTGGTGTGCCCTGAAGACTCGTTGAAAGGTCCTTCACCCGACAACCTCAGGTCGGATGACTAATGAGCCAGAAGTGTGGCCTTTATATAGCTCTGGGCCCAGGCATGCGGGACCAGGTTCGGCTGTCACTGTGCCACGTTCTTCAGCAAGGGGGCTCTGGCAGGCGGGCAAGGGGAGGGCAGGGGGAAGCTGGCAGGGGAGCCTGGGGCAGCAGCTGTTGCTGGAATCTGGGACTCACAGAGAGGAACAATACCCCCGGAATGCCAGGCACCGAGACAGCTGAGCCCGCGGGCATCTGAAGGGCACCAGTAAAAATGGGCTTGTCTGAGTGCCGCTGTCCCCAGTGCAGGCAAGATAGATGACCGAGGGCTAAAAATACCAGGGACGAGAAAGCCACTGAAGGGCTATCTGGATGGATGAGGCTGGATCCGAGCTCTGGGATCCTGGAGGGTGGTGAGAGGTGGGGCCGGATCCCCCGGCTTTGAAACCAGAATACCATGGGGAGGAAAAGTGTGTACAGAGGAGTCCGACAATCTGAGTTCGAAGCCCAGCGCTACCAGATGCTAGCAGTAGGGCCTTGGGGAGTGACTGCTCCTCCCTGAGCCTCAGTTTCCTCATCTGGAAAATGGGTCTAATATTAGTACCTTCCTCATAGTGTTGTGAGGATTATATCCCAGGTGGGTAAAGCATATGGCTCAGTGCGTGACATGCAGGGAGCTCTAGGGAAGGGGGATGATGGTGATTTGATTTCTTTTGGGACTTCAGCTTGGCAAGCTATGCAGTGGCTGGGTGGTGGCCATGGCGGGCAGGCCTGCCTCCCCCAGTCCACTGGAGCACTCAATACATGATAGCTTCTACTCCGCCAGCTCAGAGCAGCTGTCCCTAAGAGCACTGAATAACGGGCTGGAGGGTGAGGTGGGGGCCGGAGTAGGATATGAGGCTGGGAAGACAACCAGTAATAACCACACACACTCATACACACACACACACACACTCTCACATACACACTCTTTCACAATCACTCTCACAATCACACACACGGTTATACACATACTCTCACACACTTTAACACACTCACATATACACACACTTTCACACTCACACAGACACGTGGCACACCCTCATACATACACTCAGTCACAACATACACTTACACAGACACACTCTCATACACATATACTCACACACTTTCACACAGTCACATACACACCTGTCACACACACTCACACAAACACACAGTCACAGTCACACACACTCATACAGTCACACACACTCATACAGTCACACACATACACTCTCTCACGCACAGTGGCTGTACTCCATGCCTGGTGCTGTGCAAAGCCATTTACACTCATTGCATGAGTAACCATGTGGATGTGGCTTGGAACAGGATAAACGCACAATAAATGTTAGCTGCTATCATTAGTATCACAATTATCTAGCTTCACTTGAACGACACTCTTCCAAGGCTAGCATGATAGTTTTCTCCATTTATCAAGTGAAGACTCTGAGATTTAGGGTGGTTAAGTCACCTGTCCAGGGGCCCCACAGTCAAGGAAGCAGAGGAGCTGACCTGGAACCCAGCTTACAATCATAATTCTGGTAGGATAGGGTCAAGTGATAAAAGATCTTAGCTGTCAGGCTAAGGAGGGAAGATTTCCTCCTGGGGTAGTGGGGAACCACTGAGGGTTCTAGAGCATGTGCAAGTCATCATCAGAATGGGGTATGGGGGAAAGCAGTTGGATTCAGCATGTGAAGGGCAAGATATAAAGACAAGAGAGTGGAGGCCCAAAACCGGTTGGGGGCTACTACCTTAGGCCACAGCTGGGGCTGGACTTGAGGAAATGGATTTGCAAGACATTTTAGAGGAAGAATAGATAGATTTTGTCACTAGTAGGGCAGAATCAAAATGGCTGAGGATTTTGGTCTGGGAACCTAAGAGAGAGGTGACGTCATTAACAGGAAAAGGATTTGGGAGAGGAAGAGGAGAGAAAATGAATTCATATTGGAACATGTTATTTCTTTTCTTTTCATTGGAACATATTATTTCTTTTCTTTTTTTGAGACGGACTCTCGCTCTGTCACCAGGCTGGAGTGCAGTGGTGCAATCTCAGCTCACTGCAACCTCCGCCTCCCAAGTTCAAGTGATTCTCCTGCCTCAGCCTCCTGAGTAGCTGGGACTACAGGTGCGCACCACCATGCCCAGCTAATTTTTGTATTTTTAGTAGAGATGGGATTTCACCATGTTGGCTAGGATGGTCTCGATCTCTTGACCTCGTGATCTGCCCGCCTTGGCCTCCCAAAATGCTGGGATTACAGGCGTGAGCCACCACGCCCAGCTGGAACACGTTATTTCTTTTACCTCCATTTCCACTGACATGGGTGCCCAGCCAGTTCTCTGGAATAAGAGCTGGCATTCACTGAACATCACCATGCCCAGCAGTATTCTAGAACTTTAGAAGCAGTAATTAACTCATTCAAACCTCATGATAACTTTTTGAAATAAGGACCTCTATTACATGTTCCTATTTCACATATGAGGAAACTGAGGCACAGGGAGCTGATGCTGCTTGTCCCAGTGGTGCTGTGTACACAGGGGGTGCCCCGTTATGTGGCTCACCCATCTTTGCTGGGCACAGGCCTGGTCCACCTACATCTGACTCGCAAGAGAAGCCACCCTCCCCTCTTGGTGGCTCTCACTGACGCCTGGGGGCCCTGACATGAGGAGATAGGCTATCACTTGGTGACAAAAGCCATCAGCCACCCGGCTTTGGGCTGGCAGGGCCTGGTATGCCTTTGTTCTATCAAGAGGTGGCTGACTTCACCGCCCTCTTTAAAGGGGCCTTACGCCCCAAGGCAAGTTAACTCACCGTGCTACTTGCTTCCATTGGAAATCATGGTGGGCGCTTATGTGACACTTTCCTGTGCCAGGCTCTGTCCTAAATATTAATACATTACTAGATTAACTCTTTAAGCTACTGATATTAACATACATACTTATGTGAGCTGCTGAAGAGTTTTATAAGACAAACACATAGAGAAGCCTTTCCCTTTCTCCCTTACAATATGGGATGTAATGGCTTAGACTTGAATTCCAGGAGCCGAAGTGCAAAAAGCCCCTGCAGAAGAAACGAATTAAAATATGCCTCCAGCAGGGCTGGATTGAAACCTTTAAAAGCCCCAAAGACTGAAAAGATGCTCGCTGTCACCACCCGACAGCAAATGAAAGATAAAAACAGTACTTAATGGTCCAGCTAGCGTGAGAACATCCTTGCATGTTCGGAGTTTTTCCCCATGGTGGCTATTTTGACCTAAAAACAAACAAACAAACAGACATTAATTGGCCGGGCACGGTGGCTCATGCCTGTAATCCCAGCACTTTGGGAGGCTGAGGCAGGTGGATCATCTGATATCAAGAGTTCAAGACCAACCTGGCCAACATGGTGAAACCCCATCTCTACTGAAAGTACACAAATTAGCCAGGCGTGGTGGCGCACGTCTGTAATCAGAGCTACTCAGGAGGCTGAGGCACGAGAATCACTTGAACCTGGGAAGTAGAGGTTGCAGTGAGCCGAGATCACACCACTGCATTCCAGCCTGGGCAACAGAGCAAGACTCTGTATCAAAAAAAAAAAAAAAAATATATATATATATATATATATATATATATATTTCCCCCAAAAGAAGTTTGTTGGGTTTTTGTTGTCATTGGCACCCCTGGTGCTTTGGGCTTGTATTAAATGTGCCAGCTGCACGGCCTGGCTCAGCTTGAGTGGAGGCCACGCCAGCCTCCGTCAGTGAGGTGGGGACTGCAAAGGAGGTCTCCAAGGCCACCATAGAGTGGGAAAATTCAGGTGGCTGGGGCGGGTGTGTGCACGTGTGTGAGTTATGACACCATTAACATGAAAATGTGTATCTCTGTTTGCATGGTATGACATCATTATTGTGAAAAAAGTATATATTTGTGTGTGTGTGTGTGTGTGTGTGTGTCAGAGAGAGAGAGACAGAGAGTTGGGAAGGCTAAATGCAATGTGATATCCTGGATTAGATCTTGGAACAGCAAAAGGACCATGGTGGAAAGGCTGGTGAAATCCAAATCAAGCCAGGAAGTTTGGTCAATAGTAATGCATCAATATCAGTTTCCTTGTTGTAACTGATGTATTAGGGTCATGTAACATGTGTTAACATCAGGGAAACTGGGCCAGGGGAAAGGAGAACTCTGCCACTTTTAAAATAAATTCTTAAATACAATTTTTATTTTTAAAATGTCTGGAAGGAATCTGCTGAAGTTCTGGAATGGCAAAACTAATCTACGGGGCTAGAAGCCAAGAGGTACTGACTTTCAGAAGGGTTGGCTGGGAAGGGACACTAGGAAAAGCTCTGGGGCTGAAATGTTCTGTGTCCTGGCCCAGGTGGTGGTTACACAGTGTGCGCCTGTGTAGAAACTGATCTCACTGGACACTTAAGACACATGCACTTTGCCATCTCAATTTTAAAAGCAAAGAATAAAAAGTAGCATCTGAAAGGCTTCACACAAAACTGCAAACCCTGTTCCTTTTGGAAAGGATTTGGTTGTCATGATAGGAAGGGGACGTTTTAGTCGATATCTTCCGTAACACGTTCAACTGTTTTATAGTAAAAATGTGCTTGCTCACATTATATTAATTTAATTTTTTATGGGCATGCAGCGTGCAGAGACAAGTGCACAGATCATAAATGTGCAGCCTGTAACACACCCAGATCAGGATCCACAACATTCCCAGTTCTTCCAAGAGGTCCCCTAATTACTTATCTTAAATTCTGCTCTCACTGGATGTTCTGTAATTTTTTTTTTTTTTTTTTTGGCTAAACTTGGCAATCCCACTCCTAATGTTCCCTCCTTGTCACTACCCTCCTCTATCCTGACTTCTCACAGCTCAGATTCATTTTTTACCTGTTTATTCATATATCTTTTTTTTTTTTTTTTTTTGAGACAGGATCTATCTAGCTCCGTCACCCAGGCTGGAATGCAATGGAGTGAACACAGCTGACTGCATGACTACAGCCTCAACCTCCCTGACTCAAGTGATTCTCCCACTTCAGTCTCTTGAGTAGCTGGGAATACAGGTGTGCACCACCACACCCAGATAATCTTTGTACTTTTGTAGAGACACGGTTTCACCATGTTGCCCAGCCTAGTCTCCAACTCCTGGGCTCAAGTGATCCACCTGCCTCAGCCTCCCACAGTGTTGGAATTACAGGTGTGAGCCACTGAGATCAAATGTGTCTTAATGCACACTCTGATTTAATCCTCACAACAGCCCTAGGAGATGAGTACTGTTATTATCCCATTTTACAGAGGAGGAAACTGAGACTCAGAGAGGAGAAGAAGCCTATCTAAAGTCGCATTGCTGACCTGGATGCAAACCCTGGCTAGTCCGATTACAAAGCCCTGAGCTACCACGTCAGGCCAATCAAAACTAAATATTCCCCGAGTCCTCAATCTGGCAGGTGATCAATACCTTGTCAGGCTTAGGGTCTGTGAGTCGGAGCCCTCTGTTCTCTGTTTCCTTGCTGGCAGTGTTGCCAAGAGGTACGACACCAGGCTGACTTTTCCACTAGAGTTATGTTCTTTCTGCCCAGAAGCAGGCCAGATATTCTCCTAATCCTTGGAGTTTGTGAATGTTACTGGGATGCACCGTGGTGTGTGATTTTCCTTATCCTTCCTTCCAGCTTGGAGTTCGGGAGTTCTTTCAACCTGCAGATTTTGTTCTCTTCTGTGCTGAAGAACATTTTCTTGTATTACTTGCTTACTTTTGGCTTCTGTTTCTGGAATGTTTTTTATTTGCATTTCTTTGTTATTTTGCTTCATGATATTCCCAAGATATCATCTTCTAGGCCACTATTTAAATTGCAACAAAACTAACCTTTCCTGCAATTCATTCACTTCATTTTTAGTTTGAAAATCAGGTCTTAAAGCTCTAGGAAGTCATTTTTGGGTTTCACTTGAATTTCCCTAAGGTTTTTTTTTTGGTTTGTTTTTATTTTTATTCTTTGGAGCAAACCAGTACTTGGGCTTTAAAAAATAATGAAATTAATACAGTGTTCTATTTTCTAAAATGAGGACTGTTGTACCATCATACAGTTGAACGTAAATTTCCACTTTTCTTGAATTTAAGCTTAATATGTATATCTCTCCCCTTACTCTGCATGAAACTTTACTGATGTACGTCACGCCCTGCACATAGTGGGGCTCGAATAAATATCTATATGCAAATTCATGTCCTTTGATTTGGGGCTAAAATCATTCTTACTTAAAAGAAGTGTGTACCTATAAAGAACACTTATAATATTTTCCCTCTCTTCATCTCTTCTTTTAAAATTGTCAACAGGGCCAGTCACAGTGGCTCACGCCTATAATCTCAGCACTTTGAGAGGCTGAGGCAGACGGATCACTTGAGCTCACGAGCTCAAGACTAGCCTGGCCAACATAGTGATACCGCATCTCTTCCAGAAAAATACAAAAATTAGCCAGGCATGGTGGCGGGTGCCTATAATCCCAGGTACTCAGGAGGCTGAGGCAGGAGAATCACTTGAACCCAGAAGGCAGAGGTTGCAGTGAGCCGAGATTGTGCCACTGCACTCCAGTCTAGGTAACAGAGTGAGACCCTGTCCCCACTCCCCCCCCAAAAAAAGGATGGAAGCGGAGGAGTCAGAGAGGTTGATTCAGAGGTTGGAGTGACGTGGACCACGAACCAAGGAATGTGGGGACCTCGTGGTCCACAAGGAATGTCGGCGCCTCATTCCCTGCTTCGTGGTCCACATCGCTTCAACCTCTGAATCCTCTGAGGTAGAAAAGGCAAAAATCAGGTTCTCCCCAGGAGGCTTCAGAAGGAACACAGTCCTATTTGTGACTACAAGATAATAAATACGTTGCCAGGTGTGGTGGCTTGAGCCTGTAATCCCAGCACCTTGGCAGGCTGAGGCAGGAGGATGGCCTGAGCTCAGGAGTTCAAGACCAGCCTGGGCAACATAATGTGACCCCCGTCTCTACTAAAAAATTGTTTTAATTAGCCGAGCGTGATGGTGCATGACTATAGTCCCAGCTACTCGGGAGGCCAAGGGAGGAGGATCACTTGAGCCTAGGAGTTCGAAGCTGCAATGAGCTATGATTGTGTCATTGCACTCCAGTCTGGGCAACAGGGTGAGACCCTGTCTCAAAAGAAAAAGAAGTGCTATTTTAAGCCACCAAATCGGTAATATTTTTATGGCAGCAATAAGAAACAAATACACTTGGGTTTCTGATTTTCTGGAAGTTGCTATTCTGATGGATCAGCCCACTGTGCTTCTCTCTGGCTTCTGACAGCCTCAAGTGAGCAGTTATTTTTCTCTTCTATTCAGTGGGATTCAGGTCTAGCTGCTGGAAACTTACTAGCTGTAGGAATCCCACAGGTAGCAAAAAGGCAGGGGTCTCAGGTCCTGTGGGCATGTGCTTCTCAGCAAGAGGCCTCCGCCACCCAGCCTTGAGGGCCGGGCACAGCAGCCCCAGCCGCCCACTTGCTCCCTCCCCAGCCCCTGCGGTCTTGAGGCTAATGCTGAAAGGAACCCCTGAAGTCTACACAGAACCAATGCCCAAGTCCTCCCTGGATTCTCCAATCTCAGGGCCTTGTCCCTGGTCTTGGGGGCTCCCCAGGGCAACACAACCCATTGATGAGAGAGACTTTGGATCTCTGGCTCTCTGAACAGACCCCAAGGCCTAACCTACACCCCATGTGCTCCACGTCCCAGCAGCCACATGGTTCCATGCCCCATTCAGGCCGCCATTTCCCAGAATCCCTAGACACAATCTCACTTAATCCTCCCAGCAGCCTTATGGAGGTGTGTGATCTCAATTTTCCAGGTGAGGAAACAGGCCCGAGAGGGTGAGTGCCCTGTTTGACAACCCCTCTTGCTATCCAGCCAGAATGGTTCCTCTAGTACCCCTTTTGGAGGCCTGGCTGTACAGGTGTCCCTCAGGGACACACACCCCCTCTTGCCTCTGGGGGCCCAGCCCATCCTAATCCCCACCCCGGGGCTTCCCACCCCCATCATACACTCTCCACATCTTCTGTGGCTGCAACAACCTTTTCACTTGGCCAGTTGGAGCTACTGACTGCTCACACAGGGTTTTAACGAAAATCCATGCTGTGCCTATTAGCTAGGGAAACATTTATTCCGGTGTTGTCAGAGAACCTTGGACAGAGAAGTTCCTCTTGATGTGTGCACTGCACATATGTGGATGCGTGTACATGCACGTGTCTGTGTGCCTGTATGCATGTGCAGACGTGTTTTTGTCTGTGCACGCATCTGCCTACACACACACACGAACACATCTTTTGTTATTAAAGACTCTGTTAGAAGAGTGTCCTGGGTGATTCTAACCCATGTGGGACTGCAGAGAAGAAAAAAACCCACACCTTTTTTTGGTCCAGCCATCAATGGTCCTTGGGTTTGTGTGCCCCCAAATTGAGATTTTATTTCCACCTGAGAAGGGGAGTGAGTGATAGCTACCATTTGCCAGGTCTCACCTCCTTTTACCCTCCGGAAAACCTAATAAGAAAACTGATTTCTTTTTTTATGTTCTGGAAAACTCCAGCCCCAGGGGGCCTTCTGTTCCTCAAAGCCTCCAAATTCTCCCTGCCTTGAGGCATGTGCTGTCCCCACTGCCTGGAGCCCCCTTTGCAGACTCTGCTTGGAGGAGCCCACCTGCGCCCCTGTCTGAGGCTGTCACCTGGCCACTGCCATGCCTCTGTCTCATCCCTGCATGAGATCCGTCACTGCCTGCAACTGTCTGGGTTGTGCATTTGTTTACTTTCTCTTTGTCCATCTTCCCCTCGCACTTATGCACCTCAAGGGCAGGGAATTTGTTGCTTTGCGCTGGGCTCAATGAAGGGGAATGAATGCTGGTTCAGCCATCAGCCCTGCACCCACACTACTGGGAGGGCAGAGGGACATTCTCCTTCTTAGAGGTGTGGCCTCTGGCACTCAGGCCTGCCACCCAAGGCCACTAAATAACCACAATGATTCCAAACCCCAAGTTCTTGCTCCCTGAATCCCAAGGCTGTGTTTAAGGGCACAGGAGGATGGCCATCTTTTGTTGTTTTGGTTTGGTTTGGGGTTTTTTTTGTCTTTGTTTTTGAGATGGAGTCTCACTCTGTCGCCCAGGCTGGAGTGCAATGGCACGATCTCGGCTCACAGCAACCTCCGCCTCCTGGGTTCAAGCAATCCTCCTGCCTTAGCCTCCCAAGTAGCTGGGATTACAGGCATGCACCACCACGCCCAGCTAATTTTTGTATTTTTAGTAGAGACGGGGTTCTGTCATGTTGGCCGGACTGGTCTTGAACTCCTGACCTCAGGTGATCTATCTGCCT
The DNA here is from genome assembly GCF_028885625.2 of Pongo pygmaeus. Lineage (NCBI taxonomy): Eukaryota > Metazoa > Chordata > Mammalia > Primates > Hominidae > Pongo > Pongo pygmaeus. The sequence goes on along the minus strand of NC_072383.2, from coordinate 109,550,134 downwards.
CGGCCTCCCAAAGTGCTAGGATTACAGGTGTGAGCCAACATGCCCATCCTTTTTTTTTTTTTTTTTTGAGGCGGAGTCTTGCTCTGTCGCCCAGGCTGGAGTGCAATGGTGCTATCTTGGCTCACTGCAACCTCTGCCTCTTGGCTTCAAGCGATTCTCCTGCCTCAGTCTCCTGAGTAGCTGGGACTACAGGCCCGCACCACCATGCCTGGTTAATTTTTGTATTTTTAGTAGAGACAGGTTTCATCATGTTGGCCAGGGTGGTCTTGAACTCCTGACTCAAGTGATCCACCCGCCTCAGCCTCTCAAAGTGCTGGCATTTCAGGTATAAGCCACTGCACCCAGCAGGAAAGATGTCTTGAGTAAAAGTATTATATAATAACACCTTGCATTCTGAGAGCAGCTGCTGTTTTCAAGGCTCTGAAAGAGCCTGGACTCTGGAGACAAAGGGGCCTCCAGAGGGGTCCACGCCCAGCTCCATCACTGTGTGACCTTGGGCAGCTCACTTCGCCTCTCTGAGCTTTTGTTTCCTCATCTGTAAAATGGGGGCATGGATGATGAGGTGGTCCCCACCCTCTAGGGTGGCTGGAAAATTACGTGTGGGAGCCATGAGCACATAGTGTCCGGCACGTGCCAGTGCTCAGTCAATGAGATTTGTCATTTCTTCAGTCAACAAATATTCATTTTTGAGCTGCTGCTGTGTGCATCATGAGCTGGGAGCTGGGGAGACGGTCAGTGGTGAGGGAAACTAAAGTGATCCCTGCCCTCTGAGCTGACGCTCCACGGACGCTGAAGAAAATGAGTCAGTGCACTGTGGGCAGTGTTTGGGACCGCCTCATGCTGTGCAGAGAAACAAAGAAGGGAGATCGGAGGGCAGGGGGTGCATGGCTGTGTTATTTGTTTGTTTTGAGACAGGGTCTTGCTCTGTCACCCAGGCTGGAGTGCAGTGGTGTGATTGTGGCTCACCACAGCCTCAACCTCCCGGGCCCAAGTGATCCTCCTGTCCCAGCCTCCTGAATAGCTGAGACTATAGGCATGCACCACCATGCGCAGCTATTTTTTTTCTTTTGCGTAGAGACAGGCATCTTCCTATGTCACCCAGGCTGGTCTCAAACTCCTAGGCTCAAGCAATCTTCCCACCTTGGCCTCCCACAGTGCTGGGATTTCAGGCATGAGCCACAGTGCCAGCCTTCATGATTATTTTAAAGATGGTGGTCGGGGAGGCTTCATTCAGGAGATGACATATGAGCAAAGATGCAATGAAGGAGGTGAAGGAAGGAGCCGTGTGATGACTGACAAAAAGGCATTCCAGGTAGAGGGCACACAGGTGCAAAGACCCTGAGGCCAGATCCAGGCTGATAAAACAGAGCATTTTAGCAGTCTCCTCTCCCTGACATTTTTTTTCTCAAAATTGACAAGCACAAGTGTCCCCGGCCCAAGCACTGCAGAGAGCGTGCAGCATCTCTCCCCGTGACCATGACCCAGCTACTGCCTCTTTAACCTTGAATGCCTTTTTGGGGGCTCACGTGTCACCCAGTGGCGAGTGAGCCACCCTTACTTCAGAAGAACGGCATGGGGTGGGGGGGCCTTAGGTGGTGCCCGCCTCACCTATGACTGCCAAAAGTGGTCATGGGGTTATTTTTAAACATGGGGAGGAAGTATTTATTGTTCCCGGGCTGCAGAGAGCTGGGTGGAGTGTGGAATTCTTCTCGGGAGGCAGTGCTGGGTCCTTTCCACCATGGTGAGTACAAGGGCTCCAGGAGGTGATGATGCCGGGTGGGCAAGGAGAGGAGGCCACTACAAGCAAGGGACCACGGTGGAGGGGAAGGAAGGCGGCTCTCAAAGCCTCCAGCCCCTTGTGGAAAAAGCCCCATTAACTGCGCGGGCACAGAGGAACCCCAATCAATGCCCCGATAGGCCACAAATAACAGCAGCTCTCGGGGACTCACAAACACAAAATAAGAGAGTTGGCTTTCTTATGGCTTGTCTACTGACCTCTCGAGGAATCAATAACTCCCAGGGCTTGCAAAATGGGATTGAACGCTTTTAAGGATCAAATTGTAATTCTTTTCTCTTGTTCAGGCAGCTGGGAAAAAGAATGTTTTTGTTTTCACCTTTTGAACTTGCAAATTTAAAACCTTTCTTTCTGTGCTGTTGGGTTAGGTGTCCCCCTCCTGAAGTGGGCAGTCCCCAAATCAGGGTCAGCACAGGAGGGAGAGTAGTTAGAGGCAGGAGCTCTGGAGTCAGAATGCCCAAGTTCAACTCCCCAAGTTCAATGCCCAAGTTCAACTCCGGCTCTGCCTTCTGTGTGTGTGTGGCTGTGTGATCTTGGGCAAGCGACCCAATCTCTCTGAGCCTCAGTTGCCTGCCCTGTAAAATGGGGATGATAATAATAGTATCCACTTGACAGAGTGGTTATGAGAATTAAATAATAATACATATGTAGAGTATTGAAGCATTTGCTGTTATTAAAAGTCAGAGAGAAGTGGGGTGGGGAAGAAAGATCAACTCGCTCTTCTCTGCCCTGTTGACGTGGTGCAAGGACAGAGCATTCAGAGAGGAGGTTTTGCTGCCATTTAGATCAAGGGAAAATTGTGGGGTGTGGGGCACAGTTGGGTTTTAACAGCTTGAAGAACTGTCATTTCATCTTGGCATTCATCATGGCTTAGTGAGCCTGACTTTTTCTTTCCCTCCAATCAATTCTCCTTCTGTGCATTACTGAGCTTTTTGTGAAATGCATCAGAACAAAAGCGGCTGGATCCTGCAGGGGTGATCTGAAGGTGTGGCCTCCATCCCCAGGGACACACCTGTGGCTTCTCCTAGTTGGTGAAGGAGCCACTGCAAGATGCACAAACGCTTACGATCCACTGGGACCGGAGGACTCTGGAGAAACTTCATATCGTGTCCTTTGCTCCCTCGAGCATCACCATTTTGAGACCTGAATGTGGATGCTGTACCCACATTTCACAGATGGGCAGCTGAGCCCTGCAACAGAGATGAACTCACCCAGAGTAGGGGCCTGACCTAGTTTTATGACCCCCAGCCTCCCACTCTTTTAATCGATGCTTTTTTCCCCCAGGCACCTAAGAAAGCAAAGAAGAGAACGGGGGGCGCCAACTCCAACGTGTTCTCCATGTTCGAACAGACCCAAATCCAGGAATTTAAGGAGGTGGGTGCAGCTATTGAATCATCCGCCTGGATAGAAATCCCACCCGTGAGGGAGAACCTTCCTTTTGTTCCATATTCCCAGCAGGGACCTTTCATTAGATGCCTCTATCCTCCAAACAATCCCAAATTCGGCCTGAACGGATATGTGAATTTTTAAAAGAAACTATTTTTAATATCTTCACTGATTATCAAAGTAAAACATATTCCTTGTTGAAAAATGTCGGAAAATTTTTCAGAAGAGCACAAAAAAGGAAATAAAAAGTACCTACAATTCTATTACCCAGAGATAATCAGTTCACATTTGAGTATATACCCTTCAAATCATTTTTGTTATCTATGTATATATTTATTAAACAAAATTATAATCTTCTGTGCCCACTGATTACACCTGCATTTTTTCATTGAGAAATTCACCATTAACATTTCCTATCACGTATTTCAACCATTTCCTATTGTTAAATATGACATTTGTTTATAATGTTTTACTACTATAAATAACACCTCTTTGCTTGTATCTCTGGTTATTTCTTGGGGGTAAATTCATAACAGCAGAACTGCTGGGTCAAAGGAACTTAAAACAACAACAACAAGAGAACTAAAAAGAGGCAGAACTGCTGGTCCGAATTGCCCCCCAAAATCACAGCACTAATTCCTATGCCCAGCAGCCTCGTGCCTTTCCCCACATTTCCATCAACACTGGGTATTAATAGTCACAATTTTTTTTTGCCAGTCTGAGAGGTGAAAAGCAGTATCTTCTGGGTTTTACATTTTACAGTCTTTGATTATTAACCACCAGCCCCGTTTGAAACCCCATCGCATTTGATGGCAATGGACCTTATGAAGAGAACCCAAGTACCAATTAGGCCAAACTGCACACGGGCTTGGATGGACAGGCTCAGAATTTATTTTCCAGCCGTCACGAGGGCTCACACTGACTCATCCACATTCCCACCTGGCTTTCCAGAGGGAACTATGCTAAAATGATGCTAAAGAGACCAGACTGCTTTCTTTGTGTGTGTGTGTGACAGAGTCTCGCTCTGTCACCCAGGCTAGAGTGCGGTAGCACAACCACGGCTCCCTGCAGCATCAACCTCCCAGATTAATCAATCCTCCCACCTCAGCCTCCTGAGTAGCTGGGACCACAGGTACACACCACCATGCCCAGCTAATTTTTGTGATTTTTGTAAAGATTGAGTCCCCCTGTGTTGCCCAGGCTGGTCTCAAACTCCTGGGCTCGAGCAATTCTCCTGCCTTGACGTCCCAAAGTGCTGGGATTACAGGCATGAGCCACTACACCCTGCCCTAGTGTGCTTTATATCAAAGGGGAAACTATTTGGGGCTTCCAAACAGGAAATGAACAGTTGTACCTTTTGTCCTCACTAACATTCAGATTGCAGGAATGCCGTGTCCCATAGGGAAAGAGAAATTCCTGAGACAAGTGTCATATCTGACCTTGAGATAGTCACCTTCCAGGGAGAAAGCTACACTCGCCTCTTTTCCTAGCCTCCAGCATCAGCTGCCGGCGGTGTGGGCAGGGGATGCAAAGAACTCAAAACATGTAGCCAGGATTCTCCATTTGGTTTTGTTTGTTTGTTTGTTTGTTTGTCCGAGTAAATGGGATTACAGGTACTCACCACCATGCCTGGCTAATTTTTTTGTATTTTTACTAGAGACAGGGTTTCACTGTGTTGGCCAGGCTGGTCTCAAACTCCCGGCCTCAAGTGATCCTTCCGCCTCGGCCTCCAAAGTGCTGGGATTACAGGCGTGAGCCACTGCACCTGGCCTAAAGCTATAATTTTTTAAAAAGCTAAAAACTGGTGTCTCATCTGGCCTCCCCACTCCCTAGCCTGCCCTATCTATAAAATGGAACCAGTAATCTATCTCAGCTGACAGTCAGGGAGATTCTCAGAACTTTATAAATGCCCCAAGTATTTTACAAATGAGGAATCATGGGCCAGGCACAGTGGCTCATACCTGTAATCACAGCACTTTGGGAGGCCAAGGTGGGCAGATCACTTGAGGTCAGGAGGTTGAGACCAGCCTGGCCAACGAGGTGAAACCCTGACTCTACTAAACAAAAATAAGCTGGGCATTGGTGGTGCACGTCTATACTCCCAGCTACTCGGGAGGCTGAGGCAGGAGAATCGCTTGAACCCGGGAGGCGGAGGTTACAGTGAGCCGAGATCGCACCACTGTACTGCAGCCTGGGTGACATAGCAAGACTCGTTCTCAAAAATAAATAAATAAATAAATAAATAGCTTTATAGAGTTATAATTTGCATGCCATAAAATTCACCTTTTAAGTGTGCAGTTTGGTGGTTTGCAGTATACTCACAAAGTTGTGCAACAATCACCACTATCTACTTTCAGAATATTTCCATCACCCCAGAAAGAAACTCCATACCCATTAGCAGTCACTTCCTGCTCCTCCCTCTCCCACTAGCCCCTGGCAACCGCTAATCCATTTTCTGTCTCCATGAATTTCCTGTTCTGGACATTTCATAGAAATTGAGTCATACAATATGTGGTATTTGTGTCTGGCTTCTTTCACTTATGTTTTAAGCCTCATCCATGTTGTAACCTTTGTAGGAATTTCCCTCCTTTTTATGGTTGAATAATATTCCATTGTATGGACAGACCACATTTGGTTTATCCATTCATCAGTTGATGGACATGTAGGTTATTTTCAGTTTTGGGCTACTGTGAACAATGCTGCTATACACATTTGTGTTCAGGTTTTTTTTGTTTTTGTTTTTGTTTTTGTTTTCCGAGATGGAGTCTTGCTCTGTCATCCAGGTTGGAGTGCAGTGGCATGATCTCAGCTCACTGCAAGCTCCGCCTCCTGGGTTCAAGCAATTCTTCTGCCTCAGCCTCCCAAGTAGCTAGGATTACAGGCATGCGACACCACGTCTGGCTAATTTTTGTATTTTTAATAGAGATGGAGTTTCACCATGTTGGCCAGGCTGGTCTTGAACTCCTGACCTCAAGTGACCCACCGGCCTAGGCCTCCCAAAGTGCTGGGATTACAGGCGTAAGCCACCGTACCCAGCCTTGTGTACAGGCGTTTATGTGGACGTGTTTTCAATTCTCTTGGGTATATATCTAGCAGTGGAATGTCTGGGTCATATGATAACACGAGGCCTGACATTTTGAAGAAACTGTTGGATTATCTTCAATTGTTGACTTTTAATCTGAGGTCCTACAATGATCTTTGAAGATCCCAGAATCCACTCCTGCCAAGTCCTTGGCCCAGCCTCTTGGGCAACTCTGCCAGTTTCTCCCAGGCTGAGCTGCCAATCACTTCCTTTCCACAGGCCTTCACTATCATGGACCAGAACAGGGATGGCTTCATCGACAAGAACGATCTGAGAGACACCTTTGCTGCCCTTGGTATGTCACCCTCTCTAGCCCTGCATGAGGGTCTCTTTATCTCACATCCATGAGGAGCAGGAGGTGGGACCATCAGAAAAGCTCAAGATGGTGTCATTTCCCAAAGAAACAACTCCGCCACAACTGGTCTTTAAGACAAATTTCAGGGGATGGGAAAGAAGTGTTTAGTCTTTGAGTATCTTCAGATATCGTTTTTCTCTTGAAATAACTTTTTTGTGTGATTTTGAATGCAATGTCAGCTCACAACAGAAAATGGGGAAAAAATGCAGAAAAGTATAAAGGAGAAAATGACATCACCCAGAAGGTCATATTCCACTGTGAACATTCCAGTCTCTTTCCTCTAAGTCTTTCTAGACATGTCTGTTAGGTTTGGGTTTTAGTTTTTTAAATTATTGGAATCATTCTCTTTCGAATTCATCTTCTAAAATGTATCATCTCAACAGTGTGAGCATGAGTACATGGATTTTCTTCAAAATATACATGTCCAATCTGCTACCCACCACCACCACTTACTCCTGACCTTAGAACTCAGGGCAACCATACACAGCTGTGCAGACTGCGCACTACACAATTCTACAGGGAACTATTCACATTTGTAGTGAGTGTAGCTTTTTATACTTAAAACATACATTGGCTTAAAAAGTGACAGATTTTTCTTATTTGCACAAAGGTAGGCTTGTGGCAGGACTAGAGCAGGTAAATCAGAACCTCCAAGGCTGTGGGTTACAGCAAGTTTAACTTGAAAAAGTTCCCTCAGGTGATCCTGATCTGTCTCTCCCGCCTCCAACGGTGAAGGGCTAATTTACAACACGAGCCTTTCCCATTTGAGTGAAAAATGAAAATATCTGCATCAGATGTTCCAGGTTCTGAAGACACTATTTTAAATATAACGAACTGGGATTATGGTGGCTCACACCTGTAATCCCAGAACGTTGGGAGGCGTAGGCTGGAGGATCACTTGAACCCAGGACTTCGAGACCTGCCTGGGCAACATGACAAAACCCTGTCTGTCCAAAAAACTACAAAAATTAGCCAGGAACGGTGGCATGCACCTGCAATCCCAGCTACTTGGGAGGCTGAGGCACAAGAATCGCTTGAACCTGGGAGGTGGAGGTTATAGTGAATCGAGATTGTACCACTGCACTCCAGCCTGGGTGACAGAGCCAGACCCTGTCTCAAAGAAAAATAAATAAATAACGAACCCCTTCCCACATCATGTTAGGGTTGCTTCCCGTCATTTGGTTATTATAAATAACACTGTCAAGAACATCTTCTCAGATAAGATCTTTGCCTCCATCCACCCCATCTCTGATTATTTCTAGACTAGATTTCTTGAAGTGGAATCCCAGGAGCCAATGGCTCTTTCTCCCCAGCTTGGAGTCCCTGAGTGTGTGTTTCCTATCCTAGGGCGTGTGAACGTGAAAAACGAAGAAATTGATGAAATGATCAAGGAGGCTCCGGGTCCAATTAACTTTACTGTGTTCCTCACAATGTTTGGGGAGAAACTTAAGGGTAAGGTCGTGTGTGTGTGTGTGTGTGCGTCTATGTTTCTTCAGGGGGGCTGGCAGAAGATGGTTAACTTTAAGAGAGATAAAGCACCATTGGAAAAAAATAATGAAAACAGCAACTTGGCTGGGCGCAGTGGCTGATGCCTGTAATCCCCAGCACTTTCAGAGGCCGAGGCGGGCAGATCACTTGAGGTCAGGAGTTCAAGACCAGCCTGGCCAACATGGTGAAACCCCATCTCTACTAAAAACACACAAAAAAAATTAGCCGGGCATGGTGGTGTGCACCTGTAGTCCCAGGTACTCAGGAGGCTGAGGCAGGAGAATCCCTTGAACCGGGATGGCAGAGGTTGCAGTGAGCTGACATTGTGCCACTGCACTCCAGCCTGGGTAACAAGGTGAGACTCTGTCTCAAAATAAAATAAAACAAAACAAAAACACAGCAACTAACATTGCTCTAAGACTTAACCTAAGTCAGACCTCATGCTAACCACTTTATATGCATTACCCCACTTAATAGCAACTAGGAGGTATGCTCTATTCTTATCCCATTTACAGATGGGGAACTGAGACTAAGAGACAGAAAGTCACTTGTCTGAAGTCGCACGGCTAGCAAATGCCAGGGTTAAGATTCGAATCCCAGGCTTTCGAATCTAGATGATGTTTGACCTTGGGTTCTCAGCCCTCTCTTTCGAAATACAGAGGCTCAGTGATCAGATGAAAGCAGGGTCTTTTTCCTCCATGCAAAGCAGCCTTGCTCTGGCCCCTTCATCTCTGGGGGAACTTGGGCCCTGCTGCCTGGGGTGCCAGTGGTTCCCAGCCACCCCCAGTACATGTAAGCCCTGTGTTCCGTTTCAGGAGCGGACGCTGAGGAAACCATTCTCAACGCATTCAAAGTGTTTGACCCTGAAGGCAAAGGGGTGCTGAAGGCTGATTAGTGAGTGGGGTCTGTGGGGAGGAGGGGGTTCCCTGCTTGCCCCCCGCCCCCCTACACACACACAACTGACACCAACACCTGCTTTCCTCTCTCTGCAGTGTTCGGGACATGCTGACCACGCAGGCGGAGAGGTTTTCCAAGGAGGAGGTAATGGGGTCATTCAAGCACTCCCCGTACCCCAGCTCCTGGGTTCTCCCTCCGGGGAGCTCCATCTCCCCATCTCGTCTAACGCATCCCTGACCCCACACTGACAGGGAACCAGCTATCATCTTCTGAGCCCTGGCCTCATTTCATTCTCTGCCACCCTATGAGGTAGGGACTAGCATAACCGCCATTTTGCAGATGGGCAAACTGAGACCCAGGGAAGTAAAGTCACTCGTCTAAAATAACAACAATCACACCTGTAATCCCAGCACTTTGGGAGGCCAAGGCAGGAGGATCACTTGAGGCCAGGAGTTTGAGACCAGCCTGGCCAACATGGTGAAACCCTGTCTCTACTAAAAATACAAAAATTAGCTGGGCATGGTGGTGGACGCCTGTATTCCCAGCCACTCAGGAGGCTGAGGCATGGCACGAGAATCGCCTGAACCTGGGAGGCAGAGGTTGCAATGAGCCGAGATCACACCACTGCAATCCAGTCTGGGCAACAGAGCAAGACTCCGTCACAAAAATAAAATAGCAACACTAATAGTAAATTCCAGGACCTAGATTCAAACCTGGGTCTGCGTGACTGCAGGTTCTGCCTTCCTCACGATGCATAGAGACCTGCTTAGAGCATGAAATTATTGTGGCGTGAAGGGCCGCCACATACTGTCATGTGAGTTGTGCACTGAACAACTCTTCTAGATGTCAGTTTCATAAAAGTCATCAGACTGTGTATTTGTTGCAACAGCTTTCCAGAACTGGCAGTAAAGTGTCTGGTAATAATTGTTTTTTAAACTCAGGTGGTGCGGTAGTGAGTTTGGTAGAAGGGGCACTTTTGCTAATTTGCCAAAGCTTCTGTATGAGCAAGCAATGGTGCTCTCAACCTTATTAGTGAACTTTAATAAGTCAATTTTAAATGCCCCCCTCATAGCCTTACAGGCCTGTTTCCATCAAGTTCCACATTTTACTAAAAATTGTATGTAGATTTCCCTCCCCCAAAATTCAAGCAGCTAAAAGGGCTGCCTTCACCTTCCACCTGCTGTGCGCTTTGAACAAGCTCCTTAACCTCACTGCACCTCAATTTCCTCATCTGTAAAGTGGGAATAATAATAGAAGCTCCCTCATAGGAGATTGAGAGGATTCTACATGTTAATGTGGGGAAAGTGTGAACTTGTGGCAAGGGCAATACAAGTGCTAGCTATGAATAGCCAGTATGTTTTTTTTTTTAAAAAAATAACTAGCCAATGCTTTTTAAATGGGGAAATTTTGTGTAAAAACAAAAATCTAGATTTCTGACACCCTGGTCCCTGTGGCCACCTTCATGTCATCTTTTTAGATGGCCACGTGTCTCCATTTAGCCACAGGACCTATCCTGCTCCCTTACATAACCTGCCTGGCTCCTTGGAACCCTTGAGTTTGTGATCCCAGTGGAAGGCTGGGTTTCCAGGGACATCTCTGCATGATGTTTACTTGGGAGGGCCCTTGGGGTCAGGGAAGAAAGAACAGGGAAGGGCAAGGAAGGAAAAGTGCATGAAGGAAGAAGTTGAGCCAAGATTCAGGCCCAAAGATCGGCACCGCTGACTCCCCAGGGAGGGGCTTATTCGACAGCTCTCCTGAGAGGTACCAAGTTGGGCGAGATGGCCACGCCTTTATACCCCAATACACACCAATCCCATCCGCTGGCTGTGGGCTGCCCCAGAAAGGGCATGACCTTGGGCGAGGGGGCCCTGCAGCAGCTGGGGAAGTCCTTCCCCGGAGGACCCTCTGAGTGGCCCATGTTCCCATCCCCCACCCCCCGTTACCCATTCACTCAGGCCCCGCCCACAGCCCCCCACCCTCTGTCTCAGTTCCCCTCCCCTCGTCCTTAGCACGTCTTCCTGGCTCATTGCAGGTTGAACAGATGTTCGCTGCCTTCCCCCCTGACGTGACTGGCAACTTGGACTACAAGAACCTGGTGCACATCATCACCCACGGAGAAGAGAAGGACTAGGAGGGGGCTCGCTGCTGCGCCCTGGGCTCGTCTTTGCAGAGTGGTCCCTGCCCTCATCTCTCTCCCCCGAGTACCGCCTCTGTCCCCACCTTGTCTGTTAGCCGTGTGGCTGCCCCATTTATCCACCTCCATCTTCTTTGCAGCCTGGGTGGCTATGGATACTTCATGGCCGCACATCCTACAGATGGAAATCCATCCAGAGGCCATGTTCCAATAAACAGGAGGTCGTGTATTTGGTCACGACATTTCTCTGACAGACAGTGCCTTGCGTAAGGAAGGCAAAGGCAGATGAGCTAGTGACAGCCTTGCAGTCATTATTATTGAATCTTGGTGACTATTTAAGGTAGATCTATTCAGTCACTCAGAACTGTTTCTATCAAGGATCACGTTTTACTGGAATGTTACCTGGATGACCAAAGCCCTCTCTTCCAAAGAGCTCAAGCATTTAGAGGGCCTTGCTTCCATGACATCTTTCCCTTGAGATGCCATTGGAATGCCTCTCCTGCCAGTGACAGTGACAAGAAGGAAGCAGCCTGACACATGGTAGGAACATAGCTCGTTCAACAGTAATCACACCTGCTAATCCTAAGAGGGTGATTTCTAGTTTCAGATAAAGTAGAAGTTGTCTGTACTTCTTCCCTAGCAAACTGGGGGAGTGGTACTGACTTCTGTCTCTGTCTGGGGCCCAGGCCTGGATGTGAGTTGACCCTTGATTTTGAGTGACCACAGTCATGGTTGAAGCATTCAGGTCTATTATGGCTGCAAGAGTCCCAATGTAAGAAACAAATAGGGCCAGGTGTGATGGCTCACGCCTGTGATGCCAGCGCTTTGAGAGGCTGAGGCAGGAGGATCACTTGAGCCCAAAAGTTTGAGACCAGCCTAGGCAACATAGTGAGATCCAATCTCTACAAAAAATAAATAGCCAGGCATGGTGGTGTGCACCTGTGGTCTCAGCTACCCAGGAGGCTGAGGTGGGAGGATCGCTTGAGCCCAGGAGGTCGAGGCTGCAGTGAACTGTACTCCAGCCTGCGTGGCAGAGTGAGACTCTGTCTCTCAGAAAAGGAAAAAAAAAAAGAGGTTCAAATAACTAAGAAGTCCAAGGGCTTCAGGCACAATTGCATCCAGGAGCCCAGGCAGTGCCCTCAGAGGCTGGGGAGGCCTCTGTTTTCTGTCACATTGCTCTGCTCTCAGCAGTGGCAAAATAATTGAGCAGCTCCTGCCCCTTTTCCAGCCCCTCAGCAATCCTAGAAGAGCATACTCCTCTCTCTTCCAGCTCCATACAAACATCAGAACAGGGCCTCGTGGGATCCCTCTGGGGCACCTGACACCCCTGAGCCAATCACCATAGACTGGCAAGGGCAGTGCTCTGATGGACAGGCCTGGCTCAACTGATCAGCCCTGTGCTGGGGTTGAAATCAGAGTCCTCCTGAACCATACGGCCTGGAGACGGGAGGGAAGATTTCCCCGGAGGAAAACCTGAGAAGAAGCAGGGAGTGGACTTCGGGCACTTCAAGTTTTTAAGAAAATCCCAAGAACCCTCCCAGCACTTTGGGAGGTCGAGTCAGGTGGATCGCTTGAGGTCAGGAGTTCGAGACCAGCCTGGCCAAAATGGCAAAACCCCGTCTCTACTAAGAATACAAAAAGTAACCGGGCATGGTGGCACATGCCTGTAATCCCAGCTACTCAGTAGGCTGAGGCAAGAGAATCACTTGAACCCGGGAGGCGGAGGTTGCAGTGAGCTGAGATCACACCACTCACTGAGCTGAGATCACTCCAGCCTAGGCGACAGAGCCAAACTCTGTCTCGGAAAAAAAAAAAAAAAAAAGAGAGAGAGAATCCTAAGAACTCAAGAACCCAGGACACAGCCCAAGTCAATGATGTGATGGGAAGAAGCTGAGATGTGGTAAGGGGGTGCAGCTGGCATCACAGTGAAGGCAGGAGGGCCCAGGAGGCCAGAGGAGCCACAGTTAGGGCCAGTCCTCAAGGCTTGACAATGACGACAGTGGGAGGAGCTCAGGGCTGAGCCATTAACAAGACGAATGAAACTGTCCCCTGGCTGCAGAGACCTGGGGCCCCTTTCAAAGCAGGCTGTGTGGGCAGGGACCCAGGAGAGCCACGGCCCCACCCCCATGACCCAGGACACCCCACACCCTGTGGTGACCCTCGCCCCTCACAGCCTCCCTGCACTCCAGAGTCAGTCCAGGCCGAGAGCCTCATACCCGGGCACCTGTGGTCAGAGATGCAGTCCGGCACCAAGAAGGCAGGACTCAGGACACTCCAGGGCAGTGCGTGGTTCTGGGCAAGACACCCTGGACTCAGCTCCGCAGTGACATGCTCACCCATGACAGACACTCGTAGAGACAGAGACATGCAGAGACACACAGAGAGATACAGAGATGCACACAGATACACAGTGAGCTGAGATCACACCGCTCACTGAGCTGAGATCACTACAGCCTGGGCGACAGAACCAAACTCCGGCTCAAAAAAAAAAAAGAGAATCCCAAGAACAGGTACAGACATGCAGAGATGCACAGAACACACAGAGACAGAGACACAGGGACATACAGAGATGCATGCAGAGATACAGAGACACACACAGATACAGACACGCAGAGACATAGAGACACACACAGAGACACAGAGATGCACACAGATACAGACATGCAGAGACACAGAGAGAGAGACACAGAAACATACAGAGACACACACAGAGACACACAGAGACACACACAGAGACACACAGAGAGACACAGAAACATACAGAGACACACACAGAGACACACAGATAGGGACACACAGAGACACACAGAGACAGAGACACAGAGACATACGGAGATGCACACAGATACAGACACGCAGAGACACACACGAACACACAGAGATACGCAGAGACACACACGAACACACAGAGATATACAGAGACACACACAGGTGCAGACACGCAGAGACACACAGAGACAGAGACACAGAGACATATGGAGATGCACACAGATACTGAGACACACACGGGTACACACACACGGACACACAGACACAGAGACACACTCAGATACACAAAGAGACATACACAGACATATATACAGACACACAGATACAAACACACAGAGACACAGACACTCAGAAACACAGATATACACACACGTACACAGACACACCCAGAGAAGCAGATCTAGCACGCCCCCAGCTCCCACTTCCCATTTGCAAGTGTTTGCCACACCTCAGGTGGCCAGCGGCGTCTCAGTATCCACACTTTGGCTCCAGCATGGCCCCTCCCCCAGGCTAGTGTCTGTTACATCCGGTGGACCGCATCTGCATCCGTGTCTCTGCATATCTGGGGGTGGCCTGTGCTGGTCTCCAGCTCAGAGGTTTCCAGGGGCCTTGATGGACTCACATGGTTCCCGCCCCCTGTTCCCACTTTTACTTCTCGCTTCTCGGCCCCAGCCCAGAGGTGGCCCCAGCACCCAAAGCCCTTAGTAATGCATGTGACAGGCATGAGGCTACAGAACAAAACATTTATTCTTTTGGTTATGGTGCAAAGGTGGCCCCATCCATGTACCTCACGTGGTTACTTTCTTCCTGGACCTGAAGTCATCCACCTTTTCAGGCAGGCTGTCTCCGTGCACTTCCTTACTCCGATTCTCCTTCAGGATATAATTGTCGAGAACCAGCTGCCGAAGGCTGCTGTGGTCTAGGGGCTGTTCCACTGCACCAAGATCAGATTTGTGTGAGGTGCTGGGAAATCAAACCCAGGGCTGGGGCTAAGCCTGGTTTGGCGTCCCTCCATAGCATTGGGGAGTGGAGCATGGAAATTCTCAGGTTTCAAGGAGGAGGAGAATGAACAGAAATATACTTCTTGGGACTGCCCAGACGATGACTAGTTTTCCTCCCAGACAAGGATGTGAAGAATGTCTGGTTTAATGTTAAGGAGTTAGGGCCACCATGTGCAGTTGTTCAGGATGTGCACTGCACAAGGACACCTGAGGAGAGGGGTAGATGGATGGGCTGAAATCCAGCCCCCACTTGATTGCTGAGCCATAGCTACCCAGAAGGGACACCTTTTTCTAATTAATCTACCCAGAAGTGGCCCTTCTAATTCACACCTGTAGGCCATAGAGGCCAGTGGGCTGGGAGAACCTAATATTCATCAACATTCCCTTGAACAGATGTGAAGACAGTATCTGTACATTTCTGACCTTGTGAGGACAACTTAACCAGCAGCTCGGCCCACCTCTCCCCCCAACCTTTTAGAAACTGAAAGGGCAGTGGAAGTTGTGCTGAGATGGGTGACATCTGACCTAGCTTTCACTCCTGCCGCGTTTCAGTCTCCTCAGCTGAAACACACAGGATCTCTGTGTGTGCGTGTGTATGCATGTGTTGTGTGTGTGTGTGTGTGCACATGTGCTTGTTGGGGGTCTCTCCCTTCATCCTTGGCACACTTGAAATGCTGCTCACAGAAATGGGGGCAGCTTTTAAAAAATTGATTTTTTTCTCTACTTACTAAAGTCATGCAAGGTCATTGTAAGAGAAAATTTCAAACAATACAGAATTGTTTAACTTAGAAATGCAATATTATTTGCAAACCACCCTCCAGAATTATTCACTGTAACAGGTGGCTTATACACCTCTGTTTGGTTTTTTATGCATAATCTAGAAACCTTCCTCCTTCCCTTTCTCTCATTGCCCCTCCCTCCTCCTCCTCCTCCTTCTCCTCCTCTTCCTACCTCTGAGCCTTCCTCCCTCTGTCCCTCTCCCTCCCCCTCTCTCACATGTCTTATATCTTTTATTACGTATCAGGGTTGTGAAGTGCTGTCCTGTTCATTGTGAGATTTTTAGCAGCATCCTTGGCCACTAGATGACAGCAGCACCATCACTTTCAGTTGTGACAACCAAAAATGTCTTCAGATATTGCCAAATGTCCCATAAAGGGTAAATTACCCCTGACTGAGGACTACTGGCAATAAAAAAGTATATATATATATAATAATATAATATTATATTAGTATATATATATAATAATATAATATTATATTAGTATATATATAATAATATAATATTACATTATTATATATAATATATATTATATTATTATATATATAATATATATTATATTATTATATTATATATATTATATTATTATATATTATATATATTATATTATTATATATATTATATATTATATATTATATAATATATATTATATTATTATATATTATATATATTATATTATATATAATATATATATTATTATATATAATATATATATTATATTATTATATATAATATATTATATATTATATTATTATATATAATATATTATATATTATATTATTATATATAATATATTATATATTATATTATTATATATAATATATATATTATATTATTATATATAATATATATTATATATTATTATATATAATATATATTATATTATTATATATAATATATATAATATTATTATATATAATAATATATTATATTATTATATATAATATATATAATATTATTATATATAATAATATATTATATTATTATATATAATATATATATTATATTATTATATATAATATATATATTATATTATATATAATATATATATTATATTATTATAATATAATATATATATTATATTATTATATTATTATATTATATAATATATATTATATTATTATATATAATATATTATATTATTATATATAATATATTATATATTATATTATTATATATAATATATATATTATATTATTATATTATTATATATTATATATAATATATATTATATTATTATATATATTATATATTATATTATTATATAATATATATATTATATTATATATAATAATATAATATATAATATATATAATAATATAATATATATAATATAATAATATAATATATATAATATATATAATATATCTATTATATATAATAGATATACACACACATACACATACATATATACACATATACACACACGCACATATATATACACTCACGTGTGTGTGTACACACACGTGTGTGCCTGTGTATTGCATGCATATGTAGAGAATGTTTTTAGAAAGATGGGATTATACAATACAGTACTTCTCAGGATGCCCAGACAATTGTCGTGCAACTGACTGTTTTCCCTTTTTGTCTTAATATCAAGGGCATCTTCCTAGTCTCTTCATATTGGCCCCGTGCCTTATTTTTGGGGCTGCTTAGAATTCCACTGCATGGGTGGATGAGCTGGACCTTACAATAACCAATCTCTAAGGGGTGGGCATTATATTTGTTTCCAGTTTGGGGCTGCAGTGAACAGCCTCCACTCCTCCACCTTTCATCTTCCACCCTTGAGTAGTCCTTCTGGAAGGATCGGTTCCCATATATGTGGCCAAACTGCTCTCCAAAAAGCAGGTGAGGTCAATTTGATTCCCACCTTCAGAGCAAAGGCCTGGCTCCCTGCATGAGGGGGATGAGTGAGTTTCCACCTTGGAAAAGAAGGAAGATCAATGGGCCAGTGTTGGAAGAGCCACAGTTGACCATTTCGCTTCTGGCATGGACCAGGTTGAAGCTGCTTCAACCGTGGGGTTAGGGGACAAAAATGGGGAGGGGCCGAGGATGAGACCTGGAGGCACAATGGTTCAGGGAAAGGGAGGTCATAGGTGAGTGAGACTCAGGAGCATAGATAGGGTGAGCATGAGACACAGAGTCTGGGAACTCTGTTTACCCATAACTTGCCAACTTGTAAGCTTTTGATATTTTAAGGTTCATTTTAAATGATCAAAAGGTAGTTTTGACTTTTAAAAATATCCAAAATAACTAAACTTCAGGATCTGTGTCACCCTAGCATCATAGAAAGAAAAGTCCCTAAGCAAATGACACCAAGTGACCACAGCCAAGATGGCACCCAAGGAAACTGGCGGGCCACAGGGCTCATAAAGAGAGGAAACTGAGGCTCAATACTGCAGACCCTCTCGGGCACCTGGACATGGTCTCCCCAGACCTGAAGGCACAGGTTCCCTAGTAACCTGTGCAGACTGAGAGAGAGAGAACTCACCATCATCCAACCTGTCGCTGAAGGGGTCAGCCCCCAGCACTGGGGGGATGACTTTGATGGGTTCTGGGGGCTTGAGGAGGGCAGAGCCACCCCAGAAAGGGTTGACGAAGGGTGGCGGGATCTCAGCCTCTGCCCCTTCCACTTCCTGGATGCGCTTGTAGGTCTCCAACAGCAGTAGGTCGTTGGTCTTCTTTTCAATGATGGCTGGAGAACAAGAAGCAGGACCAAGATGGCTGCCAAGAGACCGGGGCCTGGGGGCGCTGTGGGTAGTGCCCCCACTGCAGAGGGCGGGGAGGAGCAGGAAGTACAGGAGGTGCGGGATCTGGGCTCTGACAAGGACAAGGCTTTCTCCTGGGTGTCACCATGCATTCTCAACAGGACAACATCACTCCTCACCCTTAGAGGCTGAAATTTGGTTCTTGAGAGAAAAATAATTGACCTTTTTTTTTTTAAGACAAGGTCTGGCTCTGCTGCCCAGGCTGGAGTGCAGTGGCGTGATCTCGGCTCACTGCGACCTCAAACTCCCAGGTTCAAGTGATTCTCCTGCTTCAGCCTCCCAAGTAGCTGCAACCAAAGACACATGACACCGTGACCAGCTAATTTTTGTATTTTTTGTAGACACCGTGTCTGGCTGATCTTGAACTCCTAGGCTCAAGTGATCCTTCCGCATCGGCCTCCCAAAGTGCTGGGATTACAGGCGTGAGCCATCGTGCCTGGCCTCTGACTTCTTAATGTATACAACACAGATACGCACAGGACATAAGCAGACATACAGTATCTCAACAATATTAAAATACTACATTCACAAGGAGGGCAACTAGGAAAATATGTATAGAGAGGCTCCTTAGCAGGATGATAATGAAAAGAAGGTTGAGAAACACCAGGTTACACTAAAAATTGGGAGCCCCACCTTAAACCCCTGGCTTGCCCCAGTGTTCTCTGTTTCAAGTCTCCAGGCCTTTGCTTATGCTGTTCCTTCTGCCAGAATGCCTTTCCCTACACACTTCCTGAATAACCCCCTAGAGGTGTTTTAAAACTCAGGTCAGGCCTCGCCACGTGCAGGAATGCTTCCCTGGCCTGCCTCATTCGGGGGACATCCCCTTGCACTGTAGCTCCATAGCCCCATGCAGTCACAAGAGCATTCATTCATTCATTCATTCATTCATTCATTCATTCATTCATTCATTTGCAAATGATTACTCAAAGTCTACCACGCCATGCACCGTGCTAGACGCTAAGGATGCAATGGAGGAAAAACAAAACAATGACAACACTAACAACAAAAATACAGCCCTTGCCCTACCAGAGCTTCAGTATGTATGGAGGCATAGATAGAAAGTCAAGTTCAACAATTGAACTGATCACTACAGGCAGCCCTCGCCATCCCGATGTTCATTATCTGATTCAATAACTACTGGATTTGGGTATGTTTTTTGAATAAACCTCACACTATACAGACTGCTGCTATTCTATCTGAAAATCAGGGATCAAAAATATTCCCATCCAGGCCGGGCACAATGGCTCACGCCTGTAATCCCAGCACTTTGGGAGGCTGAGGCAGGTGGATCACTTGAGGTCAGGAGCTCAAGACCAGCCTGGCCAACATGGTGAAACCCAGTCTTACTAAAAAACAAAAATTAGGCCAGGTGCAGTGGCTCACACCTGTAACCCCAGCACTCTGGGAGGCCAAGGCAGGTAGATCACTTGAGGTCAGGAGTTCGAGACCAGCCCGGCCAACATGGTGAAACCCCATCTCTACTGAAAATACAAAAACTAGCTGGATGTGGTTGCTCAGGCCTATAGTCCCAGCTACACGGGAGGCTGAGGCAGGAGAATCACTTGAACCTGGGAGGCGGAGGTTGCAGTGAGCCAAGATGGTATCACTGCACTCCAGCCTGGGTGACAGAGCGAGACTCCATCTCAAAAAAAAAAAAAAATTAGCTGGGCGTGGTGTCGGGCACCTGTAATCCCAGCTACTCAGGAGGCTGAGGCAGAGGAATCACTCGAACCCGGGAGGAAGAGGTTGCAGTGAGGCAAGGTTGTGCCACTGCACGTCCACCTGGGCAACAGAGTAAGACTCTGTCTCAAAAAATAATAAATAAATAAATAAATATTGGCATCCAAAATTTGCTATCATATCTCAGGAACCACATAGATTCAGACATTGAAAGCAACCTGTCCATAGAGACAAATTGGGTGAATGCTAAATACTAGGACTGCGGTGAGAGGGAATAATAGTGGTGGGAGGGAGTGGGGGGCAGCTTCAGATGGGTGGGAACAGGGCAGCTTCAGTGCAGGGAGGACAATGAAACTGAGATCTGAGAATGTGAAGGAACTGGGCGTGGGACAGGTCTTCCAGGAACAGCCTGTGCAAAGGCCCCGAGGTAGGAACAAGATGCAGGAGCAGCAATGGATTTGGAAGGATTGAGAGGAGGATAGTGTGGTTACAGGTGAGCCAGGGACAGAGCAGGACAAGAGGAGATGAGAAATGTAAGCAAGACCAGGCTAGAAAGAACCTGATAGGCTGTGTGCAGAAAAAAGTCAACACAGCAGGGTGAGGCTCTCTCCTCTGAAAGCCTTGCTGACCAGGTCAGGCTTGGGCTGGCATCCGGGAACCTGGATTTCAGCAGGGTTCCCAACACCATTAACTGATAAGAGTGGCTCGCCTGAATGGATAAAGAAAATGTGGTGGCTGGGCGTGGTGGCTCACACCTGTAATCCCAGCACTTTGGGAAGCCAAGGCAGGTGGATCACCTGAGGTCAGGAGTTTGAGACCAGCCTGGCCAACGTGGTGAAACCCCATCTCTATTAAACATACAAAAATTAGCCGGGCATGGTGGTGGGCGCCTATAATCCCAGCTACTTAGGAAGCTGAGACAGGAGAATAACTTGAACCCAGGAGGCAGAGGTTGCAGTGAGCCAAGATCATGCCATTGCACTCCAGCCTGGGTGATGAGAGCGAAATTCCATCAAAGAAAGGAAGGAAGGAAGGAAGGAAGGAAGGAAGGAAGGAGAAAGAAAGAAAATGTGGTACATATACATGATGTATATGTACAAAAAAAGAATGAGATCCTGACATTTGCAACAACATGGATGGAACTGGGGGTCATTATGTTAAGTGAAATAAGCCAGGCACAGAAAGACAAACTTCACATGCCCTCACTTATTTGCAGGATGAAAAACAACGAACACATGGAGATAGAGAGTGGAAGGATGGTTATCAGAGGCTGGGAAGGGCAGTGGCTGGTGGGAGGGAGGTGGGGATGGTTAATGAATACAAAAAAACAGAAAGAATGAGTAAGACTGGGCACAATGGCTCCTGCCTGTAATCCCAGCACTTTGGGAGGCCAAGGCAGCGGGATGACCTGAGTCCAGGGGTTCGAGGCCAACCTGGGCAACATGGCGAGTCCCCATATCTACAAAAAAAATAAATAAATAAATAAATAGATAAAAGAATGCGTAAGAACTAGTATTTGATAGCATAACAGGGTGACTATTGTCAAAATAATTTAATTGTACATTTTAAAATAACTAAAGGAGTATAATTGAATTGTTTGTAACACAAAAGATAAATGATTGAGGGGATGGACGCCCCGTTTTCCACGATGTGGTTGTTGTGCGCTGCATGCCTGAATCACAATATCTCATGTACCCCAAAAATACACACCTATTATGTACCCACAAAATTTTTAAAAAAATTTTTAAAAGAGTGTCTCACCATGCCTAATTTGCACTATATGGTTTATCACATGGTTCACACTAACACATTGCTTTGCTAAGTTTGTTCTGTACCCTTTTACTGTAATAAATCATAGCCATATGTGTGACTATATACTGAGTTCTGGGAGTCCTCTAGCAAATCACTGAATGTGGCCAGGAGGCTAGAATGTGTTTGGGGAACCTCCCAAACACAGAGTGTATTAAGAATCTGATGTTTGGCCGGGCGCGCCTGTAATCCCAGCACTTTAGGAGGCCAAGGCGGGTGGATCATGAGGTCAGGAGATCAAGACCATCCTGGCCAACATGGTGAAACCCCATCTCTACTAAAAATACAAAAATTAGCTGGGCGTGGTGGCACGTGCCTGTAATCCCAGCTACTCAGGAGGCTGAGGCAGGAGAATCACTTGAACCAGGGAGTCAGAGGTTGCAGGGAGCTGAGATCACGCCACTGCATTCCAGCCTGGGCGACAGAGTGAGACTCCATCTCAGAAAAAAAAAAAAAAAAAAGAATCTGAAGTTTAACTCAAGGAGCAGTGGAAGCCACTCATTCCAAATTGTGAGGATCTATGCAGGCATGCCCCTCCCTGTCCACTCTGAGCTTAGGGTCAATGCCTAGAAATGTATGTGATTGCTAATAGATTTGCTACATGCCAGGCACTGCTCTGAGCACTTCATTCCTTCCTAATTTGTGTGCCTTTTATTTATTTTCCATGCTTTACTGCATCAGCTAGGGCTTCCAGTACAGCACTGAACAGGCATGGTGACAGCACGCAGACATCCCTTCCTTGTTCCTGATCTTAGGAGAAAAACATCCACTTCCCACTCCCAGCAGGAAGGATAAGGTTTGCTGTAGTTTTGGGTGAGTTTTTTTGTTTTGTTTTGTTTTGTTTTTTGGTTTGCTTGAGACAGAGTCTTGCTCTGTTACCCAGGCTGGAGTGCAGTGGCACAATTTTGACTGACTACAACCTCCACTTCTCGGGTTTGAGCAATCCTCCTGCCTCAGCCCCCCGAGTATCTGGGACTATAGCATACACCACCACGCCCGGCTAATTTTTGTATTTTTAGTAGAGACAGGGTTTCACCATGTTTGCCAGTCTGGTCTTGAACTCCTGACCTCAAGTGATCTGCCTGCCTCGGCCTCCCAAAGTGCTGGAATTACAGGCCACTGTGCCTGGCCTAGTTTTGGGTGTTTTTTTGTAGGTGTCTTTTATCAAGTTAAGAAAGTTTCCTTCTAGTTCTAGTTTGCTGAGAGTTTTCTTTTTTAAAATTATGAATGGATGTTGAATTTTATCAAGTGCTTCTGCATTTATTGAGATGATAATATCATTTTTCTCTAATAACTATACATTTATTTAAGCCTCCCAACAGTCTTATGAGGTAAATACTGGGTTCACACCAATTAAAAAAACAAAACAAAACTGAAGGCATTAAAAGAGACCCGTTTTTGCAGATCAAAAATCTGAAGCACAGTGAGGTTCAAAAACCTGCCCTGGCCAGGTGCAGTGGCTCATACCTGTAATCCCAGCACTTTGGGAGGCCAAGGAGGGCAGATCACTTGAGCAAAGGAGTTTGAGACCAGCCTGGGTAAGATCCTGTCTCTACAAAAAATACAAAAAATACAAAAAATACAAAAAAATACAAAAAATACAAAAAATCAGCCGCATATGGCGGCACATGCCTGTAGTCCCAGCTACTTTGGAGGTTGAGGTGGGAGGATCGCCTGAGCCCAATAGGTTGAGATGGCAGTGAGCCATGATTGCACCACTGCACTCCAGCCTGGACAACAGAGCAAGACAGTGTCTCAAAAGAAACAAAACAAAACCAAAAAACAAACCTGCTTAAGGCTGCAGAGCTGGTAAGTGTAGACCCAGGATTCAAACCCAGGCAGGCTGGCTTTAGTGCCCACACACTTCGCCACCAAGCTCACTACTCCATAAGAGCAAGTCCTTATGCCCAGTCACAGAAAGTTCTGGAAATGTTTCCTAAGACTCCAACGGGCCCCAGCTTGACTCACCAAAATACTGTGGAAGGTTGATGTCGGTGACTTTCCCCGTCTCCCCTAACTGCACCAGGATCTTGGTGGCATCACAGTTTATCTTCTTGAATAGTTTCTCCACTGAGTTCTTCAGTAGATCCAAGGTCTTGCTGACCTCCCTGTACTTGCTCTCATACATATCTGCCTCCTCCATGGTCTTCCTCAGTTTATCCTGGTGGCAGACCCCAATTCCCACCTGCTCAGGAGGACTTTCAGTGGGCAGGGTGTTTGGGACCCTCTGGGGTCAGGGTCTCCAAACTGCAGGTTTTCAAACCTCTGAGGGGACATGAGATCAATTAAATGGGTTCACATCGAATTTTGAAGAAATAAAATAAAATAGAATAGCATAGAAAGGGAGAGAAGAAAAAATACTAGTGTACATTGAGGGACTTAGGGGTAAATATTGTTCAATGTAAGTTTTGCTTCACTTACGTGTCTATGTGTGTCTACATGTCTACAGGATTATGATTTTTTTTTTTTTTTGAGACAGAGTCTCACTCTGTCACCCAGGCCAGAGTGCAGTGGCATGATCTCAGCTCACTGCAACCTCTGCCTCCCAGGTTCAAGCAATTCTCATGCCTCAGCCTCCCACGCAGGTGGGATTACAAGCAGGTGCCCCACCAGCTAACTTTGTGTGTGTGTGTGTGTGTGTTTAGTAGAGACACAGGCTGCTCTCAAACTGCCGATCTCAAGTGATCTGCCCACATTGGCCTCCCAAAGTGCTGAGATTACAGACATGAGCCACCACGCCCAGACTAGAATATTTTTTAAAAGCTGTTGACTCTTTTCTTAATTTTTATTTATTTATTTTTTTTGAGACAAGATCTCACTCTGCCATCTAGGCTCCAGGCTGGAGTTCAGTGGCCCAATCTCGGCTCACTGCAGCCTCAACTTCCTGGGCTCAAGCTATCCTCCCACATTAGCCTCCAGAGTAGCTGGGACTACAGGCATACGCTACCATGCCCAGCTAATTTTTGTATTTTTTTTAGAGATGGAGTTTTGCCATGTTGCCCAAGCTGGTCTCGAACTCCTGGATTCCAGCAATCCTCCCACTTTGGCCTCCCAATGTGCTGGGATTACAGGCGTGAGCCACCTCGCCCAGCCAGTTCACTCATTTTTTAAAAAATGGTGGTCCACCTGAGGCCAGAAGTTCAAGACCATCCTGGCCAACATGGTGAAACCCTGTCTGTACTAAAAATACAAAAATTAGCTGGGTGTGGTGGCATGTCCCTGTAATTCCAGCTACTGGGGAGGAGGCAGGAGAATTGCTTGAATCCAGGAGGCAGAAGTTGCAGTGAGCCGAGATCATGCCACTGCACTCCAGTCTGGGCAACAGAGCGAGATTCTATCTCAAAAACAAAACAAAACAAAACAAAATGAAACAAAACAAACAAAAAAACGTGGTCCACAGGAAGAAATACATTGCAGCCAACACATACACAGCATACATACATATGTTGTGTATGTAGATTTATCCATATTATCTAATCAAATGAATATAAAATTTCACAAATCAATATTTTAAAAAAATACAGTTGGGGTCTTGCTCTGTCACCCAGGCTGGAGTGCAGTGGTGTGATCATAGCTCACTGCAGCCTTGAACTCCTGGACTCAGGCGATCCTCCTCCCTCAGCCTCTTGAGCAGATGGGACTACAAGCATGCAACACCACACCCAGCTAAGTTTTTGGGGTTTTTAAAAATTTTGTAGAGATGGGATCTACTGGTCTTGAACTCCTGAGCTCAAGCAATCCTCCCGCTTCAGGGTCCCAAAGTGCTGGGATTACAGGTGTGAGCCACCATGCCGGTTCAAATCAATATTCTTTTTTTTTTTTTTAAATGAAATTAGAGACAAGGTCTCAGTATGTTGCCCAAGCTGGTCTCAAACTCCTGGGCTCAAATGATCCTCCTCGGCCTCCCAAAGTTCTGGGATTAACAGATGTGAGCCACTGCACCCAGCCTCAAATCAATATTTTTATTATGTGTTCTAATATTTTCTCTTCTGTTCTGTTCTATCTCACTATTTTAAAATGTTGGTTACCATCCAATAAACTGATTTTACCATTCACAGTTTAAAACACATTGCCCTAGCTCAGTGGTTCTTAAAGTGTGGTCCCAGGACAAGCAGCATCAGCTTCACCTGGGAACTGTTAGAAATGCATATTCTTGGGCCCCACCTCAGTCTTACTCAGTCAAAGACCCTGGGGGTGGACCGGGCCACCTGGGTTTTAGCAAACCTCCCGGTGATCCTGGTGCACAGTAAAGTCTGAGAAGCTCTGCCAGCCTGTTGGATCTCAACCTTGGCTTCACACTGGTATCACCTGGGAACTTTAAAAATATTTGCTGCCCAACCCCACCCTCAGCGATTCAGAGTCTTAATTGGCCTGGGGCGCAGCCTGGGCACCTGGGAGTTCTCATTAAAGCCTCCCAGGTGATTGTGACGTGCAGCTGGACTGAGGATCACTGTTCTAGGGTATTTCCTTCACGGATTCCTGCCTCTCCCTCAGAGATCTTAGCTTGCAAAGGTGAACTGGACCCTGGATGAACCAGTCCCATTCCCACTGGTGAACTCTGCACGCACCATCCCGGATAATGATCCCAAGGGGTCAGCCCTATTCACACCCCTATTTTACAGGTGAGAAAACTGAGGCTCTGAGACACACAGCCACGAGAAGGAAGCCAGGAATTGAGCTCAGTCTCTCAACCAGCACATCAGGTGGCTTCCTCCACCTGGCTACTAGTTTAGTTCCCAGGGCCGCAAATTTCCCATGTGACAACAAGAGCGGCCCTCTCTAAAGGTGCATTAGGCCAGGCTTGGTGGCTCACACCTGTAATCCCAGCACACTGGGAGGCTAAGGTAGGAGAGTCACTTGAGCCTGGGAGGTTGAGGCTGCAGTGAGCTGTGATCGCACCACTGCACTCCAGCCTGGGCGACAGAGCAAGACTCTGTCTCAAAAAATAAATAAATTATAATAAAAGTGCATTTAAGAAAATCACATTTTTTTTAAAATCACAGGATTCATTTTTAAAAAGTCAATGTTCAGCTTGATGTGCTGGTGATAATACATGTCTAGCTCCTAAAATATTCCAGGTACTTTACACACATCATCTGAACTCAGCCTTATAATCGGCCTAGTTTTCAGATGAGGAATGTTGAGGTAAAAGAAGAAAAGTGAACTCAGGTTTAGCTTCCCTGTACCAAGCTCATCCAAAGGCTTGACCTTGAGCTCAACTCTTTACTTGGGCAATTATTTAGTAACAAAGTGAGGGTGACTTACCAGTTTTTCTGGCTCACATGATAAACAACAACAGCAATAATAATAGCTACAATGTACAGCTGTCTGCATTACAGTGTGCCAAATGTATACATGTGTGATTTTATTCAACCTTCACAGCCCTAAGAAGTAGATATGATTATTATCCTCATTTTACAGATGAGAAACTGAAGCTCAGAGAGGTTGAGCCACTACTTCAAAGTCACAGAGCTAGGAAGTGACTTTTCTGCAAGTCACAGCCAGGCTCCCAGAGCTTGGTTGCTTAATTGCTATGCAAAACCCTCCCATGATGGATGTGGTCCCACCACTTCTCCCAAAGGGGAAGGAGATGATGAAATAAAGGGTTTCAAGAATAGAGCAGGTGGAAGTGATCTTTAGCAGGGGGTAGGAAACATCTGTGAGTCCACTGCTATCAAGACTAATTCTGGCCAGGCACAGTGGCTCACGCCTATAATCCCAGCACTTTGGGAGGCCAAGGTGGGCGGATCACCTAAGGTCAGAGTTGGAGACTAGCCTTGCCAACATGGTAAAACCCCGTTTCTACTAAAAATACAAAAAAATTAACCGGGTATGGTGGCACGTGCCTGTAATCCCAGCTACTCGGGAGGCTGAGGCAGGACAATCGCATGAACCCTGGAGGTGGAGGTTGCAGTGAGCCGAGATCGTGCCACTGCATTCCAGCTTGGGCGACAGAGCGAGACTCCGTCTCAAAATAAATAAATTAATTAAAATAAAAAATAAATTAAAAATCAAAGTTATCTCGGCATGGTGGTGTGCACCTGTAATCCCAGCTACTCAGGGGCTGAGGCAGGAGAATCGCTTGAACCCGGGAGGTGGACGTTGCAGTGAGCGGAGATCGCACCATTGCACTCCAGCCTGGGCAACAGAGTAAGACTCCGTCTAAACAAACAAACAAACAAACAAAACAATTATCCTGCTTAGAGTATCTGCATTTGAAAAGAAGCCCCTCAAAGTCATGCTAAAGCCAAAGCAACAAAAAGCTAGCGGAGGGGCTTCAGGCAGAGGCGGGGGAGATGTTTGGGGTTGCCTGATCAGCCTCTTCCAAGCCCCAAGATGTAGAGGGGCGCCAGTCTCAATCCCAACAAGAGTCTGGATTCTGGGTGGCCCCGAGTGAAGGACGTGGGCCCCCAGGCATCTGCCCAGCTTGGGGAGGGTCTCCGTGGACCCGGACCCTGCCTGGAACCCTGTTATTCTCCATACCCAGATACCCTGGAGATGCCGCTCTGAGCACCTCAATGGGCAGCATATGCTTTGCTGCCATCCAGTGGCCTACAGGAGAATAACACCGTGGTGGCCATCTCTGTCTCCCAGGTGCGCGTCACACAGAAAAAAAGCAGAAAACAGCCGCAAAGAAGGGAAGGGAAATGACTCCGGAGGGCAGTTCCCAGATCTTTGTCAGACATATGCTATTCACTCTTTCCTTATACCTCAGTAACAAAACTCTGATTGTATGTAGGGTGGCAATGTTACCAACTAAAAGTTACATTTCCAAACCTCTCTTGCAATAGGGGTGGCCAATTAAGTGTAAATACAGAAGTCATTGGCTGAGACTTCTGGCAAGGCACTTTTAAGCTGTCTGACTCTGCTAGTGAGGATTTGTTTTTTTGTTTTTTGTTTTTTGTTTTTTTTGGTTTTTTTTTTTTTGCAGCTCCCACTTTCTTCCTATCTGGAATGTATATGCAACGGCTGGATCTGTGGCAGCTACGATGCAACCATGAGCTGCCCTTGGAATATAAGTCACCCACTAAGGATGGCAAAACAGAAAGATAGATGGAGCCCAGGTCACTGATGACATCATAAAGATGCCATACCAGCCCTGAAGTGCCTATTTCCAGACTTATTTCCTTTTTTTTTTTTTTTTTGAGACAGGGTCTCACTCTGTCGCCCAGTGCAGTGACACGATCTCGGCTCACTGCAACCTCCACCTCAAGGAGAAGCCTCCTCCACCTCAAGGAGAAGCCTTCTCCACCTTAAGGAGAAGGCTTAAGCGATTCTCCTGCCTCAGACTACCAAGTAGCTGGGATTACAGCTGTGCGCCACTACCACCAGGCTAATTTTTGTATTATTAGTAGAGATGGGGTTTCACCAGGGTGGCAGACTTATTTCTTAAAGTAAATAAACTTGTATCTTGCTTAAGCCACTATTATTTGGAGTCCCTATTATTAGCAGCTGAATAAAACTCAAAACTTATACAATATCCCAGCTCCTTGATGTTGGTCAAGTGACTTAACTTCTGTGAACCTTAGCCTCTGCATCTGTAAAACGACGAGATCAACAGCACCTGCCGCCAGGATTCAATGAAAGTGCAAGCCAAGCTCTTAGCCCGGTGCCTCATACATGGTAATTACTCCAGAAATGTGTGTATTTGCTATTACTGATTGAGAACAGGGCACAGGCAGGACAAGGGGAAGAAAGAGGGAAAGAGGCAGAGATCCATGTGGAAGGAGGCCATCGGGGATGAAATTGTAGGCCCAAGAGCCCGGGCTGGACTCCCTGAAAAGGGGGGGCCTTTAGAATGGATGAAGGGACAGAATTCTACAATGACATTGTAGCAGAGGCTGCCTGGGACAAAATGTCAGGACATGTCTGGATGTGATCCAGGCCAGCCTCGAGTCATGGGGCAGACCTCTTACTGCTCCTGAGAATCAGCTGACAGATGCCTGACGGACAGACAGACAGAAGCTCCCGTCGGACACAGAGACAGACAACAGAAGCTCCCGCATCCCTCCCTCCCGATCCTGGTCTCACCTCCAGCTGTCTCAGGACAGAGCGGTTGTCATCGTGGGACCATTTCTGCTGGGATCGCAAAAGGATGATCTCGTCCTGCTCGGAAGAGAACAAGACCATGAGGAAAAGCAGGCTCTTTCCTCCCCACCGCTCCCAAAAATAAGTATGCGCCTCAAAGAGTCGATGAGGATTTCAATGATCCGTTTCAAGGAGCCCCGAACACCTGGGCCCCTCTTAGGCCTGTGGGGTTATTTTTTTTTTTCTTCTGATGTTTCTTAAGTAAAAGGAGGGTGAGAGCATGAAAGGGGATGGGAGGGGTGAGTCATCCTTTCTTTTTTTCTTTTTTGAGATGAAGTCTCGCTGCGATGCCTAGGCTGGAGTGCAATGGCACAATCTTGGCTCACTGCAACCTCCTCCATCTCCCAGGTTCAAGCGATTCTCCTGCCCCAGCCTCCTGAGTAGCTGGGACTACAGGCGCGCACCACCAAGCCCAGCTTTTTGTATTTTTACTAGAGACGGGGGCTTCACCATATTGGTCAGGCTGGTCTCAAACTCCTGACCTCAGGCGATCTGCCTGCCTCAGCCTCTTCTGGAAAATTCTAGAACAATGCAGTCAATAGAATTTTCTGTTCTGATGGTAATGTCCTATCCACCCTAATACTATAGTCACTAGCCACATGGTGCTGAGCACTTGAAATATGACTGGTGCCACTAGGAACTAATTTTTTTTTTCTTTTTTTATTTTTATAGAGATGAGGTCTCACTATATTGCCCGGGCTGGTCTCGAACTCCTGCACTCAAGCAATCCTTCCACCTCAGCCTCCCAAAGTGCTGGGATTACAAGCATGAGCCACCGTGCCCAACCTCTGATGAACTAATTTTTAGATATTATTTAATTTCAGTTAATGTAACTTAAAAAGCCACACGTGGCTGGTGGCTATGGTATTGAACAGTGTGGCTGTGGAGTGGGAGTTCTCAAACCTGAGCATACTCTCAGGATCTCCAGAGTCACCTGGAGGCTTGTGAAAATGCAGAATGCCAGGCCCCATGCCCAGGGCTTCTGATTCTGTTGGTCTGTGTGGGGCCTAAGAATGTACATTTCTAACAAGTTCCCAGGTGATACTGCCACTGCTGTCCCAGGGACCAGCTTTGAGAACCACTGGGCTTAAACCATGTGCCCTGACAGAAAAAGGCACACACCTTTCGACTGAGCAATCTCATGCCTAGGACTCTGTCTCATGGAAATAACAGAACAGGTCGGCAAAGGTGGACCCTCAGGGCTGTCTGTTGTATTCTTGTTTATAGCGGCCCCCAGTTGGGGACAATCCAAATGTCTACTGATAGGGGGTCAGTTAATGATGGCACATTCATAAAACAGGGGAGAGGGTCTTGGGTTAAAATATGGCTAAAATGCAGATTCCTGGCCCATCCACAGAGAAGCTAGGTCTGTAGGTATGGGAGGGGTTCTGGGGAATGTGCTTTTCTTCTTCTTCTTCTTCTTTTTTTTTTTTTTTTTTTTTTTGAGAAAGGTTCTGTCTCTGTCACCCAGGCTGGAGTGCTGTGGCATAATCACGGCTCACTGAAGCCTTGACTGCAATCCTCCCATCTCAGCCTCTCAAGCAGTTGGGACCACAGGCACATGCCTGACTAATTTTTAAAAAAATTTTCTGTAGACACGAGTCTTACTATGTTCCCCAGGCTGGTCTTGAACTCCTGTGCTCAAGCAATCTTCCTGCCTCAGCCTCCCAACATGCTGGGATTACAGGTGTGAGCCACTGTGCCTGGCCAGGAATGCATTTTTTTGTTTTTTGGTTGGTTTGTTTATTTGTTTGTTTGTTTTGAGACAAGCTCTCGCTCTGTTGCCCAGGCTGGAGTGCAGTGGCTGTGATCTCAGCTTACTGCAACCTCTGCCTCTTGGGTTCAAGCGATCCTCCCATCTCAGCCTCCTGAGTAGCTGGGACTGCAGGCATGAGCCACCACGCCCAGCCTGGAATGTGCATTTTTAAGAAGCATCTTGTGATTCCATCCTACAGAGCAGCTAGGGTCTCCAGAAGCCATTAAAAAAACACAGTGGGCTGGGCATGGTGGCTCACGCCTGTTATCCTAGTGCTTTGGGAGGCCAAGGCG